>NC_041392.1:297734896-297838455 GCF_002162155.2 Triticum dicoccoides | reverse complement strand
GTGACGCCGCTGCCGCCTGCTGCTGCCGCGCCGTGCCGACGATGCCGCCTCGCCTGCTGCCGCGCCTCGCCTCGCCGTCGCCGCCATGCCTCACCGGACCGACGAGGTAGTCACTGGTTTTTTTAAAAGAAAACCGATCCGGTTTTTAAAAAAAACCCTAACTCGTTTTTCGGTTCGCCAGTTTTTCCTGGTTTTTCTTTTTAGCGGACATTCATTTTAACGAACAATTTTTGCCCGTTAGTTGAAGATAACTAATGCTCATTCGTTAGCCTGTTCGTCGGTTTTCTTTTTATCGGATTACTCCACGATTATTCCCGATCGCGATTTTTGATCCGATTTTCGTTTTAGTTTATCTTTTCGCTCGTTAGTCGGAATCAGGCGATTCAAGCGCCTAGATCTTCGTCTCGAGACCCTCTTTATGCTTAACGAACTTGAACAAGCATTTACTACTGTAAAATTTCACCTAGGTCCATATTAGTAAACAGATCTTGTTTCTTTCGCCGTTTGAGTTTCGTTGCTCCGTTTGATTTGATTCTTTTTGCAAACTGGAGTTCTTAAGTTGAACTTTCTGGTTAAATCTTCTTATTTGAGATTTACCCGTGCTTCTTTGCTTGATTGCTTATGTATGCTATTGTTTTTTGCGATAGAATTCCCGGAGTGCGAAGCATGTTATTTGGAGTCTCTAGGTTTCGCGCATCGTCAGCAAGGCAAGTAACACTTTGATCATACCACTTTATCACCCAGTTTTTATGCATTAGTTCCAGTCCTCAAACATTGCATGGTTAGGATGTCATAAACATGTGGGTTGGGAAGTAGTTGATGAGGTAGAACCTATTTCCCTATTACATTCAAACCCTTGGGAGTTACTTCTGCGCGTTGCTTATATTGCTATGCTATGCTCGTAGACGTGGAATGGGAGAGTGAAATCCATGACAGATGTGAGATTGTTAATTAATGGTTCAACTTAAGGTGGCAACTTAAATACGCATCTGGGTGGATTGAGGCACCTGGAGTACCCAATGTTGCCTGTATCTTTTTTGGAAATCCCGGAGTACCCATGTGATCTTCCTATGGACCGGCACCCAGGCTCAAAGGGAACTGAGATTATTCATGCTAGAAACTTTCGTGTGCAGCCACAAGCTATTATGGGCTCTAGCATAGTTGAGTAAGTTATGTGAAGCTCTTGAAGAGGTGGATCAGCAGGTAGTGGGTTGTAGGTTTGGTATGGTCTGCCCGGAGTAGAGAGTTAATGTTTCTGAAAGATTGTGTCTTGGTCATCCGTTTCTTAAACATAATGTAGTGCGAGAAATTCTACGGAGGTGATCGAGTCTTGTGGGGAAAAGTGTGCAAACCTCTGCAGAGTGCACAAACTAATCATGGTTAGTCGTGTCCCCGGTTATGGACATCTTGAGTACCTAGTACTTGGAGTATCTTAAGTATCTCATCACTCTAAATTAATATTGTTGGGTTGATAATTACCTTAATTGGGATTGAGTTGGAGGAACCTTCTCAATGATGTTTCCACTACCATGATAGTTAATTTAAAATCTATTCCTTTGTTGTAGGGAAAAATTGGCTTTTCGCAAAACTATAACCATAGAGCTTTCCACCAGCCAAATATGCATGTAGTGATAGCATTATTCTGTTCTTGCTCTACTGTGTTACTTTGCCAGCATATTCCATGTGCTGACCCATTTTCGGGCTGCAACGCGCCGCCCCCACCCCTTGTCCAATTCAGACTGGGGGGCGCGCTCCACCTCCTGGCCGGCCCCCTCTCCTCTAAGGCCCATGGTGGCCCATTAACTTCTCAGGGGGGGGGGTTCCGGTAACCCTCTAGCACTCCGGTTTTATCCGAAACCACCCGGAACACTTTCGGTGTCCGAATAACATGGTCCAATATATCAATCTTTATGTATCGACCATTTTCGAGACTCCTCGTCATGTTCGTGATCCCATCCGGGACTCCGAACAACCTTCAGTACATCTGCTGCCTCTTGAGCACTGCGTTGGTTTTCCCGAAGAGGAAGGGAAGATGCAGCAAAGTAGCGTAAGTATTTCCCCCAGTTTTTGAGAACCAAGGTATCAATCCAGTAGGAGGCTACGCGCGAGTCCCTCGTACCAGCACTAAACAAATAAATCCTCGCAACCAACGCAAATAGGGGTTGTCAATCCCTATAAGGCCACTTACAAGAGTGAGATCTGATAGATATGATAAGATAATATTTTTGGTTTTTTTGTGATAAAGATGCAAAGTAAAATAAAGGCAAAGTAAATGCAAAAGGAAATAACTAAGTAATAGGAGATTAATATGATAAGGATAGACCCGGGGGCCATAGGTTTCACTAGTGGCTTCTCTCGAGAGCATAAGTATTCTACGGTGGGTGAACAAATTACTGTTGAGCAATTAACAGAATTGAGCATAGTTATGAGAATATTTAGGTATGATCATGTATATAGGCATCACGTCCGAGACAAGTAGACCGACTCCTGCCTGCATCTACTACTATTACTCCACTCATCGACCGCTATCCAGCATGCATCTGGAGTATTAAGTTAAAAACAGAGTAACACCTTAAGATGGATGACATGATGTAGAGGGATAGACTCATGCAATATGGAGAAAACCCATCTTGTTATCCTCGATGGCAACAATACAATACGTGCCTTGCTACCCCTACTGTCACTGGGAAAGGACACCACAAGATTGAACCCAAAGATAAGCACTTCTCCCATTGCAAGAAAGATCAATCTAGTTGGCCAAACCAAACTGATAATTCGAAGAAACTTGCAAAGATAACCAATCATACATAAAAGAATTCAGAGAAGATTCAAATATTATTCATAGATAGACTTGACCATAAACCCACAATTCATCAATCTCAACAAACACACCGCAAAAAGAAGATTACATCGAACAGATCTCCACAAGAGAGGGGGAGAACATTGTATTGAGATCCAAAAAGAGAGAAGAAGCCATCTAGCTACTAACTATGGACCCGTAGGTCTGAGGTAAACTACTCACACTTCATCGGAGGGGCTATGGTGTTGATGTAGAAGCCCTCCATGATCGATGCCCCCTCCGGCGGAGCTCCGGAACAGGCCCCAAGATGGGATCTCGTGGATACAGAAAGTTGCGGTGGTGGAATTAGATTTTTGGCTCCGTATCTCATCATTTAGGGGTACGTAGGAATATATAGGAGGAAGGAGTACGTCGGTGGAGCAATAGGGGGCCCACGAGGGTGGAGGGCGCGCCTGGGGGGGTGGGCGCGCCTGGGGGGGTAGGCGCGCCCCTACCTCATGGCCTCCTCTCTTGTGTCTTGACGTGGGGTCCAAGTCTCCCGGGTCTTGTTTGTTGAGAAAATCACGTTCCCAAAGGTTTCATTCCGTTTGGACTCCGTTTGATATTCCTTTTCTTCGAAACCCTAAAACAGGCTAAAAAACAACAATTCTGGACTGGGCCTCCAGTTAATAGGTTAGTCCCAAAAATAATATAAAAGTGGATAATAAAGCCCAATAATGTCCAAAACAGTAGATAATATAGCATGGAGCAATCAAAAATTATAGATACGTTGGAGACGTATCAAGCATCCCCAAGCTTAATTACTGCTCGGCCTCGAGTAGGTAAATGATAAAAACAGAATTTTTGATGCGGAGTGCTACTTGGCATAATTTTAATGTAATTCTTCTTAATTGTGGTATGAATATTCGGATCCGAAAGATTCAAGACAAAAGTTCATATTGAGATAAAAATAATAATACTTCAAGCATACTAACAAAGCAATTATGTCCTCTCAAAATAACATGGCCAAAGAAAGTTATCCCTACAAAATCATATAGTCTGGCTATGCTCTATCTTCACCACACACAAAATTTAAATCATGCATAACCCCGATGAGCCAAGCAATTCTTTCATACTTTTGACATTCTCAAAACTTTTTCAATCTTCACGCAATACATGAGTGTGAGCCATGGATATAACACTATATGTGGAATAGAGTGGTGGTTGTGGAGAAGACAAAAAGGGAGAAGATAGTCTCACATCAACTAGGCGTATCAACGGGCTATGGAGATGCCCATCAATAGATATCAATGTGAGTGAGTAGGGATTTCCATGCAACGGATGCACTAGAGCTATAAGTATATGAAAGCTCAAAAAGAAACTAAGTGGGTGTGCATCCAACTTGTTTGCTCATGAAGACCTAGGGCGATTTGAGGAAGCCCGTCATTGGAATATACAAGCCAAGTTCTATAATGAAAAATTCCCACAAGTATATGAAAGTAATAACATGAGAGACTCTCTACTATGAATATCATGGTGCTACTTTGAAGCACAAGTGTGGTAAAAGGATAGTAACATTGTCCCTTCTCTCTTTTTCTCTCATATTTTTTTTATTTGGGCCTTTTCTCCCTTTTTATGGCCTCTTTTCTTTCTCTCTTTTTTTTCGTCCGGAGTCACATCCCGACTTGTGGGGGAATCATAGTCTCCATCATCCTTTCCTAACTAGGAGAATGCTCTAATAATGATTATCATCACACTTTTATTTTTCTTACAACTCAAGAATTACAACTCGATACTTAGAACAAAATATGACTCTATATGAATGACTCCGTCGGTGTACTGGGATGCAATGACTCATGAGTGACATGTATGAAAGAATTACGAATGGTGGCTTTGCCACAAATACGATGTCAACTACGTGATCATGCTAAGCAATATGACAATGATGGAGTGTGTCATAATAAATGGAACGGTGGAAAGTTGCATGGCAATATATTTCGGAATGACTATGGAAATGCCATAATAGGTAGGTATGGTGGCTGTTTTGAGGAAGGTATATGGTGGGTGTATGATACCGGCGAAAGGTGCGTGGAATTAGAGAGGCTAGCAAAGGTGGAAGGGTGAGAGTGCGTATAATCCATGGACTCAAAATTAGTCATAAAGAACTCATATACTTATTGCAAAAATCTACAAGTTATCAAAGCGAAATATTACGCGCATGCTCCTAGGGGGATAGATTGGTAGGAAAAGACCATCGCTCATCCCCGACCGCCACTCATAAGACAATCAAAAAATAAATCATGCTCCGACTTCATCACATAATGGTTCACCATACGTGCATGCTATGGGAATCACAAACTTTAACACAAGTATTTCTCAAATTCACATCTACTCAACTAGCACAACTTTAATATCACCATCTTTATATCTCAAAACAATTATCAAGTATCAAACTTATCATAGTATTCAACACACTCATAAGAAAGTTTTATTATTAATCTTGTATACCAAGCATATTAGGATTTTAAGCAAATTACCATGCTATTTAAGACTCTCAAAATAATCTAAGTGAAGCATGATAGATCAATAGTTTCTATAAAACAAATCCACCACCGTTCTCTAAAAGATATAAGTGAAGTACTGGATCAAAACTATATAACTCAAAAGATATAAGCGAAGCACATAGAGTATTCAAACAAATTCCAAATCATGTATGACTCTCTCAAAAGGTGTGTACAGCAATGATGATTGCGGTAAACTAAAAATTAAAGACTCAAATCATACAAGATGCTTCAAGCAAAACACATATCATGTGGCAAATAAAAATATAGCTCCAAGTAAAGTTACCGATAGAAGTAGACGAAAGAGGGGATGCCTTCCGGGGCATCCCCAAGCTTTGGCTTTTAGATGTCCTTAGATTATCTTGGGGGTGCCATGGGCATACCCAAGCTTAGGCTATTGCCACTCCTTGTTCCATAATCCATCAAATCTTTACCCAAAACTTGAAAACTTCACAACACAAAACTTAAAGTAGAAAATCTCGTGAGCTCTGTTAGCGAAAGAAAATAAAAGACCACTTCAAGGTACTGTAATGAACTAATTATTTATTTATATAGGTGTTATACCTACTGTATTCCAACTTCTCTATGGTTTATAAACTATTTTACTAGCCATAGATTCATCAAAATAAGCAAACAACACACGAAAAACAGAATCTGTCAAAAACAGAACAGTCTGTAGTAATCTGTAGCTAGCGCAAGATATGGAACCCCAAAAATTCTAAAATAAATTGCTTGACGTTTGGAATGTATCTATTAATCATCTGCAAAAATAATTAACTAAATATCACTTTCCAAATAAAAATGACAGCAGTTCTCGTGAGCGCTAAAGTTTCTGTTTTTTACAGCAAGTTCAACAAGACTTTCCCCAAGTCTTCCCAACGGTTCTACTTGGCACAAACACTAATTAAACACAAAAAACACAACCAAAAGAGAGGCTAGATAAATTATTTATTACTAAAAAGGAGAAAAAAGCAGGGGAAAAATTAAATTGAGTTGCCTCCCAACAAGTGCTATCGTTTAACGCCCCTAGCTTGGCATAACGAGCAAGAATAGATCTAGGTATTGCCATCTTTGGTAGGAAATCCATAAGTGGCTCTCATAATAGATTAATAAGGTAATTTAATTTTCTTTCTAGGAAAGTGTTCCATGCCTTTCCTTAATGGAAATTGGAATCTAATATTTCCTTCCTTCATACCAATAATTGCACTAATCGTTCTAAGGAAAGGTCTACCAAGAATAATAGGACATGAAGGATTGCAATCTATGTCAAGAACAATAAAATCTACGGGCACATAATTCCTATTTGCAACAATAAGAACATCATTAATTATTCCCATAGTTTTCTTAATAGTGGAATCCGCAAGGTGCAAGTTTAGAGAGCAATCATCAAAATCACGGAAACCTAACAAATCACACAAAGTCTTTGGAATCGTGGAAACACTAGCACCCAAATCACATAAAGCATAAAATTCATGATCTTTAATTTTAATTTTAATAGTTGGTTCCCACTCATCATAAAGTTTTCTAGGGATATAAACTTCCAATTCAAGTTTTTCTTCATAAGATTGCATTAAGGCATCAACGATATGTTTAGTAAACGCTTTATTTTGACTATAAGCATGAGGAGAATTTAGCACGGATTGCAACAAGGAAATACAATAAATCAAAGAGCAATTTTCATAGTTAAATTCCTTGAAATCCATAATAGTGGGTTTAGCAACATCTAGGGTTTTAATTTCTTCAATCCCACTTTTATTAAATTTAGCATCAAGATCAACAAATTCCGAATTCTTAGAACGCCTTCTAGGTAAAGGTGGATCATATTCAGTCCTATAATTATCAAGATTCATATTTCAAAACAAAGATTTAATAGGGGACACATGAATAACTTTTAGATCTTGATCTTTATTTTCATAGGAACTAGAAGAACACGCTCTTATAAAGGCATCTTTCTTAGCACGCATCCTAGCAGTTCTTTGTTTGCACTCATCAGTGGAAATTATCATGGCTTTGAGAGACTCATTGATATCATGCTTAGGTGGAATAGATCTAAGTTTCAGAGAATCAACATCAAGAGCAATTCTATGAACGTTCCTAGCCAAATCATCAATCTTAAGCAATTTTTCTTCAGTCATAGCATTAAAATTCTTTTGTGAAGTAATAAATTCTTTAATATTAGATTCAAAATCAGAGGGCAGCTTATTATAATTTCCATAAGAATTGTTGTAGGAATTACCATAATTATTAGAGGGATTACTAGGATAAGGTCTAGGATTAAAATTTCCTGTATACGCGTTGTTACCAAAATTGTTCCTACCAACAAAATTCACATCCATAGATTTATTATTATTCTCAATCAAAGTAGACAAGGGCATATCATTAGGATCAGAAGAAACACTCTTATTAGCAAATAATTTCATAAGTTCATCCATCTTTCCACTCAAAACATTATTTTCTTCTATCGCATGCACCTTTTTATTAGTAGATCTTTCAGTATGCCATTGAGAATAATTAACCATACTATTATCTAGGAGTTTAGTAGCTTCTCTGAAAGTGATTTCCATAAAAGTGCCTCCCGCAGCCGAATCTAAAAAAATTCTAGAAGCAAAATTCAATCCAGCATAAAAAATTTGTATAATCATCCACAAATTTAAACTATGAGTAGGACAATTACGTATCATTAATTTCATTCTCTCCCAAGCTTGTGCAACATGTTCATGATCAAGTTGCTTAAAATTCATAATATCGTTTCTAAGAGAGATGATCTTAGCGGGAGGAAAATACTTAGAGATAAAAGCATCTTTGCACTTATTCCATGAATCAATACTATTTTTAGGCAAAGACGAAAACCAAGCTTTAGCACGATCTCTAAGCAAAAAAGGAAATAGCTTCAATTTAACAATATCATTATCCACATCTTTCTTCTTTTGCATGTCACACAAATCAACGAAGCTATTTAGATGGGTAGCGGCATCTTCACTAGGAAGGCCGGAAAACGGATCTTTCATGACAAGATTCAACAAAGCAGTATTAATTTCACAAGATTCAGCATCGGTAAGAGGAGAAATCGGAGTGTTATTAAAATCACTGTTGTTGGTATTGGTGAAGTCACACAATTTAGTATTATCTTGAGCCATCGTGACAAGCAAGCAACTAACACACAAGCAAACAAAAAGCAAGTGGGCAAAAGAGGCAAATAGAGAAAGAGAGGGAGGATAGAGAGAGAGAGAGATGGCGAATAAAACAGCAAGGGTGAAGTGGGGGAGAGGAAAACGAGAGGCAAATGGCAAATAATGTAATGCGGGAGATAAGGGTGTGCGATGGGTACTTGGTATGTTGACTTTTGCGTAGACCTCCCCGGCAACGGCGCCAGAAATCCATCTTGCTACCTCTTGAGCACTACGTTGGTTTTCCCCGAAGAGGAAGGGATGATGAAGCAAAGTAGCGTGAGTATTTCCCTCAATTTTTGAGAACCAAGGTATCAATCCAGTAGGAGGCTACACGCGAGTCCCTCTTACCTGGACAAAACAAATAAATCCTCACAACCAACGCAAATAGGGGTCGTCAAACCCTATAAGGCCACTTACAAGAGTGAGATCTGATAGATATGATAAGATAATATTTTTGGTATTTTTGTGATAAAGATGCAAAGTAAAATAAAGTCAAAGTAAATGCAAAAGGAAATAACTAAGTAATAGGAGATTAATATGATAAGGATAGACCCGGGGCCATAGGTTTCACTAGTTGCTTCTCCCGAGAGCATAAGTATTCTACGGTGGGTGAACAAATTACTGTTGAGCAATTGACAGAATTGAGCATAGTTATGAGAATATCTAGGTATGATCATGTATATAGGCATCACGTCTGAGACAAGTAGACCGACTCCTGCCTGCATCTACTACTATTACTCCACTCATCGACCGCTATCCAGCATGCATCTAGAGTATTAAGTTAAAAACAGAGTTAACACCTTAAGCAAGATGACATGATGTAGAGGGATAGACTCATGCAATATGAAGAAAACTCCATCTTGTTATCCTCGATGGCAACAATACAATACGTGCCTTGATGCCCCTACTGTCACTGGGAAAGGACACCGCAAGATTGAACCCAAAGCTAAGAACTTCTCCCATTGCAAGAAAGATCAATCTAGTAGGCCAAACCAAACTGATAATTCGAAGAGACTTGCAAAGATAACCAATCATACATAAAAGAATTCAGAGAAGATTCAAATATTATTCATAGATAGACTTGATCATAAACCCACAATTCAATAGTCTCAACAAACACACCACAAAAAGAAGATAAATCGAATAGATCTCCACAAGAGAGGGGGAGAACATTGTATTGAGATCCAAAAAGAAAGAAGAAGCCATCTAGCTACTAACTATGGACCCGTAGGTCTGAGGTAAACTACTCACACTTCATCGGAGGGGCTATGGTGTTGATGTAGAAGCCCTCCGTGATCGATGCCCCCTCCGACAGAGCTCCGGAACAAGCCCCAAGATGGGATCTCATGGATACAGAAAGATGCGGCAGTGGAATTAGGTTTTTGGCTCCGTATCTGATCGTTTGGGGGTTTGTAGGTATATATAGGAGGAAGGAGTACGTCGGTGGAGCAACAGGGGGCCCACGAGGGTGGAGGGCGCGCCTGGGGGGGTAGCATAGGTGGCCCCCTACCTCGTGGCCTCCTCTCTTGTGTCTTGATGTAGGGTCCAAGTCTCCCGGGGCTTGTTTGTTGAGAAAATCACGTTCCCGAAGGTTTCATTCCGTTTGGACTCCATTTGATATTCCTTTTCTTCGAAACCCTAAAACAGGAAAAAAACAACAATTCTGGGCTGGGCCACCGGTTAATAGGTTAGTCCCAAAAATAATATAAAAGTGGATAATTAAGCCCAATAATGTCCAAAACAGTAGATAATATAGCATGGAGCAATCAAAAATTATAGATACGTTGGATATGTATCAACATCAAATCACATAACTCATAATACAAATCATCATTGAACGTTAAGCGTGCGGACCCTACGGGTTCGAGAACTATGTAGACATGACCGAGACACATCTCCGGTCAATAACAAATAGCGGAACCTGGATGCCCATATTGGTTCCTACATATTCTACGAAGATCTTTATCGGTCAAACCGCATAACAACATACGTTGTTCCCTTTGCCATCGGTATGTTACTTGCCTGAGATTCGATCATCGGTATCATCATACCTAGTTCAATCTTGTTACTGGCAAGTCTCTTTACTCGTTTCGTAGTGCATCATCCCACAACTAACTCATTAGTTACATTGCTTGCAAGGCTTATAGTGATGTGCATTACCGAGAGGGCCGAGAGATACCTCTCCGACAATCGGAGTGACAAATCCTAATCTCGATCTATGCCAACTCAACAAACACCATCGGAGACACCTGTAGAGCATCTTTATAAACACCCAATTACGTTGTGACATTTGATAGCACACTAAGTGTTCCTCCGGTATTCGGGAGTTGCATAATCTCATAGTCATAGGAACATGTATAAGTTATGGAGAAAGCAATAGCAATAAACTAAATGATCATAGTGCCAAGCTAATGGATGGCTCTTGTCCACCACATCATTCTCTAATGATGTGATCCTGTTTATCAAATGACAACGCATGTCTATGGCTAGGAAACTTAACCATCTTTGATTAACTAGCTAGTCTAGTAGAGGCATACTAGGGACACTTTGTTTGTCTATGTATTCACACATGTACTAAGTTTTCGGTTAATACAATTATAGCATGAATAATAAACATTTATCATGATATAATGAAATATAAATAACAACTTTATTATTGCCTCTAGGGCATATTTACTTCAGTAACACAGGCAAGAACGCTTTCTTTGACTGATCCATTTTGAAGTTCTTCAAAACTTTATCAAGGTATGTGCTTTGTGAAAGTCCAATTAAGCGTCTTGATCTATCTCTATAGATCTTGATGCCCAATATATAAGCAGCTTCACCGAGGTCTTTCATTGAAAAATTCTTATTCAAGTATCCTTTTATGCCATTAAGAAATTCATTATCATTTCCGATCAACAATATGTCATCCACATATAATATCAGAAATGCTACAGAGCTCCCACTCACTTTCTTGTAAATACATGCTTCTCCAAAAGTCTGTATAAAACCATATGCTTTGATCACACTATCAAAGCGTATATTCCAACTCAGAGAGGCTTGCACCAGTCCATAAATGGATCGCTGGAGCTTGCACACGTTGTTAGCACCTTTTGTATCAACAAAACATTCTGGTTGCATCATATACAACTCTTCCTTAAGATATCCATTAAGGAATGCAGTTTTGACATCCATTTGCCAAATTTCATAATCATAAAATGCGGCAATTGCTAACATGATTCGGACAGACTTAAGCATCACTACGGGTGAGAAGGTCTCACCGTAGTCAACCCCTTGAACTTGTCGAAAACCTTTCGCAACAAGTCGAGCTTTGTAGACAGTAACAGTACCATCGGCGTCAGTCTGCTTCTTGAAGATCCATTTATTCTCTATTGCTTGCCGATCATCGGGCAAGTCAACAAAAGTCCATACTCTTTTCTCATACATGGATCCCATCTTAGATTTCATGGCCTCAAGCCATTTCGCGGAATCTGGACTCATCATCACTTCCTAATAGTTTGTAGGTTCGTCATGGCCTAGTAACATGACCTCCAGAACAGGATTACCGTACCACTCTGATCCAGATCTTGCTCTGGTTGACCTACGAGGTTCGGTAGTAAATTGATCAGAAGTTTCATGATCATCATTATTAGCTTCCTCACTAATTGGTGCAAGAATCACTGGAACTGATTTTTGTGATGAACTACTTACCAATGAGGGAGAAGGTACAGTTATCTCATCAAGTTCTACTTTCCTCCCACTCACTTCTTTCGAGAGAAACCCCTTCTGTAGAAAGGATCCATTGTTACCAACGAATATCTTGCCTTCGGATCTGTGATAGAAGGTGTACCCAATAGTCTCCTTTGGTTATCCTATGAAGACACATATCTCCAATTTGGGTTCGAGCTTATCAGTTCGAAGCTTTTTCACATAAGCATCGCAGCCCAAACTTTAAGAAACGTCAACTTGGGTTTCTTGCCAAACCACAGTTCATATGGTGTCGTCTCAATGGATTTCGATGGTGCCCTATTTAACATGAATGCAACCGTCTCTAAAGCATAACCACAAAATGATAGCGGTAAATCAGTAAGAGACATCATAGATCACACCGTATCTAATAAAGTGCGGTTACGACGTTCGGACACACCATTACGCTGTGCTGTTCCAGGTGGCGTGAGTTGCGAAACTATTCCACATTGTTTCAAATTAAGACCAAACTCATAACTCAAATATTTACCTCCACGATCAGATCATAGAAACTTTATTTTTCTTGTTACGATGATTTTCCACTTCACTCAGAAATTCTTTGAACTTTTCAAATGTTTCAAATTTATGTTTCATTAAGTAGATATTCCCATATATGCTCAAATCATTTGTGAAGGTCAGAAAATAACGATACCCGCCGTGAGCATCAACACTCATCGGACCACATACATCAGTATGTATTATTTTCAATAAGTCTGTTGCTCGCTCCATTGTTCCGGAGAACGGAGTCTTAGTCATCTTGCACATGAGGCATGGTTCGCAAGCATCAAGTGATTCATAATCAAGTGATTCCAAAAGCCCATTAGCATGGAGTTTCTTCATGCGCTTTACACCAATATGACCTAAATGGCAATGCCACAAACAAGTTGCACTATCATTATTAAACTTGTATCTTTTGGCTTCAATACTATGAATATGTGTATCATTACTATCGAGATTCAACAAAAATAGACCACTCATCAAGGGTGCATGACCATAAAAGATATTACTCATATAAATAGAACAACCATTATTCTCTGATTTAAATGAATAACTGTCTCGCATCAAACAAGATCCAGATATAATGTTCATGCTTAACGCTGGCACAAAATAACAATTATTCAGGACTAAAACTAATCCCAAAGGTAGATGTAGAGGTAGCGTGCCGACGATGATCACATCGACTTTGGAAGAATTTCCCACGCGCATCGTCACCTTGTCCTTAGCCAATCTTCGTTTAATCTGTAGCCCCTATTTCGAGTTGCAAATATGAGCAACAGAACAAGTAGCTAATACCCAGGCGCTACTACGAGCATTAGTAAGGTACACATCAATAACATGTTTATCAAATATACCTTTCACTTTGCCATCCTTCTTATCCGCCAAATACTTGGGGCAGTTCCGCGTCCAGTGACCAGTCCCTTTGTAGTAGAAGCACTCAGTCTCAGGCTTAGGTCCAAACTTGGGCTTCTTCACTTGAGCAGTAACTTGCTTGTCGTTCTTCTTGAAGTTCCCCTTCTTCCCTTTGCCCTTATTCTTGAAACTAGTGGTCTTGTTGACCATCAACACTTGATGCTCCTTCTTGATTTCTACCTTCGCAGCCTTTAGCATTGTGAAGAGCTCAGGAATTGTCTTATCCACCCCTTGCATATTATAGTTCTTCACAAAGCTTTTGTAGCTTGGTGGCAGTGATTGAAGAACTCTGTCAATGACACTATCATCAGGAAGATTAACTCCCAGTTGAGTCAAGTGGTTGTGGTACCTAGACATTCTGAGTATATGTTCACTGACATTACTATTCTCCTCCATTTTGCAGCTGTAGAACTTATTGGAGACTTCATATCTCTCAATACAGGCATTTTCTTGAAATATTAACTTCAACTCTTGGAACATCTCATATGCTCCATGACGTTCAAAATGTCGTTGAAGTCCCGATTCTAAGCCGTAAATCATGGCACACTGAACTATCGAGTAGTCACCAGCTTCGCTCTGCCAGACGTTCATAACATCTGGAGTTGCTCCTGCAGCGGGCTTTGCACCTAGCGGTGCTTCCAGGACGTAATTCTTCTGTGCAACAATGAGGATAATCCTCAAGTTACGGACCCAGTCCGTGTAGTTGCTACCATCATCTTTCAACTTAGCTTTCTCTAGGAACACATTAAAATTCAAAGGAACAGTAGCACAGGCCATTTATCTACAACAACATAGAGATGCAAAATACTATCAGCTACTAAGTTCATGATAAATTAAAGTTCAATTAATCATATTACTTAAGAACTCCCACTTAGATAGACATCCCTCTAGTCATATAAATGATCACGTGATCCATATCAACTAAACCATGTCCGATCATCATGTGAGATGGAAAAGTTTTCAATGGTGAACATCACCATGTTGATCATATCTACTATATGATTCATGCTCAACCTTTAGGTCTCAGTGTTCGGAGGCCATATCTGCATATGCTAGGCTCGTCAAGTTTAACCTGAGTATTCTGCATGTGCAAAACTGGCTTGCACCCATTGTATGTGAACGTAGAGCTTATCACACCTGATCATCATGTGGTGTCTTGGCACGACGAACTGTAGCAACGGTGCATACTTAGGGAGAACACTTGTACCTTGAAATTTAGTGAGAGATCATCTTATAATGCTACCGTCGTACTAAGCAAAATAAGATGCACAAAAGATAAACATCACATGCAATCAAAATAAGTGATATGATATGGCCATCATCATCTTGTGCCTTTGATCTCCATCTCCAAAGCATCGTCATGATCACCATCGTCACCGGCTTAACACCTTGATCTCCAGTGTAGCATCGTTGTTGTCTCGCCAACTATTGCTTCTCCGACTATCGCTACCGCTTAGTGATAAAGTAAAGCAATTACATGGCGATTGCATTTCATACAATAAAGCAACAACCATATGGCTCCTGCCAGTTGGCGATAACTGTTACAAAACATGATCATCTCATACAACAATTTATATCATCACGTCTTGACCATATCACATCACAACATGCCCTGCAAAAACAAGTTAGACGTCCTCTACTTTGTTGTTGCAAGTTTTGCGTGGCTGCTATGGGCTTCTAGCAAGAACCGTTCTTACCTACGCATCAAAACCACAACAATTTTTCATCAAGTGTGTTGTTTTAACCTTCAACAAGGACCATGCATAGTCAAACTCGATTTAACTAAAGCTGGAGAAATAGACAACCGCTAGCCACCTGTGTGCGAAGCACGTCGGTAGAACCAGTCTCATGAACGCGGTTATGTAATGTCGGTCTGGGCCGCTTCATCGAACAATACCTTCGAATCAAAGTAAGACGTTGCTAGTAAGCAGTATGACTATTATCGCCCACAACTCTTTGTGTTCTACTCGTGCATATAACATCTACGCATATACCTGGCTCGGATGCCACTGTTGGCGAACGCGGTATTTCAAAAAAAATTCTACGATCATGCAAGATCTATCTAGGAGATGCATAGCAATGAGAGGGGAGAGTGTGTCCACGTACTCTCGTAGACCAAAAGCGGAAGCGTTTTAGTAACATGGTTGATGTAGTCGGACGTCTTCGCGATCCAACCAATCCAAGTACCGAACGTACGACACCTCCGCGTTCAGCACACGTTCAGCTCGATGACGTCCCTCGAGCTCTTGATCCAGTTGAGGCCGAGGGAGAGTTTCGAAAGCACGACGGTGTGATGAAGTTACCGGCGCAGGGCTTCGCCTAAGCACTACGACGACATGACCGAGGTTTGTAACTTTGGAGGGGGGCACCGCACACGTCTAAGAGAAGACTTGGTGTGTCTTTGGGGTGCCCCGCTCCCACGTATATAAAGGGGGGCAGGAGAGGTGGCCGGCCCTAGGGGGCACACCATGGGGGGAGTCCTACTTGGACTCCCAGTCCAAGTAGGATTCACCCCCCTTCCTAGTCCAAGTAGGAGAAGAAGGGAAGGAGGAAGAGAAGAGAAGGAAGAAGGGGGGCGCCACCCCTCCGCTTTTCCAAATCAGACTGGGCAAGGGGGCTGTCGGTGTCAAAACCAGCGGATCTCGGGTAGGGGGTCCCAAACTGTGCTCTAGGCGGATGGTAACAGGAGGTAGGGGACACAATGTTTTACCCAGGTTCGGGCCCTCTTGATGGAGGTAAAACCCTATGTCCTGCTTGATTAATATTGATGATATGGGTAGTACAAGAGTAGATCTACCACGAGATCAAGGAGGCTAAACCCTAGAAGCTAGCATATGGTATGATTGTTGTTCGTCCTATGGACTAAAACTCTCCGGTTTATATAGACACCGGAAAGGGCTAGGGTTACACAGAGTCGGTTACAATGGTAGGATATCAACATATTCGTATCGCCAAGCTTGCCTTCCATGCCAAGGAAAGTCCCTTCCAGACACAGGATGAAGTCTTCAATCTTGTATCTTCATAGTCCAGGAGTCCGGCCGAAGGTATAGTCCGGCTATCCGGACACCCCCTAATCCAGGACTCCCTCAGTAGCCCCTAAACCAGGCTTCAATGACGACGAGTCTGGCGCGCAGATTGTCTTCGACATTGCAAGGCGGGTTCCTCCTCCAAGTACTTCATAGAAGATTTTGAACACAAAGGTAGTGTCTGGCTCTGCAAAATAAGTTTCCACATATTTCCATAGAGAGAATAATATTTACACAAATCTAATCTGCTGACGTATTCCGTAGCGTGACATCACACCATGGCCAAGTCTTTAATCAAATCATTTTCTGTTCCACCCCAGCGCGTTTAGCGAGGCGGTTTCCTTAGCACGTCTTGTCAAAGCAGAGATCGTGTCCCCTTATTCCGGGATTCTCATCAATACGGGCGTGGGTAACCCAACCGCGCCATTGATTACAGCGCTTGGGAGATAGGCGAGTTTTACCAGGCTGGTGGGGACGCATAGTCGCGTCCGTCCATATAAGGGGATAAGGATCCACCTTTTCATCCATGCCTTCTTCCTCCTTTGCCTATCCATTTCCGCGCACTCGAGCTCCAGCGCCCAAGTCCGCACACCCCACCTCAACCTTCTCCAGCCATGTCTGGAGCGGGAGGCAAGTGGATGGTCTCCTCCATCACGGAGGGACACATCAAAAGACTGAGGAAGGCCGAATACTTATCTAACGACATTGCACACCGGCTTCCCGAAGAGGGGCAGCTCATCCCCACCCCTAGGCCCCATGAGAGGGTGGTGTTCCTCCCTCATTTCCTGCGCGGACTGGGCTTCCCTCTCCACACATTTGTCCGGGGCTCATGTTCTACTATGGCCTGGATTTCCACGATCTGGCCCCGAACTTTGTCCTCAACATCTCGGCGTTCATCGTCGTGTGCAAGGCTTTCTTCCGCATCCGCCCCCATTTCGGCCTATGGCTCAAAACTTTCAATGTCAAGCCGAAGGTGGTGCGCGGCACCCAGGTGGAGTGCGGAGGCGCCATGGTGGGCAAGATGCCCAACGTCCTATGGCTCGAGGGCTCCTTCGTGGAGTCCCTAAAGGGGTGGCAATTGTGGTGGTTTTACATCACCGAGCCGCGCGACCCTGAATGGGTTGCAGCCCCCGAGTTCCGATCCGGTCCCCCTACGCGGCTCGCCTCCTGGAAAGAGACAGGCCTGTCATGGGGTAAAAAAGGAGAGCTAACCGGACTCCAAACATGCGTCCAAACCCTGGTGCACAAGAAGCTCAAACATGTCAACGTAGTCCAGGTTATGCTCATCCGCCGAATCCTCCCGTCTCAACAACGGGCTTTCAACCTGTGGGAGTTCGACCCGGCGCGGCACTGAACACTGAGTAGGCTCTTCGACACGACATACGAAGATGCCTAGAAGGTGCTTTTTAGGGGCGCCGAGGCCCCCACATCCGCTACCGAGGATCGCGGATTTAGCACGCAGCGCCATGCTCGTGTGGTAAGTTGTTTCTACCTTTTATAGGGTATTAGTTTTTCATGGTTTGACTCCATGCAGGATCTAAGCTCCCTTACCTTTGATAGGATTGGCAGGAGACGTCCGGACAGATCAACTGTCCGGCTCCTTTGCCCGAAGGCCCAGCGGACGCTCGCTTGGCGAAGCTGCTGGTTCCGGCACCCTATGTGGTGCCGGAGAAGAAGGCCAAGAAGAAGGCCATGGGGACTCGAAAGAGTGCCCGGTGCCAGGAGGTGTCAGATTCATCATCTGACGACTCCGAGGCGCACTCCTCCCATGAAGACGAGGAGGAGGAAGAAGAGACCTCTTCCCCTCCAGCGGGGGGAGGGAAGAAAAGGAAGGCCGCCCCAACTGGGGAGGCCGAAGGGTCCAAGAAGGGTCCACCAACACCGATGACGGCAAAGAGGAGTGGCCGCACAGGGCCAAGCCCCTGGCGAGATCGTAAGTATCCGGATACCAGAGTGATTCATAGTATTCCCCCATTGCACAGCTTTTCCTTACATCGAACATGTTTATGCAGTCCACCCAAAGACCGGCTTGACGTGTCGTTGAGCGGTTCCCTGGATTCGTCGGATGTGAATTCGCTTCCGACGGCTACCTCCCCCCATCCTACGGACGATGCCGAGGCGGCGTCCCAACAGGTTCCAAGCCAGGAGGAGGTGGTCCTGGAGGCGCCGCAAGGCGACCTCCCGGACTGCAGGCGTGAAGGGGATAGAACCCCCAAGGGTTCCAAGTCCGGCTTTGAGCCGGACACCGTGCCGGAACCTTCAACGGTTCCGGACTCCGGTAGGCAGCCTCCTTCCAAGAGGAGCAAGCCTACCGAGCCGGTGACCTCCGTCCAACCGGAGGCACCGGACAATTTGCTGGAGGTGCTTAACGGCGCCTCCATCGACGAGGAGCACCGCACTATTATGAGTGCGGTGATCTAGAAGGTTCAGTCCGCCAAGAGCGGACTGACTGAAGCCTGTGCCAGCCTTCTAACAGGCTTCGACATAAGTAAAAGATATGTAAAAATATTACCGCATAGATAGTAGCCCCTGATGCTCTGTTTGGCGTTCGGAAAGAAAAGCTGAATAGAGGATCTAATAACGTTCGCAGGAGTCTAACAAAAGTAAGCCAATATGCGTATGCAGGCTTCGCTGCTAGCATCCGCTGCACTGACTGCGGAGGTGGGCACGCTGAAGCAGAACCTCGAGCGGTCCGAGCAAGAGCTCGGCCTAGCCAAGCGGCATCTCGAGGAGAAGGAAGGTAAGAAATACCTTATTGAAATATGTGAAAGGTGCAATTGCAAAAAGTGATAGGATTAACGCGGCTATTGTAGGGGCCACAATTGAGGTGGCGACCCTTAAGCAAGCGATGTCCGAGGCCGAGAAGAGGGCAGCCACGGAGCGCACCGAGCAGGAGAAGCATGAGACGCAGGTTGGCGAGGTGCGGCAAGAGCTCCAGGCTCTCATGAAAAAACATGAGAGTTTGGAGCTTGACTCAAAGACGCGAGAGTCTGAGCTTGCGGCGGCCATTGAAGATGCCAAGTCTGCCAAGGCCGAAGCCCAGATGGCCCTCCAGGAGGTTGAGGCCATAAAAAAGATAGAGGCGGGTAAGGCATTCTTTATGCAAAGCAATCACCTAAAAGTGAATTACTTGTTACTTACCCGAATCCGGAGCTCTCTAGGAGCATTCGCAGACTTGCCCCATAGCGTGTAGGATGCCGCCGCCTTCTACCGAGCCGAGGAGGGAAGCTCGACGGAGAAGGTGTTCTGGTCTCAGTATGCTGAGGCCGAACACCCGCTGCCCTTAAGCGACCAGCTGAAACAGCTGGTCGAGCTCCATAAGGTGGCCGAACAGGCCATGAAGGGCCTCATAGTCCGGCTGTGGCCTCGAGAGGTCATGCCTGGGAGCTACTTCGGGCTGGTGAGGCGGCTGGTGGAGGCCTGTCCAAGGCTCGAAGTCATCAAGCGCTCCGTATGCATCGAGGGTGCCCGTAGGGCGCTTGCCCGAGCAAAGGTGCACTGGGGCAAGCTGGATGCTAAGAAGCTTGTGAAGGACAGGCCACCGCCGGGCAAGGAGGATCGCAAGCCCGAGATGTATTATGAGGGCGTTCTGAAGGGTGCCCGCCTTGTGGCGGATGAATGTTCCATGGATGTAATTTTTCAGTAAACTCGCTTGTTTTGTCCTGTGCGCTGAAAACTTGTTCATGTGCGCTAAGCAATGCTTTTTGAATTTAAAATATTACCTTCCGTGCGGACGTTTATCAAATTTGAGAGATGGCGATTCATCGGCTTCTGTCCCCATGGCACGAGTGCTGGGGTGTTCGGGATAAACATGAGCGCTCTTTTTCCCATTCTTGGGTCCTTCGAGGGAGGCGCTCAACACAACGAACAAGGCAATCGGACTATAATGCTTGAACACTCTCACTTAGCCATAGAATTCTATAATTTTAAATTTCAGCAAAGACCCTAGTGTTCGGAAGACCGAGTTCGGGGCGCAATCCACGCCTAGGCCGGACAAAGCCGACTCCTCGCTCTAAGCGGCATAAGTCTTTAGGGACTCGAAAACCTCTCGAACAGCGACCGGCTCTCGCCTCATCATGACGGTCAGTTTTAGCTTTCTCTACTGAGGTGCTTAGCCCGGCTCAACTGGGCACAATCGCAGTAGTTCTCCTAGTGCTACCTTAGCCGATATAACTGAATGTAAGGTACCAAAACATAGGAGCCGGGCAAAACCAACTATTGACCCAAGACATGATTCGGAGCCGATGCATATAATGCTATAAGTTCGGGGTGCCGCACTTGTGAAAGTGTTCGGACTTCTCACACCGTATTGTGGGGTACTTAAGCCCCTGGCGTATTGGTCGTACCAAAGTGTACGGGTGCAACATGTCATTAATGAACATATATTCATAAAAAAGAGTAATGCAATAATAGACGGAAGCATGCATTGTTTATTTAAAAAGGCTGCGATCAAAGCAGGACGATACAAATAGTGCGATAAGCAAAAGATGGGACTATCAAATATGTCCTTTCCAGGGGCGAGCTGCGGAATGTTATGTGAAATAGGTATACTGCTCGTTATAAAGACCACCTTAGAGTTCCGTAGTGCGGCGTAGCTTTCTGCTCCCCTGGTTGTTGTATCGTTTGTGCGGCAATTGTACTGCCGGACAGGCCTTCCGAAGAGTGGAGTCCTGAAAGTAAGAGAAAATGAAAAAGTCGGCAGCCCGTCGTGCGGTTTAAGCCGTGTTTCGGGCGTGTCGTGATTGTGCCCCTCCCCTTTTGCCCATGGTATTTCCAGAGCATAGTTATGTACGCGCGACACTGGTTTCGCAAGTTCGCGAGGGCTGGGGTTGGGGCCGCATTGCTACGCTTGCTCGGAACGTGCCCGGCGGTCTTGTTGTAGGTTACTCCGGGCACGCTTGACGGTGTCCAGACGTTTAATGGCCGGACTGGAGAATTGCCTTGAGAGGCTGCTTTGTACTTCTGCTGCGATAGCCACCGTATGCTCCTCCGTTCGGAGAGAGCGTTCGGTGTTTCCATTGACCGTGATGACTCCTCGAGGGCCTGGCATTTTGAGCTTGAGGTATGCGTAGTGCGGCACCACATTGAACTTGGGAAATGCGGTTCGCCCGAGCAGTGCGTGATAGCCACTGCAGAACGGAACTATGTCGAAGATTAACTCCTCGCTTCGGAAATTATCCGGAGATCCGAAGACCACTTCAAGTGTAACTGAGCCTGTACAGTTGGCCTCTACACCTGGTATGACGCCTTTAAAGGTCGTTTTAGTGGGTTTAATCCTCGAGGGATCGATGCCCATTTTCCGCACTATATCCTGGTAAAGCAGGTTCAGGCTGCTGCCGCCGTCCATAAGGACTCTAGTGAGGTGAAATCTGTCAATAATTGGGTCTAGAACCAATGCGGCGAATCCGCCATGACGGGTGCTAGTGGGGTGGTCCCTTCGATCAAAAGTGATCGGGCAGGAAGACCATGGGTTGAACTTTGGGGCGACTGGCTCCATCGCGTATACGTCCCTTAGCGCACGCTTCCGCTCCCTCTTGGGGACATGGGTTGCGTATATCATGTTCACCGTCCGCACTTGTGGGGGAAAACCTTTCTGTCCACTGTTGTTCGGCGGCCAGGGCCCCTCCTCGTCATCGCTATGCAGCCCCTTGTCTCTGCTTTCGGCATTTAACTTGCCTGCCTGCTTGAACACCCAACAATCCCTGTTGGTGTGATTGGCTGGTTTTTCGGGGGTGCCATGTATCTGGCATGAGCGGTCGAGTATTCGGTCCAAACTGGACATGCCCGGAGTATTTCTTTTGAATGGCCTTTTCCACTGACCGGGTTTAGAGCCTCTGAATCCGGCATTAACTGCCGTATCCTCAGCATTGTCGTCGTTAATGCGGCACTTTTGCTTGTTGCGACGCGACCTGCCACTGCTGTCCTTGGTATCCGAATTACCAGGGCTCTTGGTCATGTTATTGCTGCGAGCTAGCCAGCTGTCTTCTCCCATGCAAAAGCGGGTCATAAGTGTCATGAGGGCTGCCATAGATTTCAGCTTTTCCTGTCCTAGGTGCCGTCCAAGCCACTTGTCACGGATGTTATGCTTGAAGGCTACTAGGGCCTCTGCGTCCGGACAGTCGACGATTTGATTTTTTTTGGTTAGGAACCGTGTCCAGAATTGTCTGGCCGATTCCTCTGGCTGCTGAATTATGTGGCTAAGGTCATCAACGTCTGGTGGTCGCACATAAGTGCCCTGGAAATTGTCGAGGAATGCAGCTTCCAGGTCCTTCCAACAACCAATTGATTATGCTGGCAAGCTGTTAAGCCAATGCCGAACTGGTCCTTTAAGCTTGAGTGGGAGGTATTTGATGGCGTGTAGGTCATCACCGCGGGCCATGTGGATATGAAGGAGATAGTCATCGATCCATACCGCAGGATCTGTTGTGCCATCATATGATTCGATGTTCACGGGTTTGAAACCCTCAGGGATTTGATGATCCATTACTTCATCTGTGAAGCATAGTGGGTGTGCTGCGCCTCTATATTGGGCTATATCACGACGCAACTGGAACGAGCTTTGTCTATTGTGTTCGGCCCGGCGGGATTGACTGTATCCGAAGTGACGATTACCATCTCGTGCCGTGGGGCGCCCACGCGATCTGTAGATCGATCTTGTTTGCCTTGCCTTGTCCTCCAATATATCTTGCAGGTCTGGCACATTTTCCCGTGCCTTGGTATTTTTTGAGCGGCGTCGGGGTGTGGCTTGAGTGGAGGGCCGAGAGGCTTCTCTGTCGCGGCCATGGGGTGGCCGATCGGCCGCATCATGCACTGGTGATGTAGGTTTAGGTGATTCCTCCTCTAGTCGGGGTAGCAACCTTTGCTTTGGGTAGCTCTTGGAGGGGCGTTCGAGTTCATACTCTTCGGCCACAAGGACTTCAGTCCATCTGTCGGCTAGCAAATCTTGATCAGCTCTAAACTGTTGTTGTTTTTTCTTGAGGCTGCTCGCCGTGGCCATAAACCTGCGTTTGAAACGCTCTTGTTCGATAGGATCCTCCGGCACGACGAATTCGTCGTCGTCGAGGCTTTCCTCGTCTTCGGAGGGAGGCATATAATTATCGTCCTTGACCTCTCTGTCCGCCACTCTCTCATGAGGGATGGCTTCTCCATCCTCCTGTGCTGAATGTTGCTGGAGGTGGTTGTCTTCGGCACTGTCCGGGGTGTTATTATCTCCCATGCTGGAATCACCATTTTTTCTTTGGCGGGATTTAGAGCGGCGCCGCTGACGCCGGCGCTTAGGCTGCTTCTTGGAGGGGTCATCCTCCGCTGTTCCATCGCCATTGCCTTCTTTTCGGGTGTCCACCATGTATATATCATACGACGAGGTGGCTTTCCAGTGCCCTATAGGCGCTGGTTCTTGATCGTCTCCTGCATCGGCGTCCATACCGTCGATGTCTTCGGAGTCAAAGTCGAGCATGTCGGTTAAATCATCGACAATGGCTACAAAGTGGGTGGTGGGTGGGCTTTAAATTTCTTCATCATCCGCATCCCTACCTCGCTGACCATAGTCCGGCTAAGGCTCTCCTGATAAAGAGAGAGACTTTAGTGAATTCAGAATATCACCGAAGGGCGAGTGCTGAAAGATGTCCGCGGTGGTGAACTTCATGATCGGCGCTCAATCGGGTTCGATCGGTAGGGGCGCGGAGGGCTCGGAGTCTGGAGAGGAGTCCGGATCCTTGGAGTCACGGGCTTCGCAGAGAATAGGGCTGGTGTTCGGCTCGATCGCCGTAGAGATTGCAGCCCCCGAGGTGGTGTCCAACCACCCATCCTCGATTGGCGCAGTTGGCTCTGAATTAAGGGTCGGAGCTGATGCGGGTGCGGCCTCCAGGGCACTGTTCGGCGGCAGAGCTAGATCATGCCCATCGTGACAGTGCGGCACGCTCGGCTGCGGCTTGAACCCTTCGAAGATCAAGTCTCCTCGGAGGTCGGCCGTGTAGTTGAAACTTCCAAATCTGACCTGATGGCCAGGGGCGTAGCTTTTGATCTGCTCCAGATGGCCAAGCGAATTGGCCCGCAGTGCAAAGCCGCCAAATACAAAGATCTGTCTGGGCAGAAAACTCTCACCCTGGATCGCATCGTCGTTGATGATCAGAGGAGCCATCGGGCCTAAAAGTGACGACACAGAGGAACTCTCATTGAAAGCACCAATGTCGGTGTCAAAACCGGCGGATCTCGGGTAGGGGGTCCCGAACTGTGCGTCTAGGCGGATGGTAACAGGAGGCAGGGGACACAATGTTTTACCCAGGTTCGGGCCCTCTTGATGGAGGTAAAACCCTACGTCCTGCTTGATTAATATTGATGATATGGGTAGTACAAGAGTAGATCTACCACGAGATCAAGGAGGCTAAACCCTAGAAGCTAGCCTATGGTATGATTGTTGTCCGTCCTATGGACTAAAACTCTCCGGTTTATATAGACACCAGAAAGGGCTAGGGTTACACAGAGTCGGTTACAATGGTAGGAGATCTACATATCCGTATCGCTAAGCTTGCCTTCCACACCAAGGAAAGTCCCTTCCAGACACGGGACGAAGTCTTCAATCTTGTATCTTCATAGTCCAGGAGTCCAGCCGAAGGTATAGTCCGGCTATCCGGACACCCACTAATCCAGGACTCCATCAAGGGCCGCGCGCCACCTCTGGCTGGCCCTATCTCTTCTCTACTAAGGCCCATGGTGGCCCATTAACCTCCAGGGGGGGTTCCGGTAACCCCCGGTACTCTGAAACTTATCCGAAATGACCCGAAACATTTCAGTGTCCGAATGTAGCCTTCCAATATATGAATCTTTATGTCTCGACCATTTAGAGACTCCTCATCATGTCTGTGGTCTCATCCGGGACTCCAAACAAACTTCGGTTCATCAAAACATGAAACTCGTAATACAAATCATCATCGAACATTAAGCGTGCGGACCCTACGGATTCGAGAACTATGTAGACATGACCGAGACACATCTTCGGTCAATAACCAATAGCAGAACCTAGATGGTCATATTGGCTCCTACATATTCGACGAAGATCTTTATCGGTCAAACCGCATAACAAGTTATTGACCGGAGATGTGTCTCGGTCATGTATACATAGTTCTCGAACCCGTAGGGTCCGCACGCTTAACGCTTGATGACAATTTGTATTGTGAGTTATGTGTTTAGATGACCGAGGTTTGTTCAGTGTCCCGAATGAGATGACAGACATGACAAGGAGTCTCTAAATGGTCGAGAGGTAAAGAATGATATGTTGGATGAAGGTATTCGGACACTGGAAAGATTTTGGGACATTTCAGATAGTTATCGGGGAATCGAGGGGTTACTGAAACCCCCCGGGAAGTTACGGGCCTTAATGGGCCATAAGGGAGTAGGAGAGGGCAGCCCGCAGGGTGGTGCCCCCCTAAAGGGAGTCTGAATTGGACTAGGGGGAGGGGGCGCGGCCCCCTCTTTCCTCTCCCTTTCCCTCTCCTTCCCTCTTTCCCCCTATTGGAATAGGAAAGGGAGTCCAACTAGGATTGGGAATCCTAGTTGGACTCCCCCTTGGTGCGCCCCTCATGGCCGCCGGCCTCCTCCCTCTCCTCCTTTATATACAGGGGTGGGGGCACCCCAAAGGCACATCAATTGTTCCTTAGCCGTGCGCGGTGCCCCCGACACAGTTTACCACCTCGGTCATATTGTCGTAGTGCTTAGGCAAAGCCCTGCATGGATCACATCATCAACACCATCACCATGCTGTTGTGCTGATGAAACTCTCCCTCGACCCTCTACTGGATCAAAAGCTCAAGGGACATCATCATGCTGAACTTGTGAACATGGAGGTGTCGTACATTCGGTACTTGGATCGGTTGGATCGTGAAGACGTTCAACTACATCGACCGCGTTAACATAACGCTTCCGCTTTCGGTCTACAAGGGTACATGGACACACTCTCGCCAGCTCGTTGCTATGCATCTCCTAGATAGATCTTGCGTGATCATAGGAAATTGTTTGAAATTGCATGCTACGTTCCCCAACAGTTCCCAAACAGAAATTAAAGTTTATTCCTTCTTCAACCAGACTTCCACTTTCCCTGGCTAGTCGTAACCACGGGTGCTTGATACGTCTCCAATGTATCTATAATTTTTTATTGTTCCATGTTGTTATATTGCCATTCTTGGATGTTTTATAATCATTTTATATCATTTTGGCACTAACCTATTGACATGGTGCCAAGTGCTAGTTGCTGTTTTTTGCATTTTTTTTACATTGCAGAAAATCAATACCAAACGGAGTCCAAAGGCAGCGAACTTCTTATGGATTTTTTGGGACTAGAAGACATCCAATGGGCTGAAGAAGCACCTAGGGGCTGCTCCGAGGGGAGCACAACCCACCAGGGTGCGCTTGGAGGCCCAGGCGCACCCGGGTGGGTTGTGCCCACCTCATGTGCCCCTCGGACCGCCTCTTTACTCTATAAATACCCCAATATTTCAGAAACCCTAGGGGAGTCGACGAAAATCAATTCCAGCCGCCGCAGAGTCCAGAACCACCATATCCAATCTAGACACCATCACGGAGGGGTTCATCACTTCCATTGGTGCCTCTCCGATGATGTGTGAGTAGTTCTTTGTAGACCTTCGGGTCTGTAGTTAGTAGCTAGATGGCTTCCTCTCTCTCATTTGATTCTCAATACAATGGTCACTTGGAGATCCATATGATGCAACTCTTTTTGCGGTGTGTTTGTTGGGATCTGATGAACTTTAAGTTTATGATGAGATCTATCTCTTTTTATCCATGAAAGTTATTTGAGTTTCTTTGATCTCTTATATGCATGATTGCTTATAGCCTCGTATTTCTTCTCTGATATTTGGGTTTTGTTTGGCCAACTCGATTTATTTATCTTGCAATGGGAAGAGGTGCTTTGTAGTGGGTTCGATCTTACGGTGCTTGATCCTAGTGACAGAAGGGGAACCGACATGTATGTATCGTTGCTACTAAGGATAAAACATAGGATCTATTTCTACATAAATAGATCTTGTCTACATCATGTCATCATTCTTATTGCATTACTCCGTTTCTCCATTAACTTAATACACTAGATGCATGCTGGATAGCAGTCGATGTGTGGAGTAATAGTAGTGGATGCAGGCAGGAGTCGGTCTACTAATCTTGGACGTGATGCCTATATAATGATCATTGCCTAGATATCGTCATGAATATTTGAAGTTCTATCAATTTCCCAATAGTAATTTGTTTACCCACCGTTTGCTATTTTTTTCTCGAGAGAAGCAGCTAGTGAAACCTATGGCCCTCGGGTCTCTTTCTCATATAATTAGCCTTTGCGATCTATTTTATTTGCCTTTTATTTTCAGATCTATTAAACCAAAAATATAAAAATACATTGCTGTAATTTATTCTTATTTATTTTATTCGGCGTTCGATCTATCAATCTACTACAATTTATTCATGTCTGTTTGCCAATTTCTGGCGCCGTTACCCGAGAGGGATTGACAACCCCTTTAATATGTTGGGTTGCGTGTATTTTTATTTTTGTGCATGTGCCGTTTACATATTGTTTCTTGGTTCTCCCAATGGTTTGATAACCTTGGTCTCGTCACTGAGGGAAATACCTACCGTCGTTGTGTTGCATCATCCCTTCCTCTTTGGGGAAATACTGACGTAGCTTCAAGCCTCATCGAAAGGAATTTCTGGCGCCGTTGCTGGGGAGGATCATCTACATATACCAGGATCCTAATCACAAATCTCATCTCATTGCAATTTACGTTATTTGCCATTTGCCTCTCCCCCACTTCACAAAAAAATCCGTTTTATTCTCCCTCTTTTTCGTTCACCGTTCTCTTGCCAGATCTTTTTTGAGTGCAATCTTGTTGCGTAGTCATCATGGCTCAAGAGAACACCAAGTTGTGTGATTTATCAAATACCAACAACAATGATTTTATTGGCACTCTTGTGATATTAATACTGCTCTGCTGAATCTTGTTATGAAAGATCAATTTTCCGGTACTCCTAATGAGGATGTCGCACCCCATCTTAATACCTTCGTGGAATTATGCGATATGCAAGAAAGAAGATGTGGACAATGATATTGTGAAGATGAAATTATTTCCGTTTTCTTTGCGTGAAATTTGGTTTTCTTCTTTGCCTCGTAATAGTATTGATTCTTGGAATAAGTGCAAAGACACTTTTATCACGAAGTATTTTCCGCCCGCAAAATTATTTCCCTTAGAACCCTAGTCATGAATTTCAAGCAACTTGAACATGAGCATGTTGCACAATCTTGGGAAAGGATGAAAATGATGCTAAGGAATTGCCCAACTCATAGGTTAAATCTTTGGATGATCATACACAAATTTTATGCGGGGTTGAATTTTGTTTCTCGTAATCTTTTATACTCCGTCGTGGGTGGTAATTTCATGGAAATTACTTCGGGTGAAGCCACCAAATTGCTTGATAATATTATGGCAAATTATTCACCATGACATACTGAAAGGGCTCCTCCTAGTAAAAAAGTTAATTCGGTTGAAGAAATTGTTGGGGATCGTAGCAGGAATTTAAAATTTTCTACGCATCACCAAGATCAATCTATGGAGTAATCTAGCAACAAGGGGAAGGGGAGTGCATCTACATACCCTTGTAGATCTCTAAGCGGAAGAGTTGCAAGAACGCGGATGAAGGAGTCGTACTCGTAGCGATTCAGATCACGGTTGATTCTGATCTAAGCGCCGAACCACAGCGCCTCCGCGTTCAACACACGGGCAGCCCGGTGACGTCTCCCATGCCTTGATCCAGCAAGGGGAGAAGGAGAGGTTCGGGAAGACTCCGTCCAGCAGCAGCACGACAGCGTGGTGGTGGTGGAGGAGCGCGGGACTCCAGCAGGGCTTCGCCCCAATACCTCAAGTATATATAGGGGAAGGGGAGGGGCTGCACCCCATCTAGGGTTCCATCCCTAGGGGTGGCGGCAGCCCCAAAACCCATATAGGGTGGCGGCCAAGGGGGAGAGGGGGAGGCGCACCTGGGGTGGGCCTTAGGGCCCATCTGCCCTAGGGTTTGCCCCCTTCCCCTCTAGGAGGTGCCTTGGGCCTTGGTGGGAGGTGCCCCATCCCACCTAGGGGCTGGTCGCTTCCCACTATTGGCCCATGTAGGCCTCCGAGGCCCGTGGCCCCTCCTGGTGGACCCCGGACCCCTCCGGTGGTCCCGATACACTACCGGTGATGCCCGGAACACTTCCGGTGGCCAAAACCATACTTCCTATATATATCAATCTTTACCTCCGGACCATTCCGGAACTCCTCGTGACGCCCGGGATCTCATCCGGAATTCCAAACAACATTCGGTAACCGCGTACATACTTTCCCTATAACCCTAGCGTCATCGAACCTTAAGTGTGTAGACCCTACGGGCTCAGGAGTCATGCAGACATCGCTGAGACAACTCTCTGGTCAATAACCAACAACGGGATCTGGATACCCATATTGGCTCCCACATGCTCCACGATGATCTCATCGGATCAACCACGATGTCAAGGATTCAATCAATCCCGTATACAATTCCCTTTGTCTATCGGTATGATACTTGCCCGAGATTCGATCATCGGTATCCCGATACCTTGTTCAATCTTGTTACCGGCAAGTCTCTTTACTCGCTCCATAACACATCATCCCGTGATCAACTCCTTGGTCACATTGTGCACATTATGATGATGTCCTACCGAGTGGGCCCAAAGATACCTCCATGTTACACTGAGTGACAAATCCCAGTCTTGATTCGTGCCAACCCAACAGACACTTTCGGAGATACCTGTAGTGCACCTTTATAGCCACCCAGTTACGTTGTGACATTTGACACACCCAAAGAACTCCTACGGTATCCGGGAGTTGCACAATCTCATGGTCTAAGGAAATGATACTTGACATTAGAAAAGCTTTAGCATATGAACTACACGATCTTGTGCTAGGCTTATGATTGGGTCTTGTCCATCACATCATTCTCCTAATGATGTGATCCCGTTATCAACGACATCCAATGTCCATGGTCAGGAAACCATAACCATCCATTGATCAACGAGCTAGTCAACTAGAGGCTTACTAGGGACATGGTGTAGTCTATGTATCCACACATGTATCTGAGTTTCCTATCAATACAATTCTAGCATGGATAATAAATGATTATCATGAACAATGAAATATAATATAATAACTAATTTATTATTGCCTCTAGGGCATATTTCCAACAGAAATTTCTTGTTTGAGTGAAAAAGTTGATGCTCTTATGAAATTGGTTGCTAGTAAAAGTGCTCCTATTGATTTCAACGATATGCCTTTGTCTACTTTGATTGAGCAAAATAGTGATGCCAGAGATGCGAATTTTATCTCTCGAGATAATTTCAACAATAATGCTTATAGAGGTAATTTTAATCCTAGGCATTTTCCTAGTAATTCCTCTAATAATTATGGTAATTCCTATGGAAGTCCTTCTTATACTAATAGGAACACCTCTGATCTTGAGAATAATATTAAAGAATTTATCAACACACAAAAAGTTTTCAACACCACCATAGAAGAAAAGTTGAATAAGATTGATGATTTTCTAGAAGTGTTGATAGAATTTCTCATGATGTGGAAAATCTCAAGATGAATTTTTTTGTGCCTAAAGTTGAGGAATCAATTAAAGCTCTTTATGTTTCTATGGATGAAATTAAGAAAAGAACCGCTATGCTTAGAGCTAGAAGAGAAATTTTCGAAAAAACGTTTTCTAGTGATTACTTTCGTAAAAGTGATGAAGATCTTAAAACGATTGTTGTTTCTTCTATTGATTGGTTGTTTAGTAAAGTTAAGATTGATGAAAAAGGGACTGGAGAAGAGTCAACTTTAGTTAGAAGGCGTCCCGATATTTCAGAGGGTGAAAATCTTGTTGAGAAATTGATAAAAGTGGGTTTAAAGATGTCAAAACTTTAACTAGTGATGCACCCACTCATTTGGATTACAAAGACTTCAATTATGATAGTTGATCTTTGATTGATTGTATTTCTTTGTTGCAATCCTTGATAAATTCACCCCATGCTTATGAACAAAATAAAGCTTTTACTAAACATATTGTTGATGCTATGATGAAAGCTTTAGAAGAAAAGTTGGAATTAGAAGTTTCAATTCCTAGAAAATTGCATGATGAATGGGAATCTACTATCAAGGTCAAGATTAAAAATTATGAGTGTTTTTATTTGTGTGACTTGGGTGCTAGTGTTTCTACAATTCTGAAATCTTTATGTGATGTGCTTGGTCTCACCGATATTGAAGAGTGTTCTTTCAATTTACACTTAGCGGATTCTACTACTAAAAAGCCTATTGGAAGAATTAATGATGTTCTTATTCTTTCAAATAGGGAATTATGTTGCCCATAGATTTTATTGTTCTTGATATTGATTGCAATCCGCCTTGTCCAATTATTCTTGGTAGACCGTTTTACGCACTATCGGTGTCATGATTGATATGAAAGAAGGCAATATTAAGTTCCAATTTCCTTTGGGGAAGGGTATAGAAAACTTCCCTAGAACAAGAATTAGGCCACCATATGAATCAATCATGAGGGCATCTTATGGATCTCGAACCAAAGATGACAAAACTTAGATCATTGCTTTATGCCTAGCTATAGGCGTAAAACTATAGCGCTTGTTGGGAGGCAACTCAATGAATAAAATTTATTTTTTCTTTTTCCTTTCTGTTCTTGAGTGTTAGCACAATTATGCTACTGTTATTATTGTATTTTTATGTTTTAATTTGTGTTTGTGCCAAGTAAAGCCTTTAGGATCTCCTTGGGTGATAGTTGTTTAATCTTGCTGAAAAATAGAAACTTTTGCGCTCATGAAAATAATTATCATTTTTAACCAAACAGATAAAATACCAATTCTTTTGCAGAAGATTAATATAAAAATTGCTCAGGTTTTCCTAATTTCTCAAGATTTTTGGAGTTACAGAAGTATTCGAAATATCCAGATTCCTACACACTGTTCTGTTTTTGATAGATTCTGTTTTCTTTGCGTTGTGTGCTTGTTTTGATGATTCTATGATTTTCTTTGATGAGTTTTTTCCATAGAAAAGTTGGAATACATTATATATAATGCAATCATAAAATATGAATTGGTTTGCTACACTACTTATAGTAGTGATTTGTTTTCTTATACTAACGGATCTCACAAAGGTTTTGTTGAGTTTTGTGTGATTGAAGTTTTCAAGTTTTGGGTTATCTTACGATGGATGAAGGAATAAGGAATAAGAAGAGCCTAAGCTTGGGGATGCCCTGGAATACCATGCTATTATCCAAAGAGAGCAAGCAACTAAGCTTGGGGATCCCCCGAGTGGCATCCCCTCTTTCTGCTAACGACCATCGGTATTTTACTCAAAGCTATATTTCATCACATCTATGTGTTTTGCCAGAGTGTCTTGTATGATATGAGTCTTTGCTTGTTTTATTTTGTGTTTTAAGTCTTGATTCCTTGCTGGACATACCTATTTGAGAGAGCCAAAATTATGTCATGACTTGTTAGAATTGCTCTCTATGCTTCACTTAAATTTTTTGTGAGCTATGGATTTGCTCTAGTGCTTCACTTATATCTTTTTGAGAATGGTGTGCTTTAGTATTTTTGAATAAGTGCGCTCTTGCTTCACTCAGATTTATTTGAGAGTTAGCAAATTTTTGAAGAAATTCTCTCTTGCTTCACTTAAATTATGTTGAGAGAAAGAAAATTTATGCTCATGATCTTCACTTATATTTGTATGAGCTTATCAAAAGCAACACTTGAAAATTAGTTCCAAAGTGATAGATATCCAAGAAGGATATAATAAAAACTTCCATGAAGATCATTGGGCAAAATAAACTTGATTCTTAGTAATAGTTTTCAGATATGATGATGTGATATGTGAGTCATGTTGATGAGTAATTATGCTTTAGTAAGAATATTGGTGTTAAGGTTTGTGATTCCCTATGCAAGCACGAAAGTCAATAGTTATGTAATGAAATTATATCCTACTTGTGGTGCATTATTCGGTGTTAATTATGCTTAATGCTCGCTTATGAGATTATTCATTTCTTGGTTGGTCGCTTCTCAATCTTTTGCTAGCCTTTTTTGAGAGAAAGACTGTAAAGGAAGCCCCTACAGTATAATTGGTGCAACAAACCCAAATTGCAAGTACCATGCCTTGAACCTGGGTGGGTGGGCAGGCATCAATCCCTTCCCACCACTAGGCTATGCCTTAGTCTGCGTCTTTTGCTAGCCTTCATTTTGCACTAAGTATGATCAGTACTTATGCATCCACCTTTAAACCAGTTTTGCCACATGAGTCCACTATACCTACCTATATGTGGTATTCTTTTGCCGTTCTAAGCAAATTTGTATGTGCCATCTCTAATTTTCAAAATAAATTTCTCTTTTGTGTGCTCGTACCGCTTGCAAGGCAGTGAGGGGTGGCTAATATTTTCCAAGCTAGATGTGTTATTCTCACGATGAGTGTTTATTCACTTGTCATTGCACGAGAGTAAGGCAAAGCTATTAGGGATGCCCAGTCCTGAAATGAAAATGAATTTACTTTATGTTGTCAAATGATAAATTCCTTGGAAAGTGTTGGTATGGAAGGCACCAGTGGATACGGTTAGCCATAGAAAATGAAAGTATGGTGGGAAAAGGAATAAACTTTAATTTCTGTTTGGGAACCGCCTATGATATATCTAGCATGGAAAGTGTTGGGAAGTCTAATCGTTTTCTTTGGTGGGAAAAGTATGCTCTCAAAATGTTTTTATCTCTCAATTTCAGCTTTGAGCTCTGGCACCTCTACAAATCCCTAATTCCCTCTGCGAAGGGCCTTTCTTTTACTTTATGCAATTTTTATTTTGAATTTGAGTCTCCATCTTCTCTTATAAAGCACCAACTAGGGGCACTATGATCATACTTGAGCATTGGGTGTAGTTAATATGCGAGTGTGTTTCATGAATGGATCAATGATTGAGCATGATGGGCTAGGGATAACTTATTTTAGCATTGATATTTTGAAAGACATGGTTGCTTGTTGATATGCTTGTGTATTAAAGTTATCATGTCAAAACTAGACTATTGCTTTGAACAATATAAAAGTCCAAATGTCCATGCTATAAAGAAAAGAATATGAGATGACATGTTAGGCAGCATTCCACATCAACAATTCTGTTTTTATCATTTACCTACTCGAGGACGAGCAGGAATTAAGCTTGGGGATGTTGATACGTCTCCAACGTATCTATAATTTTTGATTGTTCCATGCTGTTATATTATCATTCTTGGATATTTTATAATCATTTTATAGTCACTTTATATCATTTTTTGGAACTAACCTATTGACATAGTGCCAAGTGCTATTTTTTGCATCTTTTTTACATAGTAGAAAATCAATACCAAATGGAGTCCAAAGGCAGCAAAACTTTTTGTGGATTATTTTTGGACCAAAAGACATCCAATGGGACGAAGAAGCACCTAGGGGCTGCTCCGTGGGGAGCACAACCCACCAGGGCGCGCCTGGGGGCCCAGGCGCACCCTGGTGGGTTGTGCCCAGCTCGGGTTCCCCCGGACCGCCTCTTTACTCTATAAATACCCCAATATTCCAGAAACCCTAGTGGACTTGACGAAAATCAATCCTAGCTGCCGCAGAGTCCAGAACCACTAGATCCAATCTAGACACCATCACAGAGGGGTTTACCACTTCCATTGGTGCCTCTCCGATGATGCATGAGTAGTCCTTTGTTAGTAGTTAGTAGCTAGATGGCATACTCTCTTTCTCGTTTGATTCTCAATACAATGGTCTCTTGGAGATCCATATGATGTAACTCTTTTTGCGGTGTGTTTGTTGGGATCGGATGAATTTGAGTTTATGACCAGATCTATCTCTTTTTATCCATGAAAGTTATTTGAGTTTCTTTGATCTCTTATATGCATGATTGCTTCTAGCCTCGTATTTCTTCTCTGATATTTGGGTTTTGTTTGGCCAACTTGATCTATTTATCTTGCAATGGGAAGAGGTGTTTTGTAGTGTGTACGATCTTACGGTGCTTGATCCCAGCGACAGAAGGGGAACCGACACATATGTCATCGTTCTAATTGCATTACTCTGTTTCTCCATGATCCCAGTGACAGAAGGGGAACCTACCTGCATCTACTACTATTACTCCACACATCGACCGCTATCCAGCATGCATCTAGTGTATTGAGTTCATGGAGAAACAGAGTAATGCAATTAGAACGATGACATATGTGTCAGTTCCCCTTCCATCACTGGGATCAAGCACCGTAAGATCGTACACAATCAAAAATTCTAGATACGTTGGAGACGTATCAGTACCCTTGCCGGGCCCCCAGCAAGACCCTTGCCAAGGGCATCAGCAGGGCCACTGCCAGGCCTGCACCAGCCACTCCACCGCCGTCCCTAACCAGCTACTAGCTCAACCAGCTGGGCATGCACCTGTGTGGCGACGGGCGGCCTCTACGCCAATCTAGCAAGCACCTGCGTGGCGGCATGCGACCCTTCATGAAGGCTACATCACCGCACCAGCCCAGTAGCCGGCCAACATGGCACACGATGCCTCATCAGCTCGGACGCGTGTCGAGGCCACGCGAGGCGGCGGTAGTGGGACGTGGTTCCCTGGCATCCCCGATGAAGCAAGGAGGGCACGTCGGCAGCGCATTAAATGCGTATTTCCGTCCCAGAGGATAGACGCATCCACTATAGACCTTTCCACCTCCCGTGTGCCACTGTGGCAACCCCTTTTTCCTATAAAAGGAGGCCCGAGGCGACCGGGAGGGGGATTCGGCTCTTTTGGGCAAAGTTGCACCCCGTAGCTAGCTCAAGAACACAAGAACACTCAAATACATCCACCAAACCAGGACTAGTGTATTACACATCTTCGCGGCCCAAACCTGGGTAAACGATCCATGTGCTTCCTATCAGACCTGCTCTTTGCACAACCTCGTGCTCACCAACCGTAGAAGGGATCCAAGTGACCCCATAGGTGACATTTCCACCGACATCTCTGGCCGTCAGGTAGGGGGCGCTGTCGGTGTCAAAACCGGCGGATCTCGGGTAGGGGGTCCCGAACTGTGCGTCTAGGATCAATGGTTATAGGAGACGGGGGACACGATGTTTACCCATGTTTGGGCCCTCTCTATGGAGGTAATACCCTACTTCCTGCTTGATTGATCTTAATGAATATGAGTATTACAAGAGTTGATCTACCACGAGATCGTAATGGCTAAACCCTAGAAGCCTAGCCTATGTGAATATGATAATGAGTATATGTGGTGTCCTTTCCGGACTATCCCCTTCGGTTTATATAGACATCGAGGGGATCTAGGGTTTACATGGATTCGGTTACATAAGAAGGAATCTTCGGTCACCAAGCTTGCCTTCCACGCCAAGTAGAGTCCAATCCGGACATGGTGCAGTCTTTCAGCCTTCATGTATTCACTCCGGCCCATGGATAACAGGCCAGACGCCCGAGGACCCCTTAGTCCAGGACTCCCTCAGTAGCCCCCAAACCAGTCTTCAATAGCGAGGTGCTCGGCACATATATTGTCTTCGACATTGCAAGGCGGGTCCCCCTTCAATGATCTCCAAGTAATGTATTCGGCCAATGTCGGATTTCGGGTTCCAACAGACCCTTGAGGTTCGAACACTGGGGTGCGCGTGGAAGTCTCTCCCCTACCGATCTACGTCCAATCTCCTCGCGTGATCTAAGCTGGAAACAACGAACAACACAAAGGACACAAGGTTTATACTGGTTCGGGCCACCATTGTGGTGTAATACCCTACTCCAGTGTGTGGTGTGGTGGATTGCCTCAGGGGCTGATGATGAATAGTACAAGGGAAGAACAGCCTCGCGAGAGGTGTTCTTGAGCTGGTGCGACGAACTTCTAGGGTGAGTTCAGTCGCCTCTCTCCCTCTTTGCTGGGGTTCTATCAGATTTCTCTATCTCCCTCTACTTTGTGTGGCTAGCTCTACTTATAGAGGCCCTGGGCCTCTCCCCAAATAATGAGCGGGAAGGGCGCCAACAATTGGCCATTTTGAAGGGGAACATATAGTACAAGTTATCCTGACCAAAGGTGGTCTTCGGCTGCCAAAAGCTCTGGTGATGACGTTGTCTTGGGCTCCACGGTGACCTCCATCCTGCCGCTCTGCTGGTCTTGGTCTCGTTGCACCAGAATGGTAACCTTTGCCTGATGCCTTGGCCTGTGCTTTCCCCCTTTGCACCAAAGGGGAAGCAAGGACACTGCGCAGGCCGGCGCCCACCTGGTCTCGATCGTCATGGCTTGCGTCACGGGCTCCTCACGAGGTATCCCCGCCTTGATCACTCCGCCTCCTCGCGAGCCTGCCTGATGAGGTTGCCTCAGAGGAAGCTTCAGGTCGTCCGCCCCGCAAGGCTCGGCCCCTCGCGAGGGTCTTGAGCTTGAGCTGATGAAGATGGGCCAAGCTGGGTCCCCACTTGAGCCACGCCGCAGGCCGCAGGCAGGCAAGTTTGGGGACACCCGTTCTCAGAACGCCGACAGTAGCCCCCGAGCCCAAGGCGCGCCCGGGCTTGGCCTAGCAGGGAAGCGAAGGGGCAAGCGCGAAGCGCTGTGGGCCCTAACAGCCTGCGGCCTTGGGCGCCGTGTGGCGACTGATTGGACGTGGGCGTATGCGCTTCCCCACGATGCCTCGGTGACCGCACGACTTGACAAGTCCCTGCATGCAGAGAAACCGGTCATGATTACCTGTGATCGTGGTGCTCGGCGGTTGGCCTCCTCCGGATATAAGTACGGGGCTGGGCGAGCCCCTTCAGTCCATCCCTTCCTGCTGCTCCTTTCCTTCTTCTTCCTTGTTCTTGCTCCTCCTCACACCAATGGCAGCAATCCGCCGGTTCTCTGCAGAAGAGAAAGGAAAGCCCCCCCGAGAGGGTCCTGACCCACTTCCGCCGAAGAAGCGGCTGGTCCTCAGCCACCGAGACGAGGGTGCTCCGCAAGAGGCACCGAGGCCCTGGTACGAGCGGTCGCCGCCTGGGTTTCTGCTACCCTTGCACGCCCGCGTCATAGGTCCTGGGGGAGAAGGCGTCGAGCAAAATCGACGGTGCCGCCATCGACACCGGCGAGTCACGGTGGTGCACGTCGTTCCTCCTAGAGTCCACGCCAAGCGCTCCTTTCGCGAGCTCGTGCTCCACGCCGCCATGCCTCCGAGCTCTTGGATTCGCCTCCCTCCTTCCTTCGCCTTCGAGATGCCGCCGAGCGGGGCTCTGGAGCTCTGGCTGCAACATGCTTACTGCAGTACCCTTGCGACCGGAGCGGAGGTCGCGGTCATCGCTCCGGGCAAGGTCTTCATGACCCGGGGCTGGGGCGAAATCACCCGGGTCTGCCGGACGGTAGGTGCCCTTGTAATTCATCTTGAATACGATGGCGCCTCCCTGATGTGCTTCAAGGTCTTCGATGCTGAAGGACGCCGGCTGGAGTGCTGTCCCAGGGAGAGCGGAAGGGGCGACGAACTGGCGAGGACCTGGCCTGCCCATCGGCCCTCCAGCAGCTCCTCGGGCAGCAGCGGAGGAGCTGGGGAATTCAGTGGCTCCCTCGAGCTCCTCGCGACTCCGGAGATGAGCGACGACAGCTACGAGCCCCCGATCTCGCGTGGTGCTCGGAGCGGGGCAGCTGCGTCCAGTCGCCGACGCCACTGATCTGGATGGGGTTGGCATCGACGTTGGGCAACCCACTATTGATGATGGCGTCCCTTGCGGCAGTGCGGGCGATTAGCGTTCCTTAGGATTAGTACTCTTGTTCCCTGCGAGGAATCGAAGCAACACCCCGCAGGGGTATGTAAGGCGTCTGCCATGTCTCATATGAATATTATATCCTTAATATGAATCAATGCGAGGTGCTTGTCCTGTCTCGGCTCGGCTCCCCCTTTCTATCCTCACGAGGACTTGGCGCTCTACGCTGACAGGTCCCAGTCCGCAGGCAGGCTTCAGCCGTCGCTGGTATGCCAGGTCATGATGTTGTGGTCAAGGCCAGGAGGTGAGTGGCCCGAGGTCCGGTAAGAGCCCCCGAGTCACGATGCTCGGGAGGTCCCCTTTAGCGCTCAAGCAGCCCTCGCAGGGCGAGAAAGGAAGGTAACGTTGCCGTGACAGAGCCGCACTGGGCGAGGGTTTTGCGCTGCGTTGATCCAACTCTTGTAAGGGCGTGACTTATCTCTTGAGTTTGGTGTAATTCCTCGACAAAGCGCCCGACTCAAGTGGTGGCAGCTGAGGCGCTGCTGGATTAGGTCCTCGCGAGCTTCTTCCCAATCCCCCGCACTTTCCTTAATGCTCTACGTCCTCAGGTCCTGGCCGTCGAGCGAGCTCAGCCGCCGCTGGTATGACAGGTCGTGATGCCGTGGGTCAAGGCCAGGGGGTGAGGTCTGGAGAGCCAGTAGGAGTCCATGAGTCGCGATGCTCAGGTGCCCCCCTTTTAATGTGCAAGCGGTCCGTGCCGGAGGGAGGGAGAGGCAGCTCGCGATGTCCCTAGCATTGCTCCTGGAGTAGGTCCTGCACACCAATCATGAAGAGAAACAAGACCTGTTGTTACGGCTGCCAGCCAACCTTTGGTCGCTCCGGGGGAGTGTCTGGGGCACTAAGGGCCTGGTGAGGTGGCGCCTTGCGGGGCTGCCGCGGCCAGAGCTCGACCACTCATATTTATCGATGTTGCAGGGACGGACCCATGCGCAGATGCCGTGCCAGAGCGAGCGGATCCATAGGTAGACGTCAATCGAGCAAGCGATTAGGTCGGGTATGTTAAGCATGCAGGAGGAAATTCATCTTAAGTAGATGCGGGAAAAGCAAATGCCACTGGGCCAGGCCCGAGCAGCTCGGGGATGATGCAGCCCGAGGGGCGCCCCAAAGAGCATAAGCAAAATGGATACACGCCGCAGGGACAGACCCACGTGACCTGGGAATGATGCGGCCCTGTGGGCGCTCCCAGCTAAAAACGGAACTTAGAAAGATGTCACCTGGTGCCGCTGAAGACGAAGTGATGTTGAAGAAGCGAGCGATGCGCGATGAAGACGTCGGCCCTCACGAGCCCCCAGGCCTAGGAGCCTCGGGAGGCTCCGGGGGCACTGGTGGGTTTCCGAAGGCCATCTCCATCTCCGCCAGGACCGCGCAGTGCCTGACCTCTTGAGCCTCCAGAATGCTCCTCAGCAGGCGCTGATGAGCGACGACCGCGCTCGGCAGGCCGAACGGCATGCGAACATAGCTGTGAGGTGGACCCTCGCAACGCCCCGCACGCGAAGGCTAGAGGCGCTCCTGAGACGCGGCTCGGTTGAGCCCTGGTACGTCGATGCAGACGCGCAGGCCACCATCCTTGCCTGGATGTGGGGCCATGGCGGGCAAGCGGTGGCTGCCGCGCATGACTCTCGACTCATGTAGCTCCTGGGTGTTGCTTGCGATGAACTCCTGAGGGTTTGGTCTTCCTTGCCTTGTACCTTCCTGAGGGAAACGTGCCTGGAAGCACCCCTCCAAGTGGTGCCTGAGCGCCTCCCTCGCGACCTTGGCAAAGTCGGTGGCTCTCCAAGAAAGAGCCCCCGAGCCCTGCCTGAGGAGGACGTTGGGTGCGTCTTCCTATGTGAGAGAGGGTGGCGCTCCCTGATTGGGCGCAGATCCTGACCCAACACTTCCGGAGGCGCTTGCCTCCTTATGGCTTGGGCCAGGCGAAGCCTTCTTCTTCTTGGGGGTTGCCTCGGGAAGTCTTCGATTGCTGCGGCTTGGAATGCGCGCTCCAGTGAACACACTGCATCCCTTTCTTCATAGGGTACGGTGATGACTCCACCGCTTCCTGGCATCTTCAAGACATTGTATCCATGGTGAGTCACTTCCATGAACTTGGCCAGGGCTGGGTATCCGAGGATGGCGTTGTATGGCAGACGGATGTGGGCGACGTTGAAGTCGATGAGCTCGGTGCGGTAGTTGTTGCGCTGCCCGAAGGTGACTGGAAGGCAAACCTGCCCTATTGGAATAGTGGAACCATCAGTGACTCCTGAGAAGGGCTTGGTTGGCTGAAGCTGATCGTATGGCACATGGAGGTTGTCGAATGTCTCAACGGACAGGACGTTGAGTCCTGCTCCGCCGTCAATGAGGGTCCAGGTGACCAGCACGTTGGTGATGACTGGGGAGCAAAGCATAGGGAGGACTCCGACCGTTGCCGCGCACTTGAGCTGATCCGCTGAGCTAAACATGATAGCGCACGCAGACCACCTGAGAGGGCACGTGGCCTCAAGCTCGAAGCCGCCAACGGAGACGAATGGGTCATGGCAAACTGGTTACTGCCCCTCGCTACGATGGCCCGGCAGACCCCGCGGAGTTCCTACAGCGCGGAGTCTTGGCGTGGAGGTGCAGGGACGCGATCTTGGCGCGCCGGCACTGGGAGCGCGCGAGCACCTTCCTGGGGACGAGGGATCTCTTGGCAGCTCCTTTCTTGCTGCGCAGGCGCCAGACATGGAGGGTCTCGCCCTGGGGCTGCGCACCTTGGAGCCAGGACGCCTCCTTGGGGAGGAGGCGGTGGAGGCACCTCCTGATCCTCGCCTCCCGCGCGGAATGGTGGGTGAGGCAGCGAGAAGGACGGCAAGGGGGAGCCCCCTGTGGCACTGACGAGCTCGGTGATGCAGGCGAGCCAGTCTTCGTAGAGGTCGTCGACGGGGCGGTAGTGCAAGAGCTCTCTTGCCAGGAGCAGCGCGGGGTGTGCGTCCGCGGGGGCGCGACAGGCGTGGGACGACGAAGCGGCTGGAGTCAGCGACGGTGTGGTGGTGCGGCCTTCCCGCCGTACCGAAGGATGTTGGGACGAGGCCTGCTGCTCGTTCCCCGCCGGGCCGGTGGCGGCGTTGGCGGCAGGCGACGGGGAACGACGAGGGCATCCGCCGACGGGCGCCGTCTGGGCGACGCGGCTGGCGAGAGCAGCCGAGCGCTCAGCGCGAGCCCGACGAGCGTCAGCATGGACACGACGGAAGATCACACGCGAACAGTGCAAGAAAGATTCCGGCGCACCCCTACCTGGCGCGCCAAATGTCGAATTTTGGGTTCCGGCAGACCCTTGAGGTTCGAACACTGGGGTGCGTGCGGAAGTCTCTCCGCTACCGATCTACGTCCAATCTCCTCGCGTGATCTAAGCTGGAAACAACGAACAACACAAAGGACACGAGGTTTATACTAGTTCAGGCCACCATTGTGGTGTAATACCCTACTCCAGTGTGTGGTGTGGTGGATTGCATCAGGGGCTGATGATGAATAGTACAAGGGAAGAACAACCTCGCGAGAGGTGTTCTTGAGCTGGTGCGACGAACTTCTAGGGTGAGTTCAGTCGCCTCTCTCCCTCTTTGCTGGGGTTCTATCAGATTTCTCTATCTCCCTCTACTTTGTGTGGCTAGCTCTACTTATAGAGGCCCTGGGCCTCTCCCCAAATAATGAGCGGGAAGGGCGCCAACAATTGGCCATTTTGAAGGGGAACATATAGTACAGGTTATCCTGACCAAAGGTGGTCTTCGGCTGCCAAAAGCTCTGGTGATGACGTCGTCTTGGGCTCCACGGTGACCTCCATCCTGCCGCTCTGCTGGTCTTGGTCTCGTTGCACCGGAATGGTAACCTTTGCCTGATGCCTTGGCCTGTGCTTGCCCCCTTTGCACCAAAGGGGAAACAAGGACACTGCGCAGGCCGGCGCCCGCCTGGCGCCCGCCTGGTCTCGATCGTCATGGCTTGCGTCACGTGCTCCTCGCGAGGTATCCCCGTATTGATCTCTCCGCCTCCTCGCGAGGGTCTTGAGCTTCCGGTCGTCCGCCCCGCGAGGCTTGGCCCCTCGCGAGGGTCTTGAGCTTGAGCTGATGAAGATGGGCCGCGCTGGGCCCCCACTTGAGCCACGCCGCAGGCCGCAGGCAGGCAAGTCTGGGGACCCCCGTTCCCAGAACGCCGACAGCCATTGATCCAATGTTGCCTCCTAGGCTTCTGCGTGTTGAATAATCTTTGTCCTCCACGGGTCGAGTGAATGTGAAAAGTCAGGGTATTTTTGCGAGTAACACCCCATCCATGCGAGGAAGAGCGCCTACTTAAAGAGATTGGATACCAGATCCATTCAGCGCTACGCAGAAGAAATCCCTAGAGACTGCTTAGGAGAAACCATTCCAGCATGGCTAGTGCTCCCAACGCCTCCGCTTGTCCCGACCCAGAGAAAGGCGAGTGGGAGAGGTGTTCCGTGTCTCATAGCCGATTGACGAAGTTGCAAACGCAGGGATTCCTTCCCCATGCAGATCTAGTACCTGTTCGATCGAGGCTAGCTTTGTTCAATGAGGGGACTCAGGCAGAGGACTTCCCCAATCCGTCCGGGGGAGAGCGCGTGTGTTTTGTCCCCTACCTGCTAAGAGGCGTTGGATTTCCAATCCATCCGTTCCTCCGAGGGCTTCTGGAATACTACAGCCTCCAGCTGCACAACTTCACTCCGACCTCTATTCTGCATATTGCGGGTTACGTCGCTTTATGCAAACTTTTCCTGGGCGTCGAGGCTCATTTCAAATTGTGGAGGAAGCTGTTCTGTCTCGTCCCACGTAATCACGAAGGGTCAATATTTGAAGTGGGCGGAGCCGAAATATGGCGCGTCACCGATACCGGATATCCATCCGGCACACCAAGGAAGGCACCCGATGAAAGGCCCTCCGAATGGTTTTATATAGAGGACGTTGCGCTTCCCGACCCAATTTGAAAGGGTCTTCCTGAATTTGCACGCGTCCCGCTGCAGAAACGCCACAGTTGGCATCCCGGAGTCTTGAAGAGGAAGATTGCGCGGAGGTTTGTTAGCTGATGAGCAGGATAAAACAGCTCACTCAGTCCGGACTCACAGTAACCGAGGTTATGGCGATTTCCATAGCGCGAGGGGTTCAGTCGCTCCAATACAGAGGGCTTCTAATGTGGCACTACAATGGGAACGACGACGCCTCTCGCTACGGCCGGAAAGGTCCGGATACCCCTGCCGCTTTGGCTAAGATATTAGCCGAACTGTTCAAAGGGGAGGAAAAGGAATTTCTCCACATTAAATTTAGGGACGGGTATTCTATGTATAACCCTCTCAGCTGGGTAAGGCCCGACCCCTCTGTTTTTACTCCTTCCATCTCCAAATTGCCTTTGATAAACTTATAGCTTGTTTGCTTATGACAACACTGGCGAAAGGTCACCGAGGGATTTTATAGTCCCGCCCCACAGCCGGAGGACCACAACCGGGAGCTCGATCCCGGGTTCGAAGAGGATCCGAACATATTTGTGGTGCTTGCGGAGGGGGTGTTTTACCAGATGAGCTACGATGGCACAGAAGTGGCCATCATCGCCGATTACCCCGGTCTTCTTCCAGCTTCACATGTAAGTGATCCAAACACCCCTTATTCAAAAGAGATCTCTCCTTCCTTCTTACTCACCGCACTGTCTTGTGCTCAAAAGGGGAAGGGTTTGGCGCGCCGTACTACTCCAAGGGTACCTCCGAAGAGAGCATCCCCCACTCCGGGCGAGCCTTCCAAGAGGAAAGCAAACGAAGATATGACCATGCCATCATCGAAGAGGTATGAATTCGCCAACCTGCACCTGAGCAGTCACGTCCAACCGTGAACTTCCTGTTATCCATGTGTCAGGAGAAAGACGCACCGGACCGTATCCGGATGTTCGAGCGGCCGTACTTCCCGCAGCCAGGATTCAAATCCTGCCATGAAGACGGGGGCTGATGCGGAGGCGCGGCCGGACTGTCCTCCGGCCGAGGACTTGGATGTATCTGTCACCAACTCGGAAGTGGAGAGTGCGATGAATCATCGGCGCCGCCGAGCCATTTTACAAGACCCTGGCTTTTCAGAAGAGTCGTTTAACACCTTCAACTCGGCCGATGCGTACATGCGAGCTGCTCGAGATGGGATTAATAGGGCCACAAAGCAACATTTGAAAGATGTGCAGGTAAATTTATTTTGTCTGACTATGATAACCATATGCCAGTAGCCCCTGAGACTTAAAGGAGTTGAAACAACTGATTTAAGGATCAATTTATGACTAGGTGCTTACGGAGAAGAACACCCAGCTAGCTCAGGAGCTAGAAAAGTGTCAGCACCGGCTACTTGCTGCCAATGCCGAACTGGAGAAATACAAGGCATCTCCCGGTAAAGTTTCCTTCTATCGAAAATTCATAATGATACACCGATAGTGCGAATATGGGTGCTGATCTTTGTGTTCGGCCATTAGACCAAGTACGAGAGCAGCTGGACGCCGCTCGAAGCGAAGAACGCGGAGCCAAAAAGCTACTAGCAGCGGGTGAGCGTGTATTGACAAAAGTCGTTCAAGAGAAAAAGAAACTCCAGGACTCGAACTCCAAACTGGGCGAAGAACTGAAAGATGTGCGAGCTCAGCTAGCTGACTCTGTGAAGGAGAACAAGAAGCTACGAGGCGGCATATTCAGTATGTGTCCACTTTTGTTTTATAACAGTTTTGGAGGTAACGGTAGCTGATATAGCTGTAATTGCAGGTGTCTTGACGAACCGCCCCGAAGAGGAGGTGTTCGGATCATCGAGTGATCTTCTACAAGGGCTGTCGCAGTTGCACGAGCAAGCTTGGCAGGCGATGCAGAGTGTAGCCAAGGCTTTGTGGCCATCCGACCCCCCTCCAGGAAGCATGGAGAACCTGGTAGAGCTGTCCAAGGGAGCGAGGCGGCGTATCCGGCTGTGGAAGATATCGACATGCCGAGAGGGTGCGCGAGAGGCCTGGGCCATGGTGAAGACACGATATACCAAGCTGGATCCTAATCACATGGCTCGTGTCGGACCGCTAGGGTCGAATGGGAAAGAAATTCCCGTTAGTTTAGTGTATGACCAAGTAGAAGTGGCCGCCAAATATTCCCAACAGGATTGTAAGTTAGACTGCCTGTTGGAAGGTGTAGAAGAGGAGGTTTTCGAGTCCAAGTGACTGTTTACTTTCCTCATCTAGCCGAATTGTATATCATTTGTCATGGCAGACCTTTTCGATTCATCCTCCGGTCCCGAAGCTGCGGAGTGTTTCCGAATACCGTCGTAGCCGAATAGGCCGGGGTAAGCCTGGAAAACTAGGCATAGGGGTCATAGTTGCTTGAACAGACAAGTTGTATCCGGCTAGATATGTTATATTACATTGATATCGTAAGAAACATCTTCCAGAGAGAATAGTTCCGTTAAGGGTTCCTTTCCCTGGGTGTGCATGCATTTAATGCGCATGTCCGAATTGTGGTGTGAACACCATGGTTTGTATAACTTCTGGGGGCGCACAATGGAGTGAGTTTTAAAAAACATCTTTAATTCACCAACCGAATATTCCCTTAAGAACGCTAGCTTTCGGCTTCACCCACTCTAAGGTACACATCCAGATGACCCGACAGTAACAATCGCAGAGGTGCTCCCTTTATGCCCTAGCCGAACTAACGGGAACGTAGGGCATAAGCACAGGAGCCAGGCAACCCGGCTTGGCCAAAACTTAAGTCATATGGATGCATATAATGGCAAAGAAAAGGTACATATGGAAAAACTCATATGTGAGGAGCTTGATGCTCAAGGAATGACAAGAACTTCTGTCCGAGAAGCCCCCAGGTACTAGTGGCATACATGTTTAAAGATGTATGTGCCGATGGTGTGCGGTCTAGCCGCACCAAAGCTTTAAAGCAAGAAAGAAGAAAGTAATCAGAAAAGAGAGAAAAAATAATGGAAACTACAGGGGAGGAGGAGACGAACAAGGGGTTTAGCGCTAGGCGTAGAATCTCTGGAGTCTGGCTGCGTTCCAGGGGTTCGGCTCGAGGCGATTATCTGATGCATCGTGAATACGGTACGCTCCTCAGGTGAGAACTTCGTCAATTATGAAGGGACCCTCCCATTTGGGCTTGAGTTAGTCCTTTTTATTCTCCGGGAGGTGTAGAACGAGTTCGCCAACGTTGTAAGTCTTGGCCCGTACTTCTCTGCTTTGATATCTTCGAGCCTACTATTGGTAAACTGCTGAACGGGCTTTTGCAACATCACGTTCCTCCTCCAGGGCATCTAGGCTGTCCTGCCGATCAAACTCGGCTTCTCTCTCTTTGTACATACGCACTCTAAGTGAGTCGTGAATAATATCGCGGTGCAATACGGCCTCTGCACCATACACCATGAAGAAAGGTGTGTACCCGATAGTACGGTTGGGCGTGGTCCGCAGCCCCCAGAGTACGGAGTCGAGCTCCTCAACACAGTGCTTGTCTGATTCTTTCAAAGACCACACTAGTCTGGGCTTGATGCCGCTCATAATAAGAAGGTTGGCGTGTTCGACTTGACCGTTGGTTTGTGGGTGGTAGACGGAGGCGTAATCTAGTTTAATGCCCAGATTAGTACACCGGGCTTTTACCTCGTCGGCTGTGAAATTGGAGCCGTTGTCAGTGATGATGCTATGTGGGACACCATAATGGTGCACAACATCGGATATGAAGTCTATTACCGGGCCGGACTCAGCCGTTTTGACCAGTTTAGTGATACGTCTCCAACGTATCTATAATTTTTGATTGTTCCATGCTATGTTATATCCTGTTTTGGACATTATTGGGCTTTATTATACACTTAGATATTATTTTTTGGGACTAACCTATTAACCGGAGGCCCAATCCAGAATTGCTGCTCTTTGCCTATTTCAGAGTTTCAAAGAAAAAGAATATCAAACGGAGTCCAAACGGAATGAAACCTTCAGGAACGTGATTTTTGGAACGAACATGATCCAGAGGACTTGGACCCTACATCAAGAAAGCAACCAGGAGGGCACGAGGTAGGGGGCGCCCCTACCCCCCCTAGGTTCGCCCTCCACCCTCATGGGGCCCAGGTTGCTCCAACGACGTACTCCTTCCTCCTATATATACCTATGTACCCCCAAACTACCAGATATGGAGCCAAAACCCTAATTCCACCTCCGTAACTTTCTGTAACCGTGAGATCCCATCTTAGGGCCTTTTTCGGAGCTCTGCCGGAGGGGGCATCGATCATGGAGGGCTTCTACATCAACACCACAGCCTCTCCGATGAAGTGTGAGTAGTTTACATCAGACCTTCGGGTCCATAGTTATTAGCTAGATGGCTTCTTCTCTCTTTTTGGATCTCAATACAAAGTTCTCCCCCTCTCTTGTGGAGATCTATTCGATGTAATATTCTTTTGCAGTGTGTTTGTCGAGACCGATGAATTGTGGGTTTATGATCAAGTATATCTATGAAAAATATTTGAATCTTCTCTGAATTCTTTTATGTATGATTGGTTATCTTTGCAAGTCTCTTTGAATTATCAGTTTGGTTTGGCCTACTAGATTGATCTTTCTTGCAATGGGAGAAGTGCTTAGGTTTGGGTTCAATCTTGCGGTGTCCTTTCCCAGTGACAGTAGGGGCAGCAAGGCACATATTGTATTGTTGCCATCGAGGATAACAAGATGGGATCTATTTCATATTGCATGAGTTTATCCCTCTACATCATGTCATCTTGCTTAAAGTGTTACTCTATTCTTTTGAACTTAATACTCTAGATGCATGCTGGATAGCGGTCGATGTGTGGAGTAATAGTAGTAGATGCAGGCAGGAGTCGGTCTACTTGTCTCCGACGTGATGCCTATATACATGATCCTACCTAGATATTCTCATAACTATGCTCAATTCTGTCAATTACTTAATAGTAATTTGTTTACCCACGGTAATACTTATGCTCTCGAGAGAAGCCACTAGTGAAACCTATGGCCCCCGGGTCTATTTTCCATCATATTAATCTTCCGTCAACAAGCTATTTCCTTTTCCGTTTATTTTGCTTTCTTTACTTTGCATCTTTATCATAAAAATACCAAAAATATTATCTTATCATATATATCAGATCTCACTTTCGTAAGTGACCGTGAAGGGATTGACATACCCTTTATTGCGTTGGTTGCAAGGATTTTATTTGTTTGTGTAGGTGCGAGGGACTCGTGTGTGGCCTCCTACTAGATTGATACCTTGGTTCTCAAAAACTGAGGCAAATACTTACGCTAGTTTGCTGCATCACCCTTTCCTCTTCAAGGGAAAACCAACACAGTGCTCAAGAGGTAGCAAGAAGGATTTCTGGCGCCGTTGCTGGGGAGTCTACGCAAAAGTCAACATACCAAGTACCCATCACAAACCCTTATCTCCCGCATTACAATATTGGCCATTTGCCTCTCGTTTTCCTCTCCCCCACTTCACCCTTGCCATTTTATTTGCCCTCTCTCTTTTCCGTTTGCCTCTTTTCGCTCATTTTTCCCTCGCCATGTCGGAACCAAAAAGAGTTGGGGGTTCTCTCTCGAGCTTGGATGATCCTTCTATTATATCTAAACTCATAAATAAAGCTATGGAAAAACCCGCTGGAGTTGTCAATGAGACTCTTAATAACTTTGATGAAGATGATTCCAGAATTTTTCGTTATTTACTTGATGAATCTTTGAAAGATGCTTGGGATAGGCTATTAAGGATCCGGGCTAGCTATGTACCCCAATATCAAATTGAGGTTTACCTAAAAAGCTTTTATGTTGGGTTGCCCGCTTCGTTCGAACAAGTTTTAGATTCTATTTTTGAAGAGGTTTTTCTTGAAGGGGACCCCGTAGATACGTATGAAAAGATGAAAACTATATTTGGGCACCCCATTAATGAGAACGTTGAAACCACATCTCTTTTGCTCTCTTACCAGAACGAATCTATCAAAGAAATAAAAGCTAGCCTAGATGCCAATTTCCGCACCTTACTTAATCTTTCTTCTACCATAAATAGCCATGTGCTTTGCCAAAATAGAAATATTAATTCTATATATAACAAGTTTGCTCTTTTCTTCCCTAAAACCAAAGATGGCAACACCTAGATCTATCCTTGCTTTTATGCCTAGCTAGGGGCGTTAAACGATAGCCCTTGTTGGGAGGCAACCCAATTTTATTTTTATTCCTTGCTTTTTGCTCCTGTTTAGTAATAAATAATTTATCTAGCCTCTGCTTTGGTTGTGTTTTTTTGTGTTTAATTAGTGTTTGTTCCAAGTAGAACCGTTGGGAAGACTTGGGGAAAGTCTTTTTAATCTTGCTGTAAAAAACAGAAACTTTAGCGCTCACGAGAATTGCTGCCATTTTTATTTGGAAAGTTCTATTTAGTTAATTATTTATGAATATGATTACTAGATAAATTCCTCAGGTCCAGCAATTTATTTTAGAATTTTTGGGGTTCCAGAACTTGCGTTAGCTACATATTACTACAGACTGTTCTGTTTTTGACAGTTTATGTTTTTCGTGTGTTGTTTGCTTATTTTGATGAATCTATGGCTAGTAAAATAGTTTATAAACCATAGAGAGGTTAGAATATAGTAGGTTTAACACAAATATAAATAAATAATGAGTTCATTACAGTACCTTGAGGTGGTGTTTTGTTTTATTTTGCTAACGGAGCTCACGAGATTTTCTACTCTAAGTTTTGTGTTGTGAAGTTTTCAAGTTTTGGGTGAAAGATTTGATGGATTATGGAACAAGGAGTGGCAAGAGCCTAATATTGGGGATGCCCATGGCACCCCAAGATAATCTAAGGACACCTAAAAGCCCAAGCTTGGGGATGCCCCGGAAGGCATCCCCTCTTTTGTCTACTTCCATCGGTAACTTTACTTGGAGCTATATTTTTATTCGCCACATGATATGTGTTTTGCTTGGAGCGTCTTATATTATTTGAGTCTTTATTTGTTAGTTTTCCACAATCATCCTTGCTGTACACACCTTTTGAGATAGACACACATGATTCGGAAATTGTTAGAATACTCTATGTGCTTCACTTATATCTTTTGAGTTATATAGTTTTTGCTCTAGTGCTTCACTTATATCTTTTAGGGAACGGTGGTGGATTTGTTTTATAGAAACTATTGTTCTCTCATGCTTCACTTAGATTATTTTGGGAGTCCTACAAAACAGCGTGGTAATCTGCTTTAATTATGTTAGGCATTCAAGATTAATAAAAAAAATTCTTATGAGTGTGTTGAATACTATGAGAAGTTTGATACTGGATAATTGTTTTGAGATATGGAGATGGTGATATTAGAGTCGTGCTAGTTGAGTAGTTGTGAATTTTATAAATGCTTGTGTTGAAGTTTGTGATTCCCGTAGCATGCACGTATGGTGAACCGTTATGTAAAGAAGTTGGAGCATGAATTATTTATTGATTGTCCTCCTTATGAGTGGCGGTCGGGGATGAGCGATGGTCTTTTCCTACCAATCTTTCCCCCTAGGATCATGCGTGTAGTACTTTGCTTCAATAACTAATAGATTTTTGTAATAAGTATGTGAGTTCTTCTATGACTAATGTTGAGTCCATGGATTATACGCACCCTCACCCTTCCACCATTGCTAGCATCTCTAATACCGCGCACCTTTCGCCGGTATCATACACCCACCATATACCTTCCTCAAAACAGCCACCATACCTACCTATCATGGCATTTCCATAGCCATTCCGAGATATATTGCCATGCAACTTTCCACCATTCGGTTTGCTATGAGACGCTCCATCATTGTCAGATTGCTTTGCATGATCATGTAGTTGACATTTTAGTTGTGGCAAAGCCACCGTTCATAATTCTTTCGTACAAGTCACTCATGCATCATTGCTATCCCGGTATACCGCCAGAGGCATTCATATAGAGTCATACTTTGTTCTAGTATCGAGTTGTAATCATTGAGTTGTAAATAAATACAAGTGTGATGATCATCATTCATAGAGTATTGTCCCAAAAAAAAGAGAAAGGACAAAAATAAGAAGGCCCAAAAAATATATATAAAAAAGGGACAATACTACTATCCTTTTTCCACACTTGTGCTTCAAAGTAGCACCATGATATTCATGATAGAGAGTCTCCTATGTTATCACGTTCATATACTAGTGGGAATTTTTCATTATAGAACTTGGCTTGTATATTCCAATAATGGGGTTCCTCAAAATGCCCTATGTCTTGTGAGCAAGCAAGTTGGATGCACACCCACTTAGTTCTTTTTGTTGAGCTTTCATATACTTGTAGCTCTAGTGCATCCGTTGCATGGCAATCCCTACTCACTCACATTGATATCTATTAATGGGCATCTCCATAGCCCGTTGATACTCCTAGTTGATGTGAGACTATCATCTCCCTTTTTTTCTTCTCCGCAATGACCATTCTATTCCACATATAGTGCTATGTCCATGGCTCACGCTCATGTCGTGAAGATTGAAAAAGTTTGAGAACACCAAAAGTATGAAACAATTGCTTGGCTTATCATCGGGGTTGTGCATGATTTAAATACTTTGTCTGGTGAAGATGATGCATAGCCAGACTATATGATTTTGTAGGGATAAATTTCTTTGGCCATGTTATTTTGAAGAGACATAATTGCTTAGTTAGTATGCTTGAAGTATTATTATTTCTATGTCAATATTGAACTTTTGTCTTGAATCTTTCGGATCTGAATATTCACACCACAATTAAGAGAATTGCATTGAAATTATGCCAAGTAGCATTCCACATCAAAAATTCTATTGTTATCATTTACCTACTTGAGGACGAGCAAGAATTAAGCTTGGGGATGCTTGATATGTCTCCAACATATCTATAATTTTTTATTGTTCCATGCTATATTATATCCTGTTTTGGACATTATTGGGCTTTATTATACACTTTTATATTATTTTTGGGACTAACCTATTAACCGGAGGCCCAGCCCAGAATTGCTATTTTTTCCCTATTTCAGAGTTCGCAGAAAAAGAAGATCAAACGGAGTCCAAACGGAATGAAACCTTCGGGAACGTGATTTTTGGAATGAACATGATCCAGAGGACTTGGACCCTACGTCAAGAAAGCAACTAGGAGGGCACGAGGTAGGGGGGTGCGCCTACCCACCCCCCCCCAGGCATGCCCTCCACCCTCGTGGGGCCCATGTTGCTCCACTGACGTACTCCTTCCTCCTATATATACCTACGTACCCCCAAACTACCAGATATGGAGCCAAAACCCTAATTCCACCGTCGTAACTTTCTGTAACCGTGAGATCCCATCTTGGGGCCTTTTCCGGAGCTCCGCCGGAGGGGGCATCAATCACGGAGGGCTTCTACATCAACACCATAGCCTCTCCGATGAACTGTGAGTTGTTTACTTCAGACCTTCGGCTCCATAGTTATTACCTAGATGGCTTCTTCTCTCTTTTTGGATCTCAATACAAAGTTCTCCCCCTTCTCTTGTGGAGATCTATTCGATGGTTTATGATCAAGTTTATCTATGAACAATATTTGAATCTTCTCCGAATTCTTTTATGTATGATTGGTTATCTTTGCAAGTCTCTTCGAATTATCAGTTTGGTTTGGCCTACAAGATTGATCTTTCTTGCAACGGGAGAAGTGCTTAGCTTTGGGTTCAATCTTGCGGTGTCCTTTCCCAGTGACAGTAGGGGAAGCAAGGCACGTATTATATTGTTGCCATCGAGGATAACAAGATGGGATTTATTTCATATTGGATGAGTTTATCCCTCTACATCGTGTCATCTTGCTTAAAGTGTTACTCTATTCTTTTGAAATTAATACTCTAGATGCATGCTGGATAGCGGTCGATATGTGGAGTAATAGTAGTAGATGCAGGCAGGAGTCGGTCTACTTGTCTCCGACGTGATGCCTATATACATGATCCTACCTAGATATTCTCATAACTATGCTCAATTCTGTCAATTGCTCAATAGTAATTTGTTTACCCATCGTAATACTTATGCTCTCGAGAGAAGCCACTAGTGAAACCTATGGCCCCCGGGTCTATTTTCCATCATATTAATCTTCCGTCAACAAGCTATTTCCTTTTCCGTTTATTTTGCTTTCTTTACTTTGCATCTTTATCATAAAAATACCAAAAATATTATCTTATCATATATATGAGATCTCACTTTCGTAAGTGACCGTGAAGGGATTGACAACCCCTTTATTGCGTTGGTTGCAAGGATTTTATTTGTTTGTGTAGGTGCGAGGGACTCGTGTGTGGCCTCCTACTAGATTGATACCTTGGTTCTCAAAAACTGAGGCAAATACTTACGCTAGTTTGCTGCATCACCCTTTCCTCTTCAAGGGAAAACCAACGCAGTGCTCAAGAGGTAGCAAGAAGGATTTCTGGTGCCGTTGCTAGGGAGTCTACGCAAAAGTCAACATACCAAGTACCCATCACAAACCCTTATCGCCCGCATTACATTATTTGCCATTTGCCTCTCGTTTTCCTCTCCCACACTTCACCCTTGTCGTTTTATTCGCCCTCTCTCTTTTCCGTTTGCCTCTTTTCGCTCATTTTTCCCTCATTTTTCCCTCGCCATGTCGGAACCAAAAAGAGTTGGTTATGTTGGTGTTTCCGGGATCTGGGGTTATGTTTCGGTCCGGACTGGTATTGCCGTTTTCCCCTGCCACACCACGGATGGGTTAAAGAGCCTTTCCAGGAAGATATTAGGTGGGACGGGGTCGGGCTTAGCGCCAATACGAGCAAGAACATCCGCCGCTTGATTACTATCTCGAGCCACATGATGGAACTCGAGCCCCTCGAACCGGGTCGACATTTTTATGACTGCGTTACGATACGCTGCCATCTTCGGATCTTTAGTGTCGAAATCTCCATTTATTTGAGATATTGCAAGGTTTGAGTCCCCGCGCACTTCTAGGCGTTGTATGCCTATGGAGACAGCCATTCGGAGACCATGCAATTAGGCCTCGTATTCGGCTGCATTATGGGAGTCTGTGTATAGTATTTGGAGAACGTACTGGACGACGTCTCTGGTAGGGGACGTTAAAACGACACCCGCTCCTAACCCTGTCAGCATTTTGGAGCCATCGAAGTGCATGACCCAATTGGAGTATGTGGCGTACTCTTTAGGGAGTTCGCCTCTGTCCATTCAGTGATGAAGTCGGCCAGTACTTGGGATTTATAGCTCGACGTGGTTTATATATAATGTCGAATGGCAGGAGCTCAATGGCCCATTTGGCAATCCGGCCCGTAGCATCGCGGTTGTTTATAATGTCATTGAGTGGTACTTCAGAGGCCACCGTGATCGAACACACCTAGAAGTAGTGACGGAGCTTTCGGGATGCCATGAAGACCGCATATGCTATTTTTTGATAATGAGGGTACCGGGATTTGCATGGTGTAAGGACAGTAGATATGTAGTATACTAGCTTCTGAAGCTGGAATTTGTGTCCGTCCTGTTCTCGTTCAACGACGAGTACGGCGCTCACCACGTGATGTGTTGCCGATGTGTATAATAACATTGATTCGTGGCGTTTGGTGCGGCCGGGATTGGATTGCTCGCAAGAAGGGTTTTTATTTCTTCCAGTCCGGCTGTTGCCGCATCCGTCCACTCGAAGTGGTCGGTTCGCCGTAGAAGGCGATAGAGTGGCAGTGCCTTTTCTCCTAATCTAGAGATAAAGCAGCTTAGAGCTGCCAGGCAACCTGCAAGTTTTTGAACTTGTTTAAGGTCTGTTGGCTTAGCCAATAGTGACAAAGCTTGGATTTTGGCTGGGTTTGCTTCGATTCGCCTATTGGAGATGATGAAGCCCAGCAGTTTTCCAGCGGGGACGCCGAAGACACACTTTTCCGGGTTGAGCTTGATGTCATATGCCCTGAGGTTGTCGAATGTAAGACGTAAGTCGTCTATTAGTGTTTCCACGTGCCTGGTTTTGATGACGACGTCATCAACATAAGCATCTACTGTTTTGCCAATCTGTTTCTCCAGGCATGCTTGGATCATGCATTGATATGTGTCGCCGGCATTCTTGAGCCCAAAGGGCATGGTATTGAAGCAGAATTGCTCGTATGGGGTAATAAATGTTGTTGCCACTTGATCGGATTCCTACATTTTGATTTGATGGTATCCGGAGTATGCATCGAGGAAACACAGTGAGTCGTGTCCTGCGGTGGCGTCAATGATTTGATTAATGTGAGGAAGGGGAAAAGGGTCCTTAGGGCAGGCCTTGTTGAGATCCTTGAAATTGACACATAGGCGTCATGATTTATCTTTCTTTGGTACCGTTACCAGGTTTGCCAGCCAGTCCGGATGCATGATTTCTCTGATGAATCCGGCCTCGATGAGCTTGGCAGCTCCTCCCCCATGGCTTGTCGCTTAGGTTCGGAAAAGGGCCGGAGTGTTTGCTTGACTGGTTTAAATCCCTTTAATATGTTGAGGCTATGTTCGTCCAACTTGCGTGGGATCCCTGGCATATCCGAAGGGTGCCAGGCAAATATGTCCCAGTTCTCGCGCAGGAATTCTCGTAGTGCGGCATCAACTGTTGGGTTCAGCTGAGCTCCGATGGATGCTATCTTCTTGGGGTCCGTTGGGTGGACCTGGAATTTGGTTATTTCTTCTGCCGGTTTGAACGAGGTGGATTTGGGGCGTTTGTCGAGGATCACATTGTCCCTGTCCACTGTGGAGCGTAGTGCGGTTAATTCTTCGGCCACAAGGGCTTCGGATAGCGCCTCTAGGGCCAGGGATACGGTTTTGTTTTCAGCGCGGAGTGCTATGTCCGGATCACTGACGAGAGTGATTATACCGTTTGGTCCGGGCATTTTGAGCTTCATATATCCATAGTGAGGTATAGCTTGGAAGCGTGTAAAAGCATCCCGCCCCAACAGGGCATGATATCCGCTACTGAAAGGGGCCACTTGGAAGGTTATTTCTTCTGACCGATAGTTCTTCGGCAATCTAAATACCACGTCGAGTGTGATTTTGCCCGCGCACCGCGCCTCCCGACTAGGAATAATTCCCCGAAAGGTTGTGTTACTTTGTTTGATGCGGCTCCTGTCTATTTCCATTTTATGGAGTGTGTCCTCATAAATGAGATTTAATCCACTGCCGCCGTCCATGAGGACCTTGGTGAGTCGAAACCCATCCACGATGGGGCTGAGGACTAACGCGGCTGGTGCTCGTACTGTTCTGTACTTTGGTTTGTCACTGGCGTTAAATGTTATAGCCGTGTCGTTCCATGGGTTCATTACAACGATTTGGCAGACTTTGTTGAGCTCGCGAAGTGCCCTTTTGCGCTTGTTATTTGAAGCGAATATCTCAAATACTGTCAATACTCTTGGGTCGTTGTCTTCTGGGGGGGTGTTGTTCTGGGGCGTCCTTGATAAGGATGTCCTCGCCGCTCTTGGCTACCTGTCGTAGTATCCAACATGCTCTAAGGCTCTGGGTTGCCATGGTATCTGTTGTTGTATGTATTTTGCATGGGCCATCGAGCCACCCTTCCAGAACAATGCCATGCCATATAGTGGCTTTGTGTTTTTTGACTGTTGGATTGGGCATGCCATGAGGGTACGCCCTTTTCGCATGTAGGGGAAGTTGGGTTGGGGCTGGTGGTTCCCAGCGAGCTGCCCGAGTTTCCCAGGCGCTTTCCATCGCGTAGTATTTTTGTATGATGGTTGCTAAGTCAGCAAATTTTAGTATGCGAAGGCGATTGATGGCGTTGAGGATTCCTTCATCCGCACAGTTTTTGCAGAACGCTGATATTGCGTCCTCGTCACATCAATCTTTTACCTTGTCCTTGACAAGGAGGAATCTGGCCCAAAAGTGGTGGACCTTCTCCTAAGATTGCTATTTTATGCTCATGAGAGCCTCTATGTCCGGGTGGGTGGGTGGAATTAAATCCGAACCCCGACCTAACCGGTTGTCCGGAGTCTGACGACCTTCCGGACTAGAAAGTTCTGGTTCGGAATATCTTCTGATTATTTGGAACCGCCGCTCGATGCTATGTTCAGAGGGCTGGTTGCGTCCTTTCGCGGGTCAGTATCCGGCTCTTCATGAACGGCGACCCAAACAAAGTTCGTCTTCAATATAGAAGAAGACTCGACGTCCTGCTCCAGGACTGCCCCGATCTGGTGGGTGACCGGTGGAGTTTCGGTTTCTCCCAGATAGGTTTTAGGCCCGATCTGATCGTAATCTGTGACGATTCCCAAAGCGGCAATGCGATCTAGGAGCTCGTTTAAGGACGAAAACTCAACCGGATCCATCTGCTTGGAGTGCTCGAAGTTGATCCGAAGGGGATTTTCGATGGCCCGAGAGGTCATCGTCGGCTCCACGGCCGAACGGGCGATCATAGTAAAGTCGCCCAGCCAGAGGGTTTGGCCCGAGGCCAAAACTACCCCTGCGGTAATGTTGTCTTTAATGACAAGGACAGCCATTGAGCCTTTCATCGACGGCACAATGGAACTCTCAATGAAAGCACCAATGTCGGTGTAAAACCGGCGGATCTCGGGTAGGGGGTCCCGAACTGTGCGTCTAGGGTCGATGGTTATAGGAGACGGGGGACACGATGTTTACCCAGGTTCGGGCCCTCTCTATGGAGGTAATACCCTACTTCCTGCTTGATTGATCTTGATGAATATGAGTATTACAAGAGTTGATCTACCACGAGATCGTAATGGCTAAACCCTAGAAGCCTAGCCTATGTGAATATGGTAATGATTATATGTGGTGTCCTTTTCGGACTGTCCCCTTCGGTTTATATAGACACCGAGGGGATCTAGGGTTTACATGGAGTAGGTTACATAAGAAGGAATCTTCGGTCGCCAAGCTTGCCTTCCACACCAAGTAGAGTCCAATTCGGACACGGTGCAGTCTTTCGGCCTTCATGTCTTCACATCCCATCAGTCCGGCCCATGGATAACAGGTCGGACGCCCGAGGACCCCTTAGTCCAGGACTCCCTCAGGCGCGGTTGTAAAAATCTGGTCTTGTAGTGAGCCTAGCAGTTTTTGATCATCATGGCTCCCAAGAAGAAGGTGGTCATGGCGGTCAGTTCATCGGGAGCCGTACGGCCCGTACCAGTGTGGGCGAGTAGCGGGCCGGTCGCGGACAGAACCCGAGGCGCGACATGCGATCACCAACATCGCTCTGGCAGTCAGAGCCTGGCGAGCGGCGTCATTCGTGCGCAAGGCGACCGGCCGCACGCCGCGAAATCCAGAGATGGAGCTGCCCCTCCCCACCCCGCAGGCGGCGCGGGACCCTCCGGGGTCATCGCCGTCCCACCCGCGGGCGGCGCGGCAACCTCGAAGATGCCTGATACGTCCATTTTACATCATGCTTTTATATCGATATTTATTGCATTATGGGCTGTTATTTCACATTATGTCACAATACTTATGGCTATACTCTCTTATTTTACAAGGTTTACATAAGGAGGGAGAATGCCGGCAGCTGGAATTGTGGGCTGGAAAAGGAGCAAATATTAGAGACCTATTCTGCACAACTCCAGAAGCCCTGAAACTCCACGGAATACCTTATAATAAATAATGAAAAATCCTCGCCAAAGATGAAGACCAGGGGGGCCACACCCTGTCCATGAGGGTGGGGGCGCCCCCCCCCTAGGGCGCGCCCCTACCTTGTGGGCCCCCTGGTGTCTCTCCGATGACCATCTTCCGCTATATGAAGTCTTTCGTCGAGAAAAAGTCAGAAGCAACCTTTCGGGATGAAACTCCGCCGCCACGAGGCGGAACCAATCTAGGGCTCCGGCAGAGCTGTTCTGCCAGGGAAACTTCCCTCCCGGAGGGGGAAATCATCACCATCATCATCACCAATGCTCCTCTCATCAGGAGAGGGCAATCACCATCAACATCTTCATCAGCACCATCTCATCTCAAAACCCTAGTTCATCTCTTGTATCCAATTCTTGTCTCCAAGTCCGGGATTGGTGCTAGTAGGTTGCTAGTAGTGTTAATTACTCCTTGTAGTTGATGCTAGTTGGTTTAATTGGTGGAAGATCATATGTTCAGATCCTATATACATATTAATACCCCTCTGATTATGAACATGTTTATGCTTTGTGAGTAGTTACGTTTGTTCCTGAGGACAAGGGAGAAGTCTTGCTATTAGTAGTCACGTGAATTTGGTATTCGTTCGATATTTTGATGAGATGTATGTTGTCTAGCCTCTAGTGGTGTTATGTGAACGTCGACTACATAGCACTTCACCATTATTTGTGCCTAGAGGAAGGCATTGGGAAGTAATAAGTAGATGATGGGTTGCTAGAGTGACAGAAGCTTAAACCCTAGTTTATGCGTTGCTTCGTAAGGGGCTGATTTGGATCCATATGTTTCATGCTATGGTTAGGTTTACCTTAATACTTTTGTTGTAGTTGCGGATGCTTGTAATAGATGGTAATCATAAGTGGGATGCTTGTTCAAGTAAGAACAGCACCCAAGCACTGGTCCACCCACATATCAAATTATCAAAGTACCGAGCGCGAATCATATGAACGTGATGAAAACTAGCTTGCCGATATTCCCATGTGTCCTCGGGAGCGCTTTTCCTTATATAAGAGTTTGTCCAGGCTTGTACTTTGCTACAAAAAGGATTGGGCCACCTTGCTGCACTTTATTTACTTTTGTTACTTGTTTCTCGTTACAATTTATCTTATCACAAAACTATTTGTTACTACTTATTTCAGTACTTGCAGAGAATACCTTGCTGAAAACCGCTTATCATTTCCTTCTGCTCCTTGTTGGGTTCGACGCTCTTACTTATCGAAAGGACTACGATAGATCCCCTATACTTGTGGGTCATCAAGACTCTTTTCTGGCGCCGTTTCCGGGGAGTGAAGCGCCTTTGGTAGGTGGAATTTGGTAAGGAAAAATTTATATAGTGTGCTGAAATTTACTGTCACTTATTACTATGGAAAGTAATCCTCTAAGGGGCTTGTTCGGGGTATCTTCATCCCGACCAGTAGAGCAAAGAGTTGCTCCTCAACCTACTAAACCTATTGAAAATGAAATTCCTGATGAGTATCCTTCGGGTATGATAGAAAAACTGCTAGCTAATCCTTTTACAGGAGATGGAACAAAGCATCCTCATGAATACCTAATATATGTGGATGAAGTTTGTGGATTATTTAAGCTTGCAGGTATACCCGACGATGTTGCTAAGAAGAAGGTTTTCCCTTTATCTTTTAAGGGAGACGCATTGACATGGTATAGGCTATGTGATGATACGAGATCATGGAACTATAGAAGATTGAAATTGGAATTTCATCAAAAGTATTACCCTATGCATCTTTTTCATCATGACCGCAATTATATATATAATATTTGGCCTCGCAAAGGAGAAAGCATCGCTCAAGCTTGGGGGAGGCTTGAATCAATGTTATATTCATTCCCCAATCATGAGCTCCCAAGAGAAACAATTCTTCAAAAAATTTATGCTCGGCTTTATGAAAATAATCGCACCATGCTCGATACTTCTTGTGCTGGCTATTTTATGATGAAGACTATTGGATTTAGATGGGATTTATTGGATAGAATTAAACGCAACTCTGAAGATTGGGATCTCGACGAAGGTAAGGAGTCAGGCATGACACCTAATTTTGATTGTGTTAAATCTTTTATAGATACCTATATTTTCCGTAAGTTTAGCACTAAATATGGACTTGATTCTGAGATAGTAGCTTATTTCTGTGAATTTTTGCTACTTATGTTGATCTCCCCAAGGAGAAGAGGTTTAAATATCATCCTCCCATAGAAGTAAAAGTAGCTACACCTATTAAAGTTGAAGAAAAGACTGTCACGTATATTGATCCTATTGTTCCTACTTGTTATGTTGAGAAACCACCTTTCCCTGTTAGGATAAAGGATCATGCTAAAGCTTCAACTGTGGTTCGTAAAAGCAATATTAAAACATATACACCTCCTGAGAAATTTAAAGTAGAACCTAATATTGCTATTGTTAAAGATCTCTTGTCTGATAATATTGATGGGCATGTTATTCAGTTCGGCGGTGAAACTGCTAGAATTGCTAAACCTTGTGCTAAAGATAAAAATAGACATATGGTAGGCATGCCTGTTATTTCTGTTAAAATAGGAGAACATTGTTATCATGGCTTATGTAATATGGGTGCTAGTGCTAGTGCAATACCTATTGACTTATACAAAGAAATTATGCATGACATTGCACCTGTTGAGTTAGAAGAAATATGTCACTATTAAACCTGCTAATAGAGATACTATTTCACCAATGGGAATTGTTAGAGATGTTGAAGTCTTGTGTGGGAAAACTAAATATCCTGCTGATTTTCTTGTTCTTGGTTCCCCACAAGATAGCTTTTGTCCCATTATATTTGGTAGACCCTTCTTAAATACTGTTAATGCTACCATAGATTGCATAAGGGATGTTGTTACCGTTGGTTTAGATGATATGACTCATGAATTTAATTTCTCTAAATTTAGTAAACAACATCGTGAAGAAGAATTGTCTAGTAAGGATGAAATTATTGGTCTTGCTTCTATTGCCGTACCTCCTAGTGATCCTTTAGAACAATATTTGCTAGACCATGAGAATGATATGTTTATGAATGAAAGAAGGGAAATAGATGAGGTGTTCTTTAAACAAGAACCTATTCTAAAACACAATTGGCCTATTGAAATCCTAGGGGATCCCCCTCCACCTAAGGGTGATCCCGTGTTTGAGCTTAAACTGTTGCCTGATAATCTTAAATATGCTTATCTAGATGAAAAGAAGTTATATCTTGTTATTATTAGTGCTAACCTTTTAGAGCATGAAGAAGAAAGATTATTGAAAACTCTGAAGAAGCACCGTGCTGCTATTGGATATACTCTTGATGATCTTAAGGGCATTAGTCCCACTCTATGTCAACATAAAATAAATTTGGAAGCAGATGCCAAACCAGTTTGTGATCCTCAACGACGTCTAAATCCTAAAATGAAAGAAGTGGTAAGAAAATAAATACTAAAGCTTCTGGAGGTAGGTATAATATATCCCGTTGCTGATAGTCAGTGGGTAAGTCTTGTTCATTGTATCCCTAAGAAGGGAGGTATTACTGTTGTTCCTAATGATAAAGATGAATTGATTCCACAAAGAATTATTACAGGTTATAGGATGGTAATTGATTTCCGCAAATTAAATAAGGCTATTAAGAAAGATCATTACCCCTTACCTTTTATCGGTCAAATGCTAGAAATATTATGCAAACATACACATTACTGCTTTCTAGATGGTTATTATGGTTTCTCTCAAATACCCGTGTCGGCTAAAGATCAATCAAAGACTACTTTCACTTTCCATTTTGGTACTTTTGCTTATAGAAGTATGCCTTTTGGTTTATGTAATGCACCTGCTACCTTTCAAAGATGCATGATGGCTATATTCTCTGACTTTTGTGAAAAGATTTGTGCTGTTTTCATGGACGACTTTTCCGTCTTTGGATCTTCTTTTAATGATTGCTTGAGCAATCTTGATCAAGTTTTGCAGAGATGTGAAGAAACTAATCTTGTCTAGAATTGGGAAAAGTGCCACTTTATGGTTAATGAGGGTATTGTCTTGGGGCATAAAGTTTTTGAAAGAGGTATTGAAGTTGATAAAGCCAAGGTTGATGCTATTTAAAAGATGCCATGTCCCAAGGACATCAAAGGTATAAGAAGTTTCCTTGGTCATGCCGGATTTTATAGGAGGTTCATTAAGGACTTCTCAAAAATTTCTCGTTCTCTGACTAATTTATTACAAAAAGATATACCATTTGTCTTTGATGAGGATTGTGTAGAAGCATTTGAAATACTTAAGAAAGCATTAGTCTCTGCACCTATTTTCCAGCCACCTGATTGGAATTTACCCTTTGAAATTATGTGTGATGCTAGCGATTATGCTGTAGGTGCTGTTCTAGGGCAAAGAGTTGATAAGAAATTAAATGTTATCCATTATGCTAGTAAGACTCTAGACAATGCTCAAAGAAATTATGATACTACTGAAAAAGAACTTTTAGCAGTTGTATTTGCTTGTGATAAGTTGAAACCTTATATTGTTGATTCTAAAGTAACTATCCACACTGATCACACTGCTATTAAATATCTTATGGAGAAGAAAGATGCTAAACCTAGACTTATTAGATGGGTTCTCTTGCTACAAGAATTTGATTTGCATATTGTTGATAGAAGAGGAGCTGAGAACCCCGTTGCAGACAACTTATCTAGGTTAGAGAATGTTCTTGATGACCCACTACTAATTGATGATAGCTTTCCTGATGAACAACTAAATGTCATAATTACTTCTCGTCGTACTCCTTGGTATGCCGATTATGCTAATTACATTGTTGCTAAATTCATACCACCTAGCTTCACATACCAACAAAAGAAAAAGTTCTTCTATGATTTGAGACATTACTTTGGGGATGACCCACATCTTTATAAAGAAGGAGTAGATGGTGTTATTAGACATTGTGTACCTGAGCATGAACAGGAACAGATCCTACGCAAGTGCCACTCCGAAACTTATGGAGGACACCACGCGGGAGATAGAACTGCACATAAGGTATTACAATCTGGTTTTTATTGGCCTACTCTCTTCAAGGATTCCTATAAGTTTGTCCTATCTTGTGATGAATGTCAAAGAATTGGTAATATTAGTAGACGTCAAGAAATGCCTATGAATTATTCACTTGTTATTGAACTATTGGATGTTTGGGGCTCTTATTATATGGGACCTTTTCCTGCCTCTAATGGATATACACATATTTTAGTTGTTGTTGATTACATTATTAAGTGGGTAGAAGCTATTCCAACTAGTAGTGCTGATCATAACACTTCTATTAAAATGCTTAAAGAAGTTATTTTTCCGAGGTTTGGAGTCCCTAGATATTTAATGACTGATAGTGGTTCACATTTTATTCATGGTGCTTTCTGTAAAATGCTTGCTAAATATGACATCAATCATAGAATTGCATCTCCGTATCACCCACAGTCTAGTGGTCAAGTAGAATTGAGTAATAGAGAAATCAAATTAATTTTGCAAAAGACTATCAATAGGTCTAGAAAGAATTGGTCCAAGAAACTTCATGATGCATTATGGGCCTATAGAACTGCATATAAAAATCCTATGGGTATATCTCCGTATAAAATGGTATATCGAAAAGCATGTCACTTACCGCTCGAACTAGAACATAAGGCATAGTGGGCTATTAAAGAGCTCAATTATGATTTCAAACTTGCTGGTGAAAAGAGGTTATTTGATATTAGCTCTCTTGATGAATGGAGAACCCAAGCTTATGAAAATTCCAAGTTGTTTAAAGAAAAGGTTAAAAGATGGCATGACAAAAGGATACAAAAGCGTGAGTTTAATGTAGGTGATTATGTATTGCTATACACAACTCTCGTTTAAGATTTTTTGCAGGTAAACTTCTCTCTAAATGGGAAGGCCCCTATGTTATCGAGGAGGTCTATCATTCTGGTGCCATAAAAATCAACAACTTCGAAGGCATAAATCCGAAGGTGGTAAAGGGTCAAAGAATCAAACATTATATCTCAGGTAATCCCATAAATGTTGAAACCAATATTATTAAAACCGTAACCCCGGAGGAATACATAAGGGACACTTTCTAGAACGTTTCAGACTCCGAAAAGGAATAGGTATGTGGTACGGTAAGTAAACCGATTCCAAAACAGTTTTTAAGGCAATATTTCTCTGTTTTGGAATATTTAGAAAAATAGAAAATTAAGTAGCAGTCCGGGAAGGAAACGAGGGCCCCATGAGGGTGGAGGGCATGCCCTACCCCCTGGGTGCGCCCCCTACCTCGTGAGCACCTCGTGTGCCTTCCGGACTCCGTTTTCTTGCATGATACGTATTTTGGTTGGTAAAATTTCACTATATATTCTCCCGAAGGTTTTGACTCCGGTATCACACAAATATTTTCTGTTCTTGTTTCGAGCTATTTTTCTGACAGATCTAGATTATCATGACGGGCCCACGTGCTTCCAAGGACAAGTTCTTCGAGAAGGTCATCAACCCTTACCTTGCGGAGGTGCTGCGACACCCTCAAACCATTGAGATGCGTGATGGGTTGTTGCACATCCGCGATGCTGAGGGACCAAAGGGAACCAGAAGCGTGGAGACGAGGCTCGAAGCAATGGAGCAACAAGTTTTCAAGTGCCAGGGGATGGTGGAGCATGGAATCAACGCTAGCCACATGATGCTCGCGGAGTTCACTAACAACTACAAGCCGGATGCCAAGAACACCGAGGAGGCCATCTTCAAGCTACATGAGAAGATTTTGCACCTCCAAGCCCAAATCTATGACCTGCAAAACCAAAACTGTGAGTATGAATATAGATTCAAAAGAATGAGTTTAGCTGCAGATTCGAGGATTCCACTGACTCGATCATCCTTCTATGATGGTGAACCTATGCCTTGGAAGATGGATGACAAGCCTGCATCATCAACATCACCTCCATCTTCACCAACCAAGGAGATATAATAACATGGGTATGGGCACTCCCCTTGGCAACTGCCAAGCTTGGGGGAGGTGCCCCGGTATCTTATCACAATCACAACTCCTATCTTTACCGTTTTCCTTAGTTCGATCCTATTAGTAGTATTTTGATCTAGTAGAATAAAGTTTATGGCATGATCTAGTTTTGAGTTTTGCCTTATGATCTCTCTATGTAATCGAGTCCGTGAGCTATATAATAAAGATTAGTGTTGAGTCAAGGGGTTGATTTTCTTGCTATGATCTTGGGTGAATAAAAGAAAAGAGAAAAAGAATAAGAAGAAACAAAAGTTTGTATTGATCTTATTGATAGTAATGACTTCGCATAGAAAGAGTGTGACGATTAAAAGTTGTTGGGAGTTGGCAGACATAGCTTTGGTCATCGTTGCAATTAATAGGAAGTAATAAGGAAAGAGAGGTTTCACATATAAATATACTATTATTGACATCTTTTATGATTGGGAGCACTCATTAAAATATGACATGCTAAAGAGTTGATGTTGGACAAGGAAGACAATGTAATGGGTTATGTTTTCTTATATCTGAGATAAAGTATGTTGTCATGGATCATCCAACATGTTGAGCTTGCCTTTCCCCCTCTTGCTAGCCAAATTCTTAGCACCAAGTAGAGATACTACTTGTGCTTCCAAATACCCTTAAACCAGTTTTGCCATGAGAGTCCACCATATCTACCTATGGATTAATAAGATCCTTCAAGTAAGTTGTCATCGGCGCAGACTTCATCGAGAAAAAAAATCAGAAGCAACCTTTCGGGATGAAACTCCGCCGCCACGAGGCGGAACCTTGGCGGAACCAATCTAGGGCTCCGGCAGAGCTGTTCTGCCGGGGAAACTTCTCTCCCGGAGGGGTAATCATTGCCATCGTCATCACCAACGCTCCTCTTGTTGGGAGAGGGCAATCTCCATCAACCTCTTCATCAGCACCATCTCGTCTCAAAACCCTAGTTCATATCTTGTATCCAATTCTTGTCTCCAAGTCCGGGATTGGTGCTAGTAGGTTGCTAGTAGTGTTAATTACTCCTTGTAGTTGATGCTAGTTGGTTTAATTGATGGAAGATCCTATGTTCAGATCCTATATACATATTCATACCCCTCTGATTATGAACATTTTTATGCTTTGTGAGTTGTTATGTTTGTTCCTGAGGACAAGGGAGCAGTCTTGCTATTAGTAGTCATGTGAATTTGGTATTCGTTCGATATTTTGATGAGATGTATGTTGTCTAGCCTCTAGTGGTGTTATGTGAACGTCGACTACATAACACTTCACCATTATTTGGGCCTAGAGGAAGGAATTGGGAATTAATAAGTAGATGATGGGTTGCTAGAGTGACAGAAGCTTAAACCCTAGTTTATGCGTTGCTTCGTAAGGGGCTGATTTGGATCCATATGTTTCATGCTATGGTTAGGTTTACCTTAATACTTTTGTTGTAGTTGAGGATGCTTGCAATAGAGGTTAATCATAAGTGGGATGCTTGTTCAAGTAAGAAGAGCACCCAAGCACCGGTCCACCCACATATCAAATTATCAAAGTACCGAACGCGAATCATATGAACGTGATGAAAACTAGCTTGACGATATTCCTATGTGTCCTCGGGAGCACTTTTCCTTATATAAGAGTTTGTCCTGGCTTGTCCTTTGCTACAAAAAGGATTGGGCCACCTTGATGCACTTTATTTACTTTTGTTACTTGTTGCTCGTTAGAAATTATCTTATCACAAAACTATCTGTTACTACTTGTTTCAGTACTTGCAGAGAATACCTTGCTGAAAACCGCTTATCATTTCCTTCTGCTCCTCGTTGGGTTCGACACTCTTACTTATCGAAAGGACTACGATAGATCCCCTATACTTGTGGGTCATCAACGCCCACTCCAGCGCCCACATCGTGATATTCCCAGGTTGTGCACGACGAGCAGCGTCACCACACCGGTGACCCTAGACATCACCATGGGGAGAGTCCTGTGCGTCATTTGCGGGACGAAGGAGGTCAGCATGCCCGCCGAACTGCTGGCGAAAATAGCACGCATCCCCTGGGCCATGACAGAGCTCCTTCTAACGTGGTTAGAAGTCGAAGCACGCCATGGTCCATGCAGCTTTTGCCGCCACCCATGCCGGCAGAAGCTTTGGCGCACGCGCAGCTGCTCCTTGACTTCCCCCCTGCTGCGGAGAAGCTCGATGAGTGGAGAGCCACTATCCAAAGCCTCGTCGGCGTCGCCAACAAAGACGAGCCATGGCCGGCGGGGCCCTCGGGCTGATGCTCCATCGAGCCACTGCTCACCGGCGGTGGAGGGGTCGGAGGCGCCGCGGCCATGGTGCACTCTCCTCCTCCATGCCAGCCACCGCGGATGTCGGCCCGTCATGATGGCGCTTGTGATGACATTTCTGTAGCGTCGTCCAACCCACGGACCCACCGCGACCAACGCCAGGTTCTTCGGGAGCGAGCCCATGAAGACGCTCAAACCACCATCAAGCGTCGGCGCGATACGCGCCACCAGTCAGACAGGCGGGCAGGGCCCGCTATGTACCACCCAGCACCAGGAGGCTCCGACGGCCTACCTTATGAGGTGAGTTGCCTAGCCTTTACCCGCGAGCTGCGGAAGTTCCAGTGGCCGTCCCACCGCACGTTCAAGCCCGACGTCGGCGAGAAGTACAATGACAAGACCCATCCGTTAGAGTTCCTTAGCATCTACACCATCGTGATGCAAGCCGCTGGAGCTCACGACGACAAGGTGCTTGCCAACTACTTCCCGTTGGCCCTGAAACCCAATGTCATGTCTTGGCTGATGCACTTGCCGACGGATTCTATTTCTTCTTGGTCAGATCTGTGTAATGAGTTCGTTGGGGCCTTCACTGGAGGCCACCAAGCTCATGGCCAGGCAAGTGATTTGCATATCATTCCCCAGAAGGAAGGCAAAAACCTGCGCAAGTACATACAGAGGTTCAGCCGGGTGCAATACAACATCCCGGATGTTCATCCTGCCTCCATGATCAGCACATTCTATCAGAATGTGCGTAACCGCAAGATGCGTGAAGAGCTGGCAATGAACAAGGTCAAGGATGTGGCCGAACTCTACGTTCTGGTCAATAGATGTGCCCGGGCTGAAGCGGGAAGGAAGTACCCCGGCGAAGACGCCGGTGCGGAGACCGACTCTACCGACGGAGACAGCGCCGCCCCGATGAAGAAGGGTCGGCATCGCAATGGGAAACGCAAGGGCAAGGCCGTGCTTGCTGTCGAGGGATCCGACGGCACCTGCTCCGCCAAGAAGGCCAAGGCAGACGACCCCGGCAAGGAGATTACTAGGTGCACCGCTTGCCGGGCCTTGGCGGCTGCCGACAAGCCAGGGGGCTCTGACAAGCAGTATTGCAAGATCCACCGCACCAAGGGCCACGACCTCTAGAACTGCCGACAAGTTGAGCTGCTTGCTAAAAAGCAAAAAGCCGAATATGAGATGCAGGACAACGAGAAGGGTCAGGATGGTGCCGAAGGATCCAGCAAGAAGTGTGGCGGGCAAGGAAGCCGTCACAACAAGGACAACCAGCAAGAGAGGCCCACTCGGGGCCACGACAAGAAGCAGGAAGACGACGATCATGACGAGGATGACAAGTTCGGTGAGCATGAGTTCCAGAAGGCTACAGAGGCCATGTACGTCGATGGTGGCGCCTCGCTGCATACTTATCACCGCCAGCTCAAGCAGTGGGTGCGTGAGATCATAGTAGCAGAGCCGTCATTCGACGCTCAGAAGCCATTGAAGTGGTCCAGCACGCCCATAATCTTTGACGCCGAGGACCACCCTGATCGCACAACTACGGTCGGGTGTTTTCCGTTGTTGGTTTCACCAATGATATGCAACCTCAAGGTGAACAAGATGCTGGTTGACGGCGGGGCCGGTCTAAACTTGATCTCACCCGTTGTGATCAAAAGGATGCAAATTCCTGATGGAGACCTCGAGGAAACAGGCATGTTTCAAGGGGTCAACCCGGGAAGTAGTCATCCAAAGGGCAAGATCATGCTGCCTGTGACATTTGGAGGTGAGCTGAACTACAGGACGGAGAAGATTGTCTTCGATGTAGCCGAGATTCCCTTGCCCCACAACGGGATTCTTGGTCGCCCGGCACTAGCCAAGTTCATGGCGGCGTCACATTACGCCTACAACACGCTGAAGATGCCTGGGCCGATGACTATCATTACCGTTCCCTGTGACAAGAAGGATGCACTGATTTGCGCCGACCTGCTCTACCGGGAAGCGGTTGCGGCAGCTGCCGCCAAGGCGCCTGCTCCTGCCGCCGAAGTCCCGGGAGGGAAGAAGAAGACTGGTAGGACCTCTCGCACCCACTCCGGCAAGCGCACCTCTTCGGTGTGTTGTGCTACCATTGAGGACGTGCCAGAGAGCTCCACCGGCAAGAGCAAGAAATCTAGAGCTGCGTCGCCAGAGACCAAGAAGGTGTCTGTCAAGGCGGATGGCACGGGAGGGGCTTTCACCATAAGCTCCACCCTCGATGGCAAATAGGAAAGCCTGCTCATCACTTTCCTGCGGGCGAATGTCGATGTGTTTGCATGGCAAGCATCCGACATCCCTGGCGTTCCCAGGGAAGTGATTGAGCACCATCTTGCTCTCTGTCCCCATGCGTGACCCGTCAAGAAGAAGGTCAGGAAGCAAGCTTTGGAATGACAAGAGTTCATCACAGAGGAGACCAGAAAGTTGGAAGCGGCAGGCTTGGTAAGAGGAGTGCTCCACCCAACGTGGTTGGCCAATCCGGTAGTGGTGCGCAAGGCGAACGAGAAGTGGAGGCTGTGCATTGATTACACAGACATCAATAAGGCTTGTCCTAAGGACCCCTTCCCATTGCCGCGCATTGACCAGATTGTTGACTCCACGGTCAGGTGCGATCTGTTATCATTCCTCGATGCCTACTCGGGCTACCACCAGATCTTCATGGCAAAGGAAGACGAACAGAATACATCATTCATCACCCTATGTGGTACGTATTGCTTTTTGCGGATGCCTTTCGGGTTGAAGAGTGCTGGCTCGACATTCGCAAGGGTGGTCCAAATTGGTTTTGAGCCCCAGCTACATAGAAATATGGAAGCTTATATGGATAACATAGTGGTCAAAACCAAGGACAAGGCAACCCTTGTACAAGACTTAGAAGAGACGTTTGCCAACCTACACAAGATCAACCTCAAGCTGAACCCTAAGAAGTGTGTCTTCGGTGTTCCGTCTGGCAAACTTCTCGGGTTCTTTGTGTCGCACTGTGGGATCGAGGCAAACCTGGACAAAGTCAAGGCTATCGAGCAGGTTGAGGCACCCCAAGCGGATCAAGGATGTGCGTCGACTCACTGGCTATGTTGCCGCCATGAGCAGATTCATCTCCAAGTCTGCTGAGCGTGCCCTTCCCTTTTTCAAGATCTTGAAGAAGGCAGGCCCAATGGAGTGGACCCCAAAGGCCGAGGCAGCGTTGCGGGATCTGAAGAAATACCTTTCCTCTACACCAATACTGGTTGCGCCTAAACCACAAGAGCCGTTGCTGCTGTATCTAGCAGCGACGAATCAAGTGGTCAGTGCCGCGCTAGTGGTGCAGAGGGAGGTCGGTAAAGAGGCAACAGTGACGGCAGGACTGGCGGATGGCAAGCCAGAGGTTCCCCCTGCAGGGCCCTATGCCATCAAGGCAAGGCCCCCGGTTGAGTCTGACGCCATCGGGACAGGCCCCATGCAATCAATTGGGGTGGTGCAGAAGAAGAAGATGATGCAGCACCCGGTTCACTTTGTCAGCTCCCTCCTGCAGGGGGCTAGGTCAAGGTACTCTGGTGTGTAGAAATTGCTCTTCGGCCTTCTTATGGCCTCGAGGAAGCTGCGTCACTACTTCCAAGCACACGAAATCACCGTCGTCACCCACCTCCCATTACAATGGATACTGCACAACCCAGATGCAACCGGAAGGATTGTGGAGTGGGCCTTGGAGCTTTCGAGCTTTGGTTGAAGTTTGAGAGCACTTCAACAATCCAGAGCAGAGTCTTGGCAGAGTTCATTATAGAATGGACCTCAACGCCTGACGAGGAAATCCAGGAGACCGCCCTCCCCGACAAGGAAGCAAGTCGCAACTGGATCATGTACTTTGATGTGGCTTTCTTGCTGCAAGGCACAGGTGCTGGTGTGCTGCTCATCGCACCCACCGGAGAGCACCTCAAGTATGTAATCTAGATGCACTTTCCCAGGGAGATGTCCACCAACAACACTGCTAAGTACGAGGAGTTGCTTACCGGCCTCTGGATCACGGCGGACCTCGGGGTCAAGAAGCTCATTGTCAGAGGTGATTCGCAGCTTGTCGTTAGACAAGTTAACAAAGATTATCAGAGCTCGTTGATGGAGACCTACATAGATAAGGTGAGGAAGCTGGAGGAGCGCTTTGACGGTATACAAGCGGAGCACGTTCCCCTAGTGGAGAACGACATCGCCGATTACCTGTCGAAGCATGCTGCATTCAAGTTACCTGTGGAACCAGGTACCTTTTTGCTTCGGTTAACTCAACCATTCCTCGAACCATCAACGGAGCAGAACAAACGGAGGAAATCAGGCCCCGGCAAGTACTTTCCCGCTGAGCCCCCAAGGGTCGTCGGCACGGGTGTTGCTGCGGATTCTGGGCCTGCCTAGGAGCGACTGATTCCGACGGGCCGTCAAGCCCTGGCCGTAGAGACGGCTGCTCCCATGGCAGAAGAAATGCCTTTGGTCCTTGTCGTCGAGCCCAGGCTCCAACATGGGCACAACATACCGTCCTATTCCTCCAAACAGGGGAGCTTCCTAAGGAGCACGAAGAAGCGGAGAAAGTAGCCCATCGGTCTGCCATGTATTGGTTCGTCGATGACGTCCTGTACAGAAAGAGATCGAACAGTGTGAAATTGAAGTGCATTCCCCGGGAGGAAGGACTAGAGCTGTTGGCAGAGATACATGGAGGCATATGTGGCTCCCACATAGGGTCGTGGGCCCTTGCCGACAAGGCATTCCGGCAAGGTTTCTTCTAGCCCACTGCCCTCCAGGATGCAATGGCACTAGTAACCAAGTGTGAAGCGTGTTAGTTCCATTCAAAGAAGCTTCATCAACCAGCTCAATCCCTTCAAACAATTCCTCTTTCCTGGCCATTCTTGGTCTGGGGGCTCAACATCCTGGGCCCTTTCCCCCGCGCTGTCGGGGGCTTTGAGTACTTGTACGTTGCGATCGACAAGTTCACAAAGTGGCCAGAGGTGGAAGCAGTGAGGAAGGTGACAGCACAGTCAGCCTCAAGTTCTTCAAGGGGCTAGTGTGCCGTTTTGTGTGCCAAACAGAGTCATCACCGATAACAGCACGCAGTTCACAAGCCACACCTTCATGCAATACACCCAAGACCTCGGTAGTAGGGTCTATTTCGCTTCCATTGCACACCCATGGAGCAACGGCCAGTCGGAGAGGGCAAATGCTGAAGTGTTGCGAGGCCTGAGGACAAAGACTTTTGACAGGCTGCGCAAGAGCGGAAGGTGCTAGATTGATGAGTTGCCGGCGGTTCTTTGGTCGATCAGAACAATGCCAAATCGAGCCACCAGCCAGACACCCTTTGCGCTGGTATACGGGGCAGAAGCAGTTATCCCCATGCAACTCATATACGGGTCACCTCGAGTGCTCACTTACGATGAGCTTGAGAAAGAGCGATTGCGGCAAGATGACGCAACGCTCCTCGAGGAAGATCGTCTTCGGGCGGCTGTGAGAGCAGCACGCTACCAGCAAGCCTTGCGCCGCTACCATAGCCACAAGGTTCATGCCCGAAGCTTTAAGGAAGGTGACCTTGTTCTTCGGCGCGTTCAGTCGGCCAAGAATTCCAACAAGTTGACGCCAAAGTGGGAAGGCCCTTATCGGGTAATACACCAGGCCTGGCGCAGTCTGCCTGGAGACCAAAGATGTTGTTCCAGTGAGCAACTCATGGAACATTGAACATCTTCGCAAGTTTTACCCATGAGGCGCGGTTGCCGGGCCAACCAGCAAACCACCTTTTGTACAAGCCTTGCCGGCAGGGCATGTAACCCTCTATACAACGCCAGGCGCAGACCCTGAGCATAAATAAATGAAGCGCTGGCGCCCTAAGTTTTAGCATGCATGCTAGGTTAAGTCTCTCCCTCGGTTAGGGTTGATAGTGCATAGCAGCGACTAACCCCTAGCCTAGAGGTCAAGTATGTGTTCTTCTGTCTTCTTTGGTTCGCAGGGCACGTGGACACTTCTACTGAGCCACTTGGGAGAAAGAAAACGAACCGGTGCTCTGGCCCCGGCAAGCCAAGACTGCCAGGGGATGAAAACACAAGGATCTAACCACGGCAAGCCAAAGTTGCCGGGGGCAGCAGATTCAGATAAGTCCTTCATCCCCTGTTATGCATTCTGTATGGAACTGGGACAAATGAAACTTCATTTTGCTCCACGACCACCGTGCTCCCCCTTCTTCTTGTACCCAAGTCCCTGGGACAGAACCGGGTCGTAGACGCGGTGGCGAGGAAATAAACGAAGGGCCTAACTCTACTTCGCCCCTGCCTCCGACAAAAGCATGAGAATGGTCGACTGAAGTAGGGGGACGGCAAGGCCTGTTGCCAGGCGACAATGTTTATCTTAAAAATAACAAGGATTAGTTCCTTGGCGCGGGCCTCGGTCATGCACAGAGAACCCGTCAAGCACCCTTTTTCATTAAAAACATCCCATACAGGTACAGTTCATACGGAATTAAAAAAATGAGCAAGGGGATTACAAATTTCAAATCTAACAAGTGCCCGCAGGCTTACAAAAAAAGGATAAGATGACCGTAATCCATTTCTTGTCCCTCTTCTCAGATGGTGGAACAGGATAGCAAGAGGGAAAAAAGAGTGCCTAGGCGAGGTACGAGGAGCAGAAGGCACCAAGAGAACGTCTTGGTGCCAGGAGGAGAGGTGGAAGATGAGGCAGCGGGCCGGCAATACACGACGAAGGCGTCGGTGCCTGCGTACTCCGACTTGACGGCCGCCACTCGCCTTCTTCACCTTCTCTGGCCCTCCTACGCCAACCGCCCAAAGAGACGACGGGGAGCGCCTCGATGGAGAGCTTGACGAGGAAGGCCCTCGGCGGGCCGCCCGACATAGGGTGGGCGGCGCAGTCAGTCGGAGACTAGGTCGACGTGATCTCGCTTGGCGCTCTCGTCGTCGCTGTCGCTACCCTCCTCGTCGCTCCCGCTTGAAGAGGAATCTTCATCGCGGAGGAACTCTCCACGCAGCACTTTAGGCGAATTCCAAGATCTCCAAAGACCTTGATGGAGAGCAGGCCGCCCTCCATTAACTTGAAGTAAAGGACGAGCCCCGCCGTCAGGCTGTGGATGCGGGTGAACGTCTTCCATCCGCGGCGGAGGTACATGACGTGAGGAGCGGGGAAGTCGAATTCGACCCGCGTGCCACCATTCCCGCAGCCCCTCATGTGCAACCTGAGGGTTTGGGGTGTATCGAGCTCCATCTCCCGAGCAAAAGGAGTAGGGAGACGGAGGCGGCGACGCGGTGGCCAGCGCAGCCTAATGAAGAACTCGCGGGGCTGGTCCCCGATGTGGCCCTCCACCGGGGGAGGCATCGCTAGCGGAGGCGGGGCCATTGCGCTGCCCCGTCCCCCTCTCCCCTGAGTGCCACGGCGACCTCGGCCTCGCCCCCTCCCCCTTCCTCTCGCGGCCGGCTTTGCCACCACGAGCTCTTGGGAGGGAGGGACGCGCTATCGAGCAGCGACCCTCGCCGCCATCGTCAAAGGGCCAGCACCCCCTCTCGCCATGACAGGTGGAAGAAAGGAGCGGAGGTGGAAGAAGATGGATGCTGAGAGAATGTGGGATGACGTCCCCCTCCCCCTCCTTATAAAGGAGCGGGGTCGAGGCTCGGCCGCCCCACTCAACCAATCCAGCCACCGGAGGCGCGGGGAATCAGAACCGTCCCGCTGCCCCAATCAGCGATGGCCCGGTTTCCCGCCTCCAACGCCTGCCACCTGCATGGGGGACACGTGGCGAGCGAGTAGAATCAAAGGGACGGGTGGGATGACCGTTCCCCACCCCGTGATCATGGGGGACTGACGCCTATAAGGCCACGACCCGAGTCCGCCCAAGTAAATGAGTCGCGCCTCTGAGCCTTCCTCTTTTTACAGGGAAGGCGCGTGACGCCTCTTTACCACGATGTGACGCATGCGTGCGGAAACCGCCCCAGGCATGACCCCCACGTCACGCATGACCCTCCATGTCGCGCGTTCAACACAGGTCGTGGGGAAGTGCAGCGGACGAGAAGTTACTGCGGTAAAATCCGCCCCACCTACCCGCGCACTGTTTTGGGCCTAGCCCAACAACGCGGCACACTTATGTGTGGCCCTGGCCCGGGGGCTCCTGTCGGTGTACAAAAAGTAGGGGCTCTTCTTTTTACCCCTTTACTTGTGCACGGGCAGTCAGAGCCGCGCGCCACGGCCACACTTTGTAGGGCAGAGGCAGGAAGCCGGAGGGAAGCCAAAACACGAGGCAACCAAGGCAACGCCAAGACCAGAAGCACAGGAGAGCAAGAGGGCGAAGTGGACTCCCTCGACAAGATTCTTGCCGAGGTAGCCTCCGCAGCCCCAGCAAGAGCCTTGCCGGGGCAACTTTCCCGATGCCAGCGGAGTGAGCCACCCTTGAGCCTACCAGCTCCAACCTAACCAACTGCATTGGAACCAAGGCTCGGGAGGCGCCTCTGTGGTGGAATGCAAATCTTCGTCAAGATCATAAACACATGAGATCAGATGAGGATAAGAAGACGACGACCCTCGGCGGAATCCTAGCCGAGGAAATCCACAAGGCCCCCGGCAAGACCCTTGCCGGGGATGACTACTACACCATGGTAGTACCCTTGCCGCGCCCCTGGCAAACCCTTGATGAGGACATCAGCAGGGCCACTGCTGGGCCCGCTCCAGCCAAGACTCCACCGTCGTCCCCAAGCAGCTGCTAGCTCAACTAGCCGGGCAGGCACGTGCGTGGCGAGGGGCGGCCTCTACACCGACCCAGCAAGCACCCTGCGTGGAGGCATGCGACCCTTCATGAAGGCTCCATCACCGCACCAGCCCAGTAGCCGGCCAACATGGCGCCACGATGCCTCATCAACTCGGACGCGTGTCGAGGCTAGGCGAGGCGGTGACAGCTAGGATGTGCTTCCCTGGCATCCCCAATGAATCAAGGAGGGCACGTCGGCAGCGCATTAAATGCGTTTGTCCGATGGTCCCAGAGGATAGACTCATCCGCTATAGACCTTTTCACCTCCTGTGTGCCACTGTGGCAACCCCTTTTTCCTATAAAAGGAGGCCCGAGGCGACCAGGAGGGGGATTCGGCTCTTTTGGGCAAAGTTGCACCCAGTTGCTAGCTCAAGAACACAAGAACACTCAAATACATCCACCAAAGCAGGACTAGGGTATTACGCATCTTCGTGGCCCGAACCTGGGTAAACAATCCGTGTGCTTCCTGTCAGACCCGCTCTTTGCACAACCTCGCGTTGGCCAATTGTAGAAGGGATCCCGGTGACCCCATAGGTGTCGTTCCCACCGACAATTAAGCATATGAAAAAAAGAATTGTTATTTTATCACGCTCCTATTAAAAATGAGAATTATTTCCGTGAGCGCAAAAGTTTCTATTTTCCAGCAAGATGAAATCAACTATCACCCAACATGATCCTAAAGGCTTTGCTTGGCACAAACACTAACTGAAACACCAAAAACACGATCATAACAGTAGCATAATTGTGCAAACACTCAAGAACAGAAAGCAAAGGACAAAAATAAATTTTATTCATTGGGTTGCCTCCCAACAAGCGCTATCGTTTTATGCCCCTGGCTAGGCATAAACCAAGGATCTACATTTTGTTATCCTTGTTTCCAACTCTTCAATCAAGCACTTATAACTTTTCGGAGATTTAGCATATAAATTTTCAATGACAATACTCCTAGGAACAAGTTTAAAGAATTCATTCTGACCCAAAGGATCTCTTATCACTTCAACAAAACCTAGGTGAATACTAATCATCTTAAGATCTTCTTTACTGTTATTACTAGAAGTTACACCCTTGTTCTTAGTAACTTGAGTAATCATGCCAATCTTTACGTGAGTTTGGATTACTAAAGATTTCTTCTAGTTTATCAATCCGAGACAGGCTTTCTTCAATTCTTCCATGAATTACGGTCCCCTTTTCTTTTAACAACTTAAAAACTTATGTCGCTTTTGACCCAATTTTAGTAGGAAAATTATGCATCTTTTTATCCAAGTTTGCAATATGCTCTTTAGTAAGCATTTTCTTTTCAATAGCGTCCATCCTTTCCATGACATGCTCAAGAGTCAAAGTTGTTTCATTAATCATAAGAGGTGGTGAGCCTACTAAATTTCCCATAGCAAATAGCAAAGAAGAACAACGGTAGATTGCTTACAGATAGATCTATTATGAGCATTGCAAATCCTATACCAACCATCTTTTAAATTCTCTCGTCCCCTTTGTTTAAAGTTAAGAACTCCGTTCTCGGGAGTGCATGCAATAAAGGAAGAACTATCCATAATGACAAAAATAGAAAACAAAATTGCACTCAAAAACATATCTGACGAGAAAATGGTGAACAAAAAGAGGGCGGATAAAACAACAAATTTTTGTGAAGTGGGGGAGAGGAAAACGAGATGCAAATGGCAAATAATGTAAATTGCAAGGAGATGAGATTTGTGATTAGGAACCTGGTAGATGTTGATGATGTCTCCCTGGCAACGGCGCTAGAATTTCCTTTTGATGTTTGCTTGAACTACGTCGGTATTTCCCCAAAGACGAAGGGATGATGCAGCACAACAACGGTAGGTATTTCCCTCAGTGATGATACCAAGGTTATCGAACCAGTAGGAGAACCACACAACACTATGTGAACGACACCTGCACACAAATAAAAAATACTCACAACCCGACGTATTAAAGGGATTGTCAATCCCTTTTAGGCATCGACGCCAGAAATTGGAAGTGGACGAGAGAAAGTTGTAATAAATAGATAGATAGATCATTAAATAAAATAAAGTGCAACAAGGTATTTTTGTATTTTTTGTTTAATAGATATGAAAATAAAAGCAAATAAAAATAGATCGCGAAGGCAAATATAATGAAGAAGAGACCTGGGGGTCGTAGGTTTCACTAGTGGCTTCTCTCAAGAAAAATAGCAAACAGTGGGTAAACGAATTACTGTTGGGCAATTGATAGAACTTCAAATAATCATGATGATATCCAGGCAATGATCATTATATAGGCATCACATCCAAGATTAGTAGACCGACTCCTGCCTGCATCTACTACTATTACTCCACACATCGACCGCTATCCAGCATGCATCTAGTGTATTAAGTTCATGGAGAAACGGAGTAATGCAATAAGAACGATGAAATGATGTAGACAAGATCTATTTATGTAGAAATAGACCCCATCTTGTTATCCTTAATGGCAACGATACATACATGTCGGTTCCCCTTCTGTCACTGGGATCAAGCACCATAAGATCGTACCCATCACAAAGCACCTCTTCCCATTGCAAGATAAATAGATCAACTTGGCCAAACAAAACCCAAATATCAGAGAAGAGATACAAGGCTATAAACAATCATGCATATAAGAGCTCAAAGAAGACTCAAATAACTTTCATGGATAAAAAGATAGATCTGATCATAAACTCAAAGTTCATCGGATCCCAAGAAACACACCGCAAAAAGAGTTACATCATATGGATCTCCGAGAGACCATTGTATTGAGAATCAAAAGAGAGAGAGAGAGGAATCCATCTAGCTACTAACTACGGACCCATAGGTCTACAAAGAACTACTCATGCATCATCGGAGAGGCACCAATGCACATGATGAACCCCTTCGTGATGGTGTCTAGATTGGATCTGGTGGTTCTGGACTCTGCGGCAGCTGGAATTGATATTAGTCGAATCCCCTAGGGTTTCTAAAATATTGGGGTATTTATAAAGCAAAGAGGCCATTCAGGAGGCCACCGAGGTGGGCATAACCCACCCGGGCGTGCCTGGGCCTCCAGGCGCGCCCTGGTGTCTTTTGCTCACCTCGGTCTCCCTCTTTCGTACTTCTTGGGCCCACCAGATGTATTCTAGTCCAAAAAAATCCACAAAAAGTTTCACTGCGTTTGGACTCTGTTTGATATTTATTTCCTGCGATGTAAAAAACATGCAGAAAACAGCAACTGGCATTGGGCCCTATGTCAATAGGTTAGCACCAAAAAATGATATAAAATGACTATAAAATAATTTTAAAACATCCAAGAATGATAATATAACAGCATGGGACGATCAAAAATTATAGATACGTTGGAGACATATCAACCATCGGTACTATGAAGCGGTGAGGGTCAAGGTGCTACCCAAGGGGGAGGTTCATGTCCGGCCATGGCAGCGGCTGGCTGTAGTACCAGTGATACTGCGTGCTACTTCTTGAGCTTGCGTTGGTTTTTCCCTTGAAGAGGAAAGGGTGATGCAGCAAAGTAGAGTAAGTATTTCCCTCAATTTTGAGAACCAAGGTATCAATCCAGTAGAAGACAACGCACAAGTCACCGAATACTGCACAAACAAACACCAAGTTGCACCCAACGCGATTAAAGGGTTGTCAATCCCTTCACATTTATTTGGAAAGTGAGATGTGATAGAGATGGATAAATGGTACTGTAATATTTTCGGTATTTTTGGTTTATGGAAGGAAAGTAAAAGATTGCAAAGGAAGTAAATAGGAAACTAAAATTGTAGATCAAAAACTTATATGATGGAAAGTAGACCCGGGGGCCATAGGTTTCACTAGAGGCTTCTCTTAAGATAGAAAATATTATGATGGGTGATCAAATTACTACCGAGAAATTGATAGAAAAGCACAAAGTTATGACGATATCTAAGGCCACTACTGCAGGATGCTTCTAATGCGATACTACGATCAGAGACCCTTCGAGAAACTGTGTGCGATGCAATAATCGCAAACGGTGTTGTATGAAAACCGCCAGAAATGTATAAAATGTTTGCGATGATGGATGCATTAAACATGGTTCAGGTTTTAGTTGCGTGTGCGATGAAGGGCATACGGTTCAGTTCAATTAACTATTTGCGACGAGGAGGAACAAAAGAAACGGGCAGCCAGATGAAGGCGTGTGCGATACACAACATACGGTTCATCAGATGAACTGTTTGTGATTAGGCAACACAAAAGAAACGGTCAGCCAGATCAAGGTGTGTGTGATTGAGGGCATACGCTTCAGAAGGATTAACTGTTTGCGATTAGGAAACAGAACAGAAATGGGTCAGCTAGATCAAAGTGTCTGCAAATTGATGGCATACACTTCACATGGATGAACTGTTTGCGATTAGCCACAACAAACTGAAACAGTTAGATAGATCAACGTGTGTGCGCTAGACAGGCACACACATTCTAATTAAAAGAATTGTGTGTAATGGTGCTGACATTGCCTATTGCGGTGCACCGTATGGCGCAAACGCCACATACGCGGCCGAGAAGGCGTACGTGCCCACGTTATGCCTTCCGGGAATAGTGCCAAACTTATAACCGTCAGTAAATTTTGAGCATGCGTCCCTTCACATTCCAAATTGCAAACCAGTTCATGCCAATCAAAACCTAAACGGTTTCCCACTTAGGAGTGTATTACTACGATGTTATAAATACTACTACTCCAAGATGACTGCACATTCCTCCTCAACTCCTCATCCACAAAAAGTCAAAAAAAAGTCATTCATCATCGTTCCCTTGCGTCCTCCATGGCCAGCGTGACTTCTTGGTCGAGAGATTGCCACCAGGGAGAGGCGAGCCTGGAAGCGGGAGCACGAGAGATGTCCCGCCTCACCGCGAAAGCAGCCAACATGTCCCATTGCACGGCCGTAGCAGCAGAGAGGTCCCGTTGCGCCGTCGAAGCAGCACGGAGGACCCGCCGCACCGTCAATGCAGCAGACTGGTCTGGACGCACCGCGGAAGCAGAAGAGATGTCCCGCCGCACCGCGAATGCAGTAGAGATGTCCTCCCACATCGCGGCGGCCTGGGAAATTGCCTCGCGGGCACACGAGGACTCTTACAAGCGCATGCGTGCCCTTGTCCTCAGGCAGATGGATCAGATCTCCAGGTGGGCGAGGTTGCAGGATGACTTGCAAGCCTCGTTTGAACAGTCTACTGACGTCATCCGGCAACTAATTGAGAGCAATGCGAAGCTCCGGTCCAAGCTCGACCTGCTGAGGGCGAAGATCGTCAAAAGTGCGGAGCAGCAGAAGCAGACCACTGCCTTGTTGAAGAGGACCGGCGTCATCATCGAGAAACTTATGGACGAGAATGCCATGCTATGCATCAAGCGCAGAAGGCTAGTAGAGGAATCTGTGGATGCTCTCAACCAGCATCTTGCGGACAAGAAAGAGCTCTTCGCCGCCCGCCGTGGAAACTAGTTCCTGCTATGGCTTCCTTCTTCTTTTCCCTTGTGTATATTGGGCGTAGCCGCATGCGGCTTTTAATTATGTTTATAAATATGTAAGACAATTATTATCCAATGTCATCGTCCTTATATTCATCATGCTTGCTATAAGTCACAGTTGATGCTATATAGGTCTGTCGGATCTTACATCAAGATCCGTGCAAAACTTTCTTTTTAGATTTTCATTTTTCTCTCTTAAATCTTAGTCTAGTGAGACATATAGCCACGCTGTAGAACAGGTGCTCGGGCGCCATTAATGGAGACGTCGGGAGGGAGGTGCGCGGCGGGTAGCGGTCAAAAGGGCTCTCCTCCCGATGAGCACGCGCAGGGGTCTGATCGCCCGCCTCCCGTACTCAAATAGCTACCCCGCACGGCACCTCCTGGCCAATAAAAAAGGGTATGCATGGCCGCACCTAATTGGTAAGTCGAACGCCCACGGTTTCAATAATACTTGCGTTTTTGATTTGTAACGTGACAACACTTGTTCCAAAATGACTTTGTTGATTGTTAATGTGTGCGCCTTCGCAAATCGGACAGAAAAATTACCACATCATGTTGGTGCCATGTCATGAGACCATGCCAAGTTTCATGATTTTCAGGCATGTTTTGGAATTACAAGAATTAAGAAACCAAGTTTCTCAATCTTTCCGGTTCAGCCACGACGCCCAAATGTTTGAATTTCACTCCTATCTCTTGCATGGGACCTAGAAATTCACCCAAGGACACATATGTGATTTTTCAAACAACTTTGGTGCACTGGAGCATGTGCTTGCAGTTCAAATTTGAATTATGCACATTAAATGCCCAGAAACTCAATTAATGTATAAAAAAGGCCAAACGAACCCAGAATAATTCCAAAATTTAGCACGATACTTCTATTTGGTCTAATCTGGCTATGTAAAAAATTAAGATGGGAGAAGGTAGTGTACGTATCTCGTTTCACACAGAGAGGTGACACGTTCCCTCTCGGAACCACGAGCCTTCTTGAGGGAAGCTCCGGTTTACAAGAAGCTTACACGAAAGCTTGTCCCAATTCAGGCAAAAAAAATTATCGCGACATGTTGGTGCCATGTCATGACACCATGCCAAGTTTCATGATTTTCAGGCGTGTTTTGGAATTACAAGAATTAAAAAACCAAGTTTCTCAATCTTTCCGGCCAGGCCACGACGCCCAGATGTTTAAATTTTACTCCCATCTCTTGCATGGGACCTAGAAATTCACCCAAGGACACACATGTGATTTTTCAAACAACTTTGGTGCACTAGAGCCTGTGCTTGTAGTTCAAATTTGAATTGTTCACATTAAATGCCCAGAAACTCAATTAATGTATAAAAAAGGCGAAATGAGCCCGGAATAATTGCAAAATTTAGCAGGGTACTTATATTTGGTCTAATTGGGCTATGTAAAAAAATTAAGGCGGGAGAAGGCAGTGTACGTATGTCGTTTCGCACATGGAGGTGACACATTCTCTCTCGAAACCACAAGCCTTCTTGAGGGAAGCTCTGGTTTGCAAGAAGCTTACACCATAGCTTGTCACGATTCAGCCAAAAAATTATCGCATCATGTTGGTGCCATGTCATGACACCATGCCAAGTTTCATCATTTTCAAGTGTGTTTTGGAATTACATGAATTAAAAAACCAAGTTTCTCAATCTTTCCGGCCGAGCCACGACGCCCAAATGTTTGAATTTCACTCCAATCTGTTGCATGGGACCTAGAAATTCACTCAAGGACACATATGTGATTTTTCAAACAACTTTGGTGCACTGTAGCATGTGCTTGTAGTTCAAATTTGAATTATGCACATTAAATGCCTAGAAACTCAATTAATGTATTAAAAAGGCGAAATGAGCCCGAAATAATTCCAAAATTTAGCACGGTGCTTCTATTTGGTCTAATCTGACTGTGTAAAAAAATTAAGGCGGGAGAAGGCAGTGTACGTATGTCATTTCGCACATGGAGGTGACACGTTCCCTCTCGGAACCAGGAGACTTCTTGAGGGAAGCTCCGGTTTGCAAGAAGCTTACACGAAAGCTTGTCCCAATTCGGCCAAAAAAATTCCGCAGCATGTTCGTGCCATGTCATGACACCATGTCAAGTTTCATGATTTTCAGGCATGTTTTGGAATTACAGGAATTAAAAAACCATGTTTCTCAATCTTTCCGGCCGAGCCACGATGCCCAGATGTTTGAGTTTCAGTCTCATCTCTTGCATTGGACCTAGAAATTCACCCAAGGACACACATGTGATTTTTCAAACAACTTTGGTGCACTAGAGCCTGTGCTTGTAGTTCAAATTTGAATTATGCACATTAAATACCGAGAAACTCAATTAATGTATAAAAAGGCCAAACGAACCCAGAATAATTCCAAAGTTTAGCATGGTACATCTATTTGGTCTAATCTGGCTGTTTAAAAAATTAAGGCGGGAGAAGGCAGTGTACTTATGACATTTCACACACGGAGGTGACAGTTCCCCCTCGGAACCACGAGCCTTCTTGAGGGAAGGCCCGGTTTGCAAGAAGCCTACAACAAAGCTTGTCCCAATTCGGCCAAAAAATTACCGCAGCATGTTGCTGCCATGCCATGAGACCATGCCATGTTTCATGATTCTCAGGCATGTTTTGGAATTATAGGAATTAAAAAACCAAGTTTCTCCATCTTCCCGTCCAAGCCACGACGCCTAGATGTTTGAATTTCACTCCCATCTCTTGCATGGGGCCTAGAAATTCACCCAAGGACACACATGTGATTTTTCAAACAACTTTGGTGCACTGGAGCACGTGCTTGTAGTTCAAATTTGAATTATACACATTAAATGCGCAGAAACTCAATTAATGTATAAAAAGGCCAAAAGAACACGGAATAATTCCAAAATTTAGCACGATACTTCTATTTTGTCTAATCTGCATCTGTAAAAAATTAAGGCGGGAGAAGGCAGTGTACGTATGTGGTTTCGCACACGGAGGTGACACGTTCCCTCTCGGAACCAGGAGAGTTCTTGAGGGAAGCTCCGGTTTGCAAGAAGCTTACACCAAAGCTTGTCCCAATTCGGCCAAAAAAGATATTGCAGCATGTTGGTGCCATGTCATGACACCATGCCATGTTTCATGATTTTCAGCCGTGTTTTGGATTTACAGGAATTAAAAAACCAAGTTTCTCAATCATTCCAGCCAAGCCACGACACCTAGATGTTTGAATTTTATTCCCATTTCTTGCATGGGACCTATAAAATTCACCCAAAGACACACATGTGATTTTTCAGCAAACTTTGATGCATTGGAGCATGTGCTTCTAGTTCAAATTTGAATTATGCTCATTAAATGCCCAGAAACTCAATTAATGCATAAAAATTCCAAACGAACCCGGAATAATTCTAAATTTAAACACGACACTCATGTAGTAGTTGCATGTTCACTGTACGTAAATGTTCTAGCAATTCGAACACCATCCTTTCCCTCTGTAACACCATTTTGTCTTTGAAAACATAATGAAAAAAATCAGGTATACCACAAATAGTTTACTAGGAAGAATCGTGTGGGATGTGATATAAAATATCTTGGCGCACCGTCTTGTCTGGCTTACGCAGGAAGCTTTGTTGTCTACAGTCCACTGCCCCCGCTTGAACCACACTTGCGCGCCAGTTTCTCGTGGCACCGAGCAAAAATTTTTTGCCTCCGTGAAAATATCTATCTCCCCGCCCACTCCCTCCTACAAAAGCCACATTTCCACTGTTCCTCCTTGCTTTCCAAGTTCAAACCTTCATTGTGGCTTACTGGCAGCTCAGCCTCCTCGCCGGTGACCCTTCTTCTTGCAGCGTAGCCTCCTCGTCGGCTAGCCTTCTTCTTGCAGCGCCGCCTCCTCGCCGGTGACCCTTCTTCTTGCAGCGCCGCCTCCTCGCTGACAACTCTTCTTCTTGCGGCGCGGCCTCCTCGCCGCCGACCCTTCTTCTTGCTGCGCGGCCTCGTCGATATGGTCAGGTAATCCACACCCACCCACACCATCCTCCTCCTTTCCCATCCCACATGCCCCAACTGACGGAGCGACACCTTCCACCGAAATCACTTCCCCCTCCACCAATTAAGCACCGCCCACAACCATTTTACACGCAGTATAATGTGGATCTGAGTAGCATGTGGCCGCATGCACGAACGAGGTCGCTATGGCTGACATGCGTGTCGACCGCCAGATCTTGGAGGAGCACCTCGTCTTCGAGGCCACTGTCGACACCGCCGTGCGGTTGTCTACTTTAAAATATAGTTCATGATGTTTTCCCAAGGCCACCGCCAGTGCCTTCTAGTGATTTGGCCTCTGTAATGTTAATATGCAATCTGATGTTCAATTAACAGTTTGGTCCTCTGAAATGTAATGTCCAGTTAACACTTTGGTCCAACAATTGCTACGGTTCGTAGTACTGTTCTCAAGCATTCTTTGTTTTGTTAACTATCTTATCTTCTAGTACATGTTTCTATTCTGCAATGTCGTGCTCAGTTAACTATTTTGGTTCATTTGGTCTGCTGTCCATTTAACTATTTGGTTTAGTTCTGCAATTTAATTTTCATTTGCTGTGGGTACAATTTTGTATTGTTATGCATGTGACACCAACCGAATTTGGCTGTACTCAATACATATTCTACTGATAGTATGGCAACTCTCAGTTAACCTGATCAAGATCTTCCTTATGTGTGTTGCAGGGAAACAATGGGAGACACTGCGGTTTACCATCGAGGTTTGTTCAAGCAGGGTCCTTTGGCTGATAGCACATTATTATGCAGTTGCAGGAATCATTCTAATATTTAGGTTTCTTACAATTTGGTCTTGCATATGTAGGTCCTGCTGTCAAAGTCTTAGACTCACTGTTCGACCCATTTTTCATATGGGGAAATGAGATGTCCATGAATATCAGTCAAGTCAAGAAATTCAGAAAGATTGTTAGGATGAAGAAACTTGCGACGAATAACAGCAAGATCTTTGTTTGCACAATGAGGAAGACATCAGTAAACTATAGGATGGTAGCAACTCTTTTACCTTGTTTTTACCCCTTGCGCCATTTCAACATTCACAACAGCGATTTATGCATAGATTTGTTTTTAGTACTTCTCAAAGCAGTTCACCGATGATTACCTCTCAAACCACCTGCATGGTTAGAGGCGAGGAAGGTATTCATTCAACACCCACGGTACAATATTGAAGTCTTGTTGAAGAGGACAAAGGTTGGGCGGGCAATTATCCATAGCCACTAGCCTAAAGTTGCAAGGACATTCAACTTCACAGAAGGCTCAATTTTTGCCTTCTGCTTCTGTAGTTTCCCAGCTGAGATTCATCTGTCTATTTACCGTGTATGATGCTACTTTCCAAAGGTGTTTGATGCTGCATGTGAAACTTGGTGCTGTTGTGTAATGGAGTAATTGAGTCCCGAAGCTATCTGATGTAATTGTCTATTTACCGTGTATGATGCTACTTTCCAAAGGTGTTTGATGCTGCATGTGAAACTTGGTGCTGTTGTGTAATGGAGTAATTGAGTCCCGAAGCTATCTGATGTAATTCGATTATGAAATCCTGGTTTCTTTTATATGGATATGAAATATTTGGCGTGTTTTATAAGAAATATCAGTTTGATTAGTACATGTATTATCAATAACAGGCTAATTACCCTGCTTATTGGGGTTTTCTATTGCAAATGGTTACTCAGACAGCACCGTGGGCGATGAACTCAAACAACCCGCACGGTTTCTAGTAAGTAGGCGTGTTCGATCAACTAACAATCACACATGGATTCCGGCAGCAAATTGTTTGCGTTAGGCCACCTTGCACAAACGTTTCCACATAAAGAACCGTGTGGGATGTACATACCTACAAAAATGATTTTCTGGGTTCACCGTGTGGGATGTACATACCTACGGAAATGATTTCTGGGATTCACCGTGTGGGATGTACATACCTACGTAAATGATTTCTGGGAGTCACCGTGTGGGATGTACATACCTACGGAAATGATTTCTGGGATTCACCGTGTGGGATGTACATACCTACGAAAATGATTCCTGGAATTCACCACGTGGGATGTACATTCCTACGGAAATGATTGGGTTTCGATGCCTCGCCCAATCGCACACGGCCCCAGCCTGGGTCCCAGGAGGGCCTATCCTCGACGATTTCTGGGTCGTGTGGGAAGGACACCCTATCACACACACTCACTTGGCAACGGCTCCAAATGTCGTTGTGGAAAGGGGTTTTAAACCGTTTGTTTAGGACATTGCTATACCAGTGGCAATGATCGTGAATATAGGCATCACGTCTATATCAAGTAGACTGACTCCTGCCTGCATCTACTACTATTACTCCACACATCGACTGATTCCTGCCTGCATCTAGAGTATTAAGTTCATGAAGAACAAAGTAACACATTAAGTAAGATGACATGATGTAGCGGGATAAACTCAAGCAATATGATGAAAACTCCATCTTTTTATCCTCGATGGCAACAATACAATACGCGCCTTGCTGCCCCTACTGTCACTGGGAATGGACACCGCAAGATTGAACTCAAAGCTAAGCACTTCTCCCATTGCAAGAAAAACCAATCTAGTTGGCCAAACCAAATCAATAGTTCGAAGAGACTTGCAAAGATATCAAATCATGCATATAAGAATTCAGAGGAGATTAAAAAATATTCATAGATAAGCTGATCATAAATCCACAATTCATTGGATCTCGGCAAACACACCGCAAAAAGGTATTACATCGAATAGATCTCCAAGAACATCGAGGAGAACATGGTATGGAGAATGAAAGAGAGAGAAGAAGCCATCTAGCTACTAGGTATGGACCCGCGGGTCTGAGGAAACCTACTCACGCTTCATCAGAAGGGAAATGGTGTTGATGTAGAAGCTCTCCGTGATCGAATCCCCCTCCGGCAAGACGCCGGAAAAGGCCCCTAGATGGGATCTCACGGGTACATAAGGTTGCGGCGGTGGAAAAGTGTTTTCGTGGCTCTCCTAATTGGTTTTGAGATATTTGAGAATATATAGGAAGAAGAAATAGGTCGGTGGAGTCATGAGGGGCCCACAAGGGTGGGGGACGCGCCCTCCATCCTTGTGGCCACCTTGTGGCTTCCCTGATGTGTACTCCAAGTCCTCTGGATGTCTTCTGGTCCAAGAAAAATCATCACGAAAGTTCATTCTGTTTGGACTCAGTTTGATATTCCTTTTCCATGAAACTCTAAAACAAGGAAAAATAGGAACTAGCACTGGGCTCTAGGTTAATAGGTTAGTCCCAAAAATAATATAAAATAGCATAATAATGCATATAAAACATCCAAAACAGATAATATAATAGCATGGAACAATCAAAAGTTATAGATACGTTGGAGACGTATCAAGCATCCCCAAGCTTAATTCCTGCTCGTCCTCGAGTAGGTAAATGATAAAAACAGAAATTTTGATGTGGAATGCTACCTAACATATTTTTCTATGTAATTTTCTCTATTGTGGCATGAATGTTCATATCTGTATGATTCAAAACAAAAGTTTAATATTCACATAAAAACAATAATACATCAAGCATACTGACAAGATAATTATGTCTTCTCAAAATAACATGGCCAAAGAACGCTTATCCCTACAAAATCATATAGTCTGGCTATGCTCCAGCTTCATCACACAAAATATTCAAATCATGTACAACCCCAATGACAAGCCAAGCAATTGTTTCATATGTTCGATGTTCTAAAACCTTTTCAACTTTCACGCAATTCATGAGCATGAGTTATGGACATAGCACTATAGGTGGAGTAGAAGGTGGTTGTAGAGAAGACAAAAAGAGGGAGATGGTCTCACATTAACTAGGCATATTAACGGGCTATGGAGATGCCCATCAATAGATATCAATGTGAATGAGTAGGGATTGAAATGCAACGGATGCACTAGAGCTATAAGTTTATGAAAGCTCAAAAAAGAAAACTAAGTGGGTGTGCATCCAACTTGCTTGCTCATGAAGACGTAGGGCAATTCGAGGAAGCCCATCGTTGGAATATAATAGCCAAGTTCTATAATGAAAATTCCCACTAGTATATGAAAGTAAGAACATAGGAGACCCTCTATCATGAAGATCATGCTGCTACTTGAACCGTCCATTTTGCATCATGCTATTATATTGATATTTAATGCATTATGGGTTGTTATTACACATTATATCACAATATTTATGCCTTTTCTCTCTTATTTTATAAGGTTTACATGAAGAGGGAGAATGCCGACAGCTGGAATTCTGGACTGGAAAAGGAGCAAATATTAGAGACCTATTATGCGCAACTCCAAAAGTCCTGAAACTTCACGAAGCATGTTTTGGAATATATAAAAAATATTGGGCGAAGAAAGAACCACAGGGGGGGCACCAGCTATAGCCACAAGGGTGGAAGGCGCGCCCTACCCGCTGGACGCGCCCCGGACCTTTTGGGCCCTTGGCAGGCCTCCGGTGCCCATCTTTGGCTATAAGGTGTGTTTTGACCTGGAAAAACTTAGAAGGAAGCTTTGGGGATGAAGCACCGACGTCTCGAGGTGGAACCTGTGCAGAACCAATCTAGGGCTCTGGTGGAGCTGTTCTGCCGGGGAAACATCCCTCCGGGAGGGGGAAATCATCGCCATTGTCATCACCAACGATCCTATCGTCGAGAGGGCGTCAATATCCATCAACATCTTCACCAGGACCATCTCCTCTCAAACCCTAGTTCATATCTTGTATTCGATCTTGGTCCCAAAACCTCAGATTGGTACCTGTGGGTCGCTAGTAGTGTTGATTACACCTTGTAGTTGATGCTAGTTGGTTTATCCGGTGGAAGATTATATTTTTAGATCCTTGATGATTATTAATAATCCTCTGATTATGACTATGAATATGCTTTGTGAGTAGTTACGTTTGTTCATGAGTACATGGGAGTGAAGGAAATATGCCCTAGAGGCAATGATAAAGTTATTATTTATTTCCTTATTTCATGATAAATATTTATTATTCATGCTAGAATTGTATTAACCGGAAACATGATACATGTGTGAATATATAGACAAACAGAGTGTCACTAGTATGCCTCTACTTGACTAGCTCGTTAATCAAAGATGGTTATGTTTCCTAGCCATAGACACGAGTTGTCATTTGATTAACGGGATCACATCATTAGGAGAATGATGTGATTGACTTGACCCATTCCGTTAGCTTAGCACTTGATCATTTAGTTTGTTTTTATTGCTTTCTTCATGACTTATACATGTTCCTATGGCTATGAGATTATGCAACTCCCGTTTATCGGAGGAACACTTTGTGTGCTACCAAACATCACAACGTAACTGGGTGATTATAAAGGTGCTCTTCTGGTGTCTCCAAAGGTACTTGTTGAGTTGGCGTATTTCGAGATTAGGATTTATCACTCCGATTGTCGGAGAGGTATCTCTTGGCCACTCGGTAATGCACATCACAATAAGCCTTGAAAGCATTGTAACTAATGAGTTAGTTGCGGGATGATGTATTACGGAACGAGTAAAGAGACTTGCCGGTAACGAGATTGAACTAGGTATTGAGATACCGATGATCGAATCTCGGGAAAATAACATACCGATGACAAAGGGAACAACGTATGTTTTTATGCGGTTTGACCGATAAAGATCTTCGTAGAATATGTAGGATCCAATATGGGCATCCAGGTTCCTCTATTGGTTATTGACCAGAGAAGTGTCTCGGTCATGTCTACATAGTTCTCGAACCCGTAGGGTCCGCACGCTTAACGTTCGTTGACGATATTGTATTTATGAGTTATGTATGGTGGTGACCGAATGTTGTTCGGAGTCCCGGATGAGATCATGGACATGACGAGGAGCTCCGGAATGGCCCGGAGGTAAAGATTCATATATTGGATGATAGGTTAGGCCAAGGGGTCAGGCCCATGGGGCTATACGTCGGTACAAAAGGAGTTTACCGAGGCCAGGGGGGCAAACACCGGAGACCCTGGCGTCTAGCCCTGGGCCAGATGCCGAGGCCCATGGCGTCTGGGCCAGACGCCAAGGATTGTGTCGTTTGGTCCTGGAGTCCGAGTGGGACTCTTGCCTTTCAGGAAAAACCGACTTTGAGGAGGCTTTTGCTCCAAGTTTCGACCCCAGGGCTCAACATATAAATAGAGTGGTAGGGCAAGCACCCAAGACACATCAAGAAACACCAAGCCGTGTTTCGGCGACCCCGTCCCCTGTAGTTTATCCTCCGTCATAGTTTTCGTAGTGCTTAGGCGAAGCCCTGCGGAGATTGTTCTTCACCAACACCGTCACCACACCGTCGTGCTGCCGGAACTCATCTACTACTTCGCCCCTCTTGCTGGATCGAGAAGGCAAGGACGTCATCGAGCTGAACGTGTGCTGAATGCGGAGGTGTCATATGTTCGGTACTTGATCGGGATGGATCGTGAAGGTGTACGACTACATCAACTACGCTGATAAACGCTTCCGCTTACGGGCTATGAGGGTACGTAGACAACGCTCTCCCCTCTCGTTGCTATGCATCACCATGATCCTGCGTGTGCGTAGGAATTTTTTTGAAATTACTACATTCCCCAACAGTGGCATCCAAGCCAGGTTTTATGCGTAGATGTTATATGCACAAGTAGAACACAAGTGAGTTGTGGGTGATACAAGTCATACTGCTTACCAGCATGTCATACTTTGGTTCGGCGGTATTGTTGGATGAAGCGGCCCGGACCGACATTACGCGTACGCTTATGCGAGGCTGGTTCTACCGACGTGCTTTGCACACAGGTGGCTGGCGGGTGTCAGTTTCTCCAACTTTAGTTGAACCAAGTGTGGCTACGCCCGGTCCTTGAGAAGGTTAAAACAGTGCTAACTTGACGAACTATCGTTGTGGTTTTGATGCGTAGGTAAGAACGGTTCTTGCTCAGCCCGTAGCATCCACGTAAAACTTGCAACAACAAAGTAGAGGATGTCTAACTTGTTTTTGCAGGGCATGTTGTGATGTGATATGGTCAAGACATGATGCTATATTTATTGTATGGGATGATCATGTTTTATAAGGGAGTTATCGGCAACTAGCGGGAGCCATATGGTTGTCGCTTTATTGTATGCAATGCAATCGCCCTATAATTGCTTTACTTTATCACTAAGCGGTAGCGATAGTCGTAGAAGCAACAGTTGGCGAGACGACAACGATGCTACGATGGAGATCAAGGTGTCGCGCCGGTGACGATGGTGATCATGACGGTGCTTTGGAGATGGAGATCACAAGCACAAGATGATGATGACTATATCATATCACTTATATTGATTGCATGTGATATTTATCCTTCATGCATCTTATTTTTCTTTGATTGACGGTAGCATTATAAGATGATCTCTCACTAAATTTCAAGATAAAAGTGTTCTCCCTGAGTATGCACCGTTGCCAAAGTTCGTCGTGCCGAGACACCACGTGATGATCGGGTGTGATAAGCTCTACGTCCATCTACAACGGGTGCAAGCCAGTTTTGCACACGCAGAATACTCGGGTTAAACTTGACGAGCCTAGCATATGCAGATATGGCCTCGGAACACTGGAGACCAGAAGGTCGAGCATGAATCATATAGTAGATATGATCAACATAGTGATGTTCACCATTGAAAACTGCTCCATCTCACGTGATGTCGGACATGGTTTAGTTGATATGGATCACGTGATCACTTAGATGATTAGAGGGATGTCTATCTAAGTGGGAGTTCTTAAGTAATATGATTAATTGAACTTTAATTTATCATGAACTTAGTCCTAGTAGTATTACCATATCTATGTTGTGGATCAATAGCTCGTGTTTAGCTCCACTATTTTATTTTTGATATGTTCCTAGAGAAAAACTAAGTTGAAAGATGTTAGTAGCAATGATGCCGATTGGATCTGTGATCTGAGGATTATCCTCATTGCTGCACAGAAGAATTATGTCCTTGATGCACCGCTAGGTGACAGACCTATTACAGGAGCAGATGCAGACGTTATGAACATTTGGCTAGCTCAATATGATGAATACTTGATAGTTTAGAGCACCATGCTTAACAACTTAGAATCGGGACTTCAAAGACATTTTGAACGTCATGGATCATATGAGATGTTCCAGGAGTTAAAGTTAATATTTCAAGAAAATACCCGAGTTGAGAGATATGAAGTCTCCAACAAGTTCTATAGCTAAAAGATGGAAGAGAATAGCTCAAGCAGAGAGCATGTGCTCAGATTGTCTGGGTACTACAATCTCTTGAATCAAGTGGGAGTTAATCTTCCAGATAAAATAGTGATTGACAGAATTCTCTAGTCACCATCACCAAGTTAGTAGAACTTCGTGATGAACTATAATATGCAAGGGATGACGAAAACGATTCCTGAGCTTTTCATGATGACGAAATCGATGAAGTTAGAAATCAAGAAAGAGCATCAAGTGTTGATGATTAACAAGACCACTAGTTTCAAGAAAAGGGCAAAGGGAAGGAAAGGGAACTTCAAGAAGAACGACAAGCAAGTTGCTGCTCAAGTGAAGAAGCCCAAGTGTGGACCTAAGCATGAGACTAAGTGCTTCTACTACAAAGGGACTGGTCACTGGAAGCGAAACTGCCCCAAGTATTTGGCGGATAAGAAGGATGGCAAAGTGAACAATGCTATATTTGACATACATGTTATTGATGTATACTTTACTAGTGGTCATAGCAAGCCCTCGTATTTGATAGTGGTTCAGTTGCTAAGAGTAGTTACTCGAAATGGGAGTTGCAAAATGAACAGAGACTAGTTAAGGGTGAAGTGAAGATGTGTGTTGGAAGTGGTTCCAAGATTGATATGATCATCATCGCACACTCCCTATACTTTCGGGATTAGTGTTAAACCTAAATAAATGTTATTTGGTGTTTGCGTTGAGCATGAATATGATTTGATCATGTTTATTGCAATACAGTCATTCATTTAAGTTAGAGAATAATTGTTGTTCTGTTTACATGAATAAAACCTTCTATGGTCATACACCCAATGAAAATGGTTCGTTGGATCTCGATCATAGTGATACACATATTCATAATATTGAAGCCAAAAGATGCAAAGTTAATAATGATAGTGCAACTTATTTGTGGCACTGTCGTGTAGATCATATTGGTGTAAAGCGCATGAAGAAACTCCATGCTGATGGGCTTTTGGAATCACTTGATTTTGAATCATTTTGATGCTTGCAAACCATGCCTCATGGGCAAGATGACTAAGACTCCGTTCTTCAGAACAATGGAGAGAGCAACTGACTTATTGGAAATAATACATATTGATGTATGCGATCCGATGAGTGTTGAGGCTTGCGGCGAGTATCGTTATTTTCTGACCTTCACAGATGATTTGAGTAGATATGGGTATATCTACTTGATAAAACATAAGTCTGAAACATTTGAAATGTTCATATAATTTCAGAGTGAAGTGGAAAATCATCGTAACAAGAAAATAAAGTTTCTACGATCTGATCGTGGAGGAGAATATTTGAGTTACGAGTTTGGTCTTCATTTGAAACAATGCAGAATAGTTTCGCAACTCACGCCATCTGGAACACCACAGTGTGATGGTGTGTCCAAACATCATAACCATACTTTATTAGATATGGTGCAATCTATGATGTCTCTTACCAATTTACCACTATCATTTTGGGATTATGCATTAGAGACAGCTGCATTCATGTTAAATAGGGCACCATCTAAAATCCGTTGAGATGACACCATATGAACTATGGTTTGGCAAGAAACCAAGGTTGTCGTTTCTTAAAGTTGGGGGTTGCTATGCTTATGTGAAAAAGTATCATCCTAATAAGCTCAAACCCAAATCGGAGAAATGTGTCTTCATAGGATACCCAAAGGAGACAGTTGGGTACACCTTCTATCACAGATCCGAAGGCAAGTCATTCGTTGCTAAGAATGGATCCTTTCTAGAGAAGGAGTTTCTCTCGAAAGAAGTGAATGGGAGGAAAGTAGAACTTGATGAGGTAATTGTACCTGCTCCCTTATTGGAAAGTAGTTCATCACAGAAATCTTTTCTTGTGACTCCTACACCAATTAGTGAGGAAGCTAATGATGATGATCATGTAACTTCAGATCAAGTTACTACCGAACCTCGTAGGTAAACCAGAGTGAGATCTGCACCAGAGTGGTAGGGTAATCCTGTTCTGGAGGTCATATTACTTGACCATGACGAACCTACGAACTATGAGGAAGCGGTGATGAGCCTAGATTCCGCAAAATGGCTTGAGGCCATCAAATCTGAGATGGGATCCATGTATGAGAACAAAGTGTGGACTTTGGTTGACTTGCCCGATGATCGGCAAGCCATAGAAAATAAATGGATCTTAAGGAGGAAGACGAACACTGATAGTAGTGTTACTATCTACAAAGCTAGACTTGTCGAAAAAGGTTTTGACAAAGTTCAAGGTGTTGACTATGATGAGAGTTTCTCACTCATATCGATGCTTAAAAGTCTGCCCGAATCATGTTAGCAGTTGTCATATTTTATGAAATCTGGCAAATGGATGTCAAAAATCAATTCCTTAATGGATTTCTTAAAGAAGAACTGTATATGATACAACAAGAAAGTGTTGTCAATCCTAAAGGTGCTAACAAAGTGTGCAAGCTCCAGCGATCCATCTATGGACTGGTGCAAGAATCTCGAAGTTGGAATATATGCTTTGATAAAGTGATCAAATCATATGGTTTTATACAGACTTGCGGTGAAGCCTGTATTTACAAGAAAGTGAGTGGGAGCACTACAGCATTTCTGATAAGTATATGTGAATGACATATTGTTGATCGGAAATAATGTAGAATTTTCTGGAAAGCATAAAGGAGTGTTTGAAAAGAGTTTTTCAAAGAAAGACCTCGGTGAAGCTGCTTACATATTGAGCATCAAGATCTATAGAGATAGATCAAGACGCTTGATAAGTTTTTTCAACGAGTACATACCTTGACAAGATTTTGAAGTAGTTTAAAATGGAACAGTCAAGGAAAGAGTTCTTGCCTGTGTTACAAGGTGTGAAGTTGAGTAAGACTCAAATCCTGACCACAGCAGAAGATAGAAAGAGAATGAAAGTCATTCCATATGCCTCAGCCATAGGTTCTATAAAGTATGCCATGCTGTGTACCAGATCTATTGTATACCCTTCACTGAGTTTAGCAGGGGAGTACAATAGTGATCTAGGAGTAGATCACTGGACAGCGGTCAAAAATTATCCTTAGTGGAATAAGGACACGTTTCTCGATTATGGAGGTGACAAAAGGTTCGTCGTAAAGGGTTACATCGATGCAAGTTTTGACACTAATCCAGATGACTCTAAGTCTCAATCTGGATACATATTGAAAGTGGGAGCAATTAGCTAGAGTATCTCCGTGCTGAGCATTGTTGACATAGAAATTTGCAAAATACATACGGATCTGAATGTGGCAGACCCGTTGACTAAACTTCTCTCACAAGCAAAACATGATCACACCTTAGTACTTTTTGGTTGTTAATCACATAGCGATGTGAAATAGATTATTGACTCTAGTAAACCCTTTGGATGTTGGTCACATGATGATGTGAACTATGGGTGTTAATCACATGGTGATGTGAACTATTGGTGTTAAATCACATGGCGATGTGAACTAGATTATTGACTCTAGTGCAAGTGGGAGACTGAAGGAAATATGCCCTAGAGGCAATAATAAAGTTATTATTTATTTCCTTATTTCATGATAAATGTTTATTATTCATGCTAGAATTGTATTAACCGGAAACATGATACATGTGTGAATACATAGACAAACAGAGTGTCACTAGTATGCCTCTACTTGACTAGCTCGTTAGTTAAAGATGGTTATGTTTCCTAGCCATAGACACGAGTTGTCATTTGATTAACGGGATCACATCATTAGGAGAATGATGTGATTGACTTGACCCATTCCGTTAGCTTAGCACTTGATCGTTTAGTTTGTTGCTATTGCTTTCTTCATGACTTATACATGTTCCTATGACTATGAGATTATGCAACTCCCATTTACCGGAGGAACACTTTGTGTGCTACCAAACATCACAACGTAACTAGGTGATTATAAAGGTGCCCTTCAGGTGTCTCCAAAGGTACTTGTTGAGTTGGCATATTTCGAGATTAGGATTTGTCACTCCGATTGTCGGAGAGGTATCTTTGGGCCCACTCGGTAATGCACATCACTATAAGCCTTGCAAGCATTATAACTAATGAGTTAGTTGCGGGATGATGTATTACGGAACAAGTTAAGAGACTTGCTGGTAACGAGATTAAACTAGGTATTGAGATACCGACGATCGAATCTCAGGCAAGTAACATACCGATGACAAAGGGAACAACGTATGTTGTTATGCGGTTCGGCTGATAAAGATCTTCGTAGAATATGTAGGAGCCAATATGGGCATCCAGGTTCCACTATTGGTTATTGACTAGAGAAGTGTCTCGGTCATGTCTACATAGTTCTCGAACCCGTAGGGTCCGCACGCTTAACGTTCGTTGACGATATAGTATTTATGAGTTATGCATGTTGGTGACTGAATGTCGTTCGGAGTCCCGGATGAGATCAGGGACATGACGAGGAGCTCCAGAATGGTCCGGAGGTAAATATTCATATATTGGATGATATGGTTAGGCCAAGGGGCTATAAGTCGGTACAAAAGGAGCTTCGCGGAGGCCAGGGGGCCAAGCGCCGGAGACCCTGGCGTCTGGCAATGGGCCAGATGCCGAGGCCCATGGCGTGTGGGCCAGACGCCAAGGATCGTGGCGTTTGGTCCTGGAGTCTGAGTGGGACTCTTGCCTTTCGGGCAAAACTGACTTTGAGGAGGCTTTTGCTCAAATTTTCAACCCCAGGGCTCAACATTTCAATAGAGAGGTAGGGCTAGCACCCAAGACACATCAAGAAACACCAAGCCGTGTGCCGGCTACCCCGTCCCCTGTAGTTTATCCTCTGTCATAGTTTTCGTAGTGCTTAGGCGAAGCCCTGCGAAGATTGATCTTCACCAACACCGTCACCACGCCGTTGTGCTGCCGGAACTCATCTACTACTTCGCCCCTCTTGCTGGATCGAGAAGGCGAGGACGTCATTGAGCTAAACATGTGCAGAACGTGGAGGTGCCGTACATTCGGTACTTGATCGGGACGGATCGTGAAGGTGTACGACTACATCAACCGCGTTGATAAACGCTTCCGGTTACGGTCTACGAAGGTGCATAGACAACGCTCTCCCCTCTCGTTGCTATGCATCAGCATGATCCTGCGTGTGCGTAGGATTTTTTTTGAAATTACTACATTCCCTAACAGGGAGAATTCTTGTTATAAGTAATCATGTGAATTTGGTATTCGTTTGATATTTTGATGAGATGTATGTTGTCTCTCCTCTAGTGGTGTTATGTGAACGTCGACTACATGACACTTCACCATTATTTGGGCCTAGGGGAAGGCATTGGGAAGTAATAAGTAGATGATGGGTTGCTAGAGTAACAGAAGCTTAAACCCTAGTTTATGCATTGCTTCGTAAGGGGCTGATTTGGACCATATGTTTGATGCTATGGTTAGGTTTACCTTAATACTTCTTTCGTAGTTGCAGATGCTTGCGAGAGGGGTTAATCATAAGTGGGAGGCTGCTACCTCTTGAGCTTGCTTTTTTTTCCCTTGAAGAGGAAAGGGTGATGCAACAAAGTAGAGTAAGTATTTTCCTCAGTTTTGAGAACCAAGGTATCAATCCAGTAGGAGACAACGCAACAAGCCACCGAATACCTGCACAAACAAACACCAACTTGCACCCAACATGACAGAAGGGTTGTCAATCCCTTCATGGTTATTTGCAAAGTGAGATCTAATATAGATGGATAAGTTGTAAAGTAATATTTTTGGTATTTATGGTTTATGGAATGGAAAGTAAAAGATTGCAAAGAAAGTAAATTGGAAACTAGAACAGTAGATCTGAAACTTATATGATGGAAAATAGACCCGGGGGCCATAGGTTTCACTAGAGGCTTCTCTCAAGATAGAAATTATTATGGTGGATGAACAAATTACTATCGAGCAATTGATAGAAAAGCGCAAAGTTATGACAATAACTAAGGCAATGGTCATGAATATAGGCATCACGTCCGTATCAAGTACACCGACTCCTGCCTGCATCTACTACTATTACTCCACACATCGACCGACTCCTGCCTGCATCTAGAGTATTAAGTTCATAAGAACAGAGTAACGCATTAAGTAAGATGACATGGTGTAGCGGGATTAACTCAAGAAATATGATGAAAACCCCATCTTTTTATCCTCGATGGCAACAATACAATACGTGCCTTGCTGCCCCTACTGTCACTGGGAAAGGACACCGCAAGATTGAACCCAAAGCTAAGCACTTCTCCCATTGCAAGAAAAACCAATCTAGTTGGCCAAACCAAATCGATAGTTCAAAGCGACTTGCAAAGATATCAAATCATGCATATAATAATTCAGAGGAGATTCAAATAATATTCATAGATAAGTTGCTCATCAATGCACAATTCATCAAATCTCGGCAAACACACCGCAAAAGAGTATTACATCGAATAGATCTCCAAGAACATCGAGGAGAACATGGTATTGAGATCAAAGAGAGAGAAGAAGCCATCTAGCTACTAGCTATGGACCCGTAGGCTTGTGGTAAACTACTCATGCTTCATCGGAGAGGCAATGGTGTTGATGTAGAAGCCCTTCATGATCGAATCCCCCTCTGGTAGGATGCCAGAAAAGGCCCCTAGATGGGATCTCACGGTATAGAAGGTTGTGGCGGTGCAAAAGTGGTTTCGTGGCTCCCTTGGAAGTTTTCAGGGTATTTGAGAATATATAGGAGGAAGATCTAGGTCAAGGCGTCACCGAGGGGCCCACAAGGTCGGGGGCGCGCTCTACCCCCTGGGCGCGCCCTCCACCTTTGTGGCTTGATACGTCTCCAACGTATCTATAATTTATGAAGTATTCATGCCAATATATTATCATTCTTGGATGTTTTACAATCATTTTATAGCAACTTTATATCATTTTTTGGGACTAACCTATTGACCCAGTGCCCAGTGCCAGTTGCTGTTTTTTGCTTGTTTTTTTACATCGCAGAAAATCAATATTAAACGGAGTCCAAACACTGCGAAAATTTTCGTGGATTTTTTATGGGCCAGAAGACTCTCGATGGGCTAGAGCAGCACCTAGGTTGTGCCCCGAGGGGGCGCAACCCACCTGGGCGCGCTTGGCGCACCTAGGTGGGTTGTGCCCACCTCGGTGGCCTCCCGTACCCCTTGTTTGCACTATAAATTCCCAAATATTCCGAAACCCCTCGGGATTAACCTAGTGTAACATCCCAAATTTTCAATTTGGAATGTTATACACAAGATCATCATGCATAACATATTTTTCTTGCATTTTGGTTGATCCTAGAAATTTCACGCAACTCAAGGACCTTCAGAGAGAGTTGGAGATTTCGTTATTTTCATATTTGAGAGTTTTCTCGAATTTGAAAAGAGGATCCTTTGATTTATTTATTTCATCTTCAATAATTTTTCCGATATCAAAAATATAAGAGAGGGAATAATATGACTTTCCCAAAATTGAGGAAAACTGAAGATTTAATACATAGATCAAATTTTGTTTGCTGGAGTTTGTTTGTTTTCTTTGGATAGAAAAAAATGCGTGTTTTCGAAAAATTGCATTTTAGGCCTGGAGTAAAGTTCATTTTGTTCGACTCATTTTTAGGAGTCGGGGAAAATTTACTTTAGGAATTTTGGAGTTCGTTTAGATTTTCATTCTTTTGTTTTTCTGCGCGCGTAACCATTTAAAAAAAAAGAGACCGCAGGCCCAGCCGCCTGGGCCAAGGCCGGCCCAGCCTCGCGCCAGCCGCCAGCCCCGCCGCAAGCCGAGTCCGGCTTGGACTCCAAGCCGCCGCCGCCCTTGCCCCTTGCCCCCTCCCCAAGCAACACCCCCCCTCCTATATAAATACCCAACACCCCC
>NC_041392.1:297726538-297734682 GCF_002162155.2 Triticum dicoccoides | reverse complement strand
TAGCCGCTGCCGCCGCCTAGCCGCCGTCGCTGCCTAGCTGCCGCCGCCGCCTAGCCGCCGCCGCCGCCCTTGTCCCGCTGCCGCCGGAGCCCCTCGCCGGAGCCTCGCCGGAGGTAGCCGCGCAACCCCTCGCCTCGGTTCGGTTTTTCCTAAAAGAACCGTTCCGTTTTCTCTCCGATTCTTTTCTTTTTCTTCCGGTTTTTGTTTCGGTTTTCTTCCAAAACCCTAGATCGGTTTTCCATTTCTTTTCGGTTTCTTTTCCGAAAACCCTAGATCGGTTTTCGTTCTTGTTTCGGACCGTTCATCTCAACGAACGTGATCACCGATTTTTCCCGGTTAACGACGCCTGTTCGTTTAACCGTTCGTCTCTTTCTTTTCGTCGGATTTATTCCGCGATCGTGATCTTAGATCCGATCTTCGTTCTAGTCTTTCTTCTCGCTCGTTTATCGGAAACAGGTGATTCAAGTGCCTGGAGTTTCGTTTCAAAACCGCCGTTCCATCTAATCAACTTAAACAAGTTTTTGCCCCGATAAATTTGACCTAGGTTCAACTTGCTAGAACCGAGTTGTTTTCTTCCGCCGTTTGGTTTTCCGTCGTTTGTTCGGTTCGTTCTTTCTTTGCAACCGGAGTTCTTAAGTTGAACTTTCTGGTTCGATCTCTTGTTCGAGTTTTACCTGTGCATTTGATGAGTAATTATTGTGTGCTTGTTGTTTGTCTGCGATAGATCACCCGGATTGCGCCACCTGTTACTTCGAAACCCTAGGTCTCGCGGATCATCAGCAAGGCAAGTAACACTTTGATCATACCTTTTCTACAACCCAGTTTTATTGCATTAGATCAATCCTCTCACATTGCATGATTAGGATCTAATTAAATTGTGGGATGGGAAGTAGATGAGGTAGTACCTATTACCTATATTATTATGAAACCTTTGGGAGTTACTTCTACGTTTGCTTATTATGCCATGCTATGCTAGTAGACGTGGATTGGGTGAGTGGTATCCATGACAGATGTGAGTTGATAATTTTTAATGGTTTATCTAAGGTGGCCACTTAAACACACATCTGGGTGGATTGAGGCACCTGATGTCTATCAGGACTTGCCTGTTTTATTTTGGACCGCCACCCAGGCTCAAAGGGATCATAAGATAATTCATGCTAGAAACTTCCGTGTGCAGCCACATGCTACTATGGGCTCTGGCATAGTTGACTAAGTTGTGCGAACTCTTACAGGGTGGACTAGCAGATGTAGGGGTTGTAGGTGGTACGGTCTACCCCACATGTAAGGTGCTAGTGCTTCTGAAAGACTATGTCTCGGTCATCCGTTTCTCAAACACCATGTAGTGCGGGAAAACAAACGGAGGCGATCGAGTCATGTGGGGAAAAGTGCGCAAACCTCTGCAGAGTGTACAAACTAATCATGATTAGCCGTGTCCCCGGTTATGGACAACTTGAGTATCTAGTACTTGATTATCATGTGAATCTCATCATGTTACTTCTAATTAATATTGTTGGGTTTAATTGTTCACTTAATTGGGATCGAAATGCTGTCAACCATTCTTGATGTTTAACAACTACCATGATAGTTAAATAAATTTATTCCTTTGCAGTAGGGAAAAATTGGCTTTACGCAAAACTGTAACCATAGAGCTTTCCACCAGCCATATATGCATATAGTATAGCTGTTTCATTCCATTACTCTCTATGTGTTACATTGCCAGCATATTCCATGTGCTGACCCGTTTTCGGGCTGCAACTTTCATGTTGCAGACTTTTCAGACGACGAGTAAGGTGCTTTTAGGTCGTGGTTCTATACTCAGTGATGCCATTGGAGTTGATGGACCCATTTATCTTCCAAGTCTTCCGCTGTTATCGACACTAGATGGCCTTAAGCCATATTTATTGTAATAAGTTCTCTTTGAGACAATGATGTAATAAGTGTGTGATTGCCACTCTGCTATAAATCCTTCGATGTAATGTGTGGTGTCAGCATTACCAGGGATGACACCTGAGCACAGAGCACTTGATCCATTCGGGTCGGGTCGCTACAGAGATGTTATCAGAGCACACGCTGACTGTAGGACACGACCACTAAGTTAAAGCCATAGATTACCATTCTCTTCTCATTTTCTAACTCCTCATCTCTTCTACTCTTTTAGGATGACGAACGTGAAGATTAAGTACGCTCAACCGGATGAAGGCACACCTTTTGGATTTCACCTGAAGGAAGTCACGAAGTACCTGAACATTGGATTACCAAGCTTCACGGGAACCTTCAACGCCACTCTGCCTGAAGAGGAGCGCTGGAAGATTCAAGCTCACGTTCCGGGAAGAACATTCACGCCAATCACGAAGCCTATAGATAGTGTTTTCAATGCACCAACCTGGAGTCTGGGAAAGAGCATGGCAGCTCATATCACCATAGGACGCATTGGAGAAGTTTATCAAGAAGACCTCAAGGACACTATCTACCAGATTTGCGGACGCCGAGATGAACAATGGGAGTTAGTCAGCACCAAGAAGGATAGATCCATTGCATCTTTCATCTAGGAGTTAAACCAGCATATTCGACGCCACGAGAACCAGATGTGCAATGATATGATAGAGTTGAAGAATGCGAAGGCAAGGATCATCGAGCTAGAAGGAGAACTGAAGTCTACACGCAAGGACTACATGGACGAGATTGTAGCTCTAGCGAGACACAATGGCGATCTTAAGCAGGAGATTTAAGAACTCAAGGGGAAGTTAGCATCCAGGAAGGAAGACATGTACGTCGCATGTCCGGACAACTACATCATCATCGACGACACCGATTCGGATCCAAGTGAACCCGACTTTGAAGACGAAGCTGGAGCAGATATCATGGAGTCTTCCACCGGTTCAAATTTCTAGATGACCACCAGATAGTAGTAGTATTCCCCCATGTAAACACAATAGTTCGAGAACTTTTGCGATAGTTAGACCGTTTGTAAGCCCTTGTTTGATTGAATGAAGTGATTTTGTGTGCATTTGCTCATGTGCATTGGGGTAGTGTTTTCTCTTTAGACCTCACTCTATTCTTAATTCTCGTCTTTTCTAAACCCTCAGATGCCTCCGAGACGTGACAATGGATTTCCACCGGAGCTCACTCAGTTGATCCAGCAGCAGAATCAATTGATGCAGATGTTAGTCCAGAACCAGCAGAACAACAACAACAACCCACCACCACCACCACCTGTTGACCACTTAGCCCGTTTCCTTAGGATGAATCCGCCGGTGTTTTCCAGTAGCACCGAGCCGATAGTAGCAGATGATTAGCTCCGCAAGATAGGAAGGGAGTTGACCACTGCAGGATGCACGGATGGTGAGAAAGTGAAGTTTGCCGCTCACCAGCTTGACGGACCCGCGGCAGCATGGTGGGAGAATTTCACAGCCACTTACCCAGTTGACACTGTCACATGGGATCAGTTTCAGCAAGCTTTCCGCACTGCCCATGTTTCAGCAGGAGCTATGGCCATGAAGAAGCATGAGTTTCGCAACTTACGCCAAGGAGGAAGGACAGTTGGCCAGTACGTTGACGATTTCAGCAAGTTAGCACGTTATGCCCCGGATGACGTTGCTACGGATGCAGCTAAACAGGAGAAGTTTCTGGAAGGACTGAATGATGAACTAAGCATGAAATTGATGGTAGCAAGTTTCAACAACTACCAGGAGTTGGTAGATCGTGCCATCATGATTGAAGGAAAGCAACAGCAGATTGAAAATCGTAAGAGGAAGTATGGACAGGGGAAGTATAACTCTGGAGCCCAACAGAAGCCCCGTTTTGCCCCTAAACCGGGATTTCAGTTTCAGCATACCCATGGAGGAGGTAGTTCGCACAACCATAATGGCCACAAGAATGGTAATGGGAATGGAGGAAGCAACGGCCAGAACCGGACCACCCCATCGACCCCAACCAAGAGAGATCTAAGTCAAGTCACCTGTTTCAAGTGTTCCAAGACCGGACATTATGCCAATGAATGTCCCAAAGGCCAGAATGGAAATGGCAATGGAAGCTCAGGGAAGAAGCCGAACCCTTTCAATAGGGGACAGGTGAACCACATTAATGTGGAGGAGGTTGAAGATCAGCCCGATGCAGTAATCAGTAAGTTTTTAGTTAAGTCATTTACCGCACTTGTTCTTTTTGACACTGGTGCATCGCATTCATACATATCAAGGGGATTTGTGGATAAATATAACCTGCCAACCCAAGCCCTTAGGTCACCCATGTTAGTAAGCTCGCCAGGAGCGGAGTTTATGGCTAGACGATGGTGTGATCGGTTACCATTAAGGATTGGAAACTATGTTTTTCCCTCAGACCTAATAGTATTGGAATCTAAAGGATTGGATGTGATATTAGGCATGGATTGGTTATCAAAGTATGAAGGGAATATTGAGTGTGCTAGTAAGTCAATTTTGCTTACCACACCAGAAGGACGAAGGATCAAGTATGTATCCCGGCATGTGCCAAAAAGGACACAAGTAAATTGCCTAACAGGAGTCGTGCAGGAGGAAGTACCGGTGGTAAAGGATTTTCCTGATGTATTTCCTGAGGAATTACTAGGCATGCCACCGGATAGAGACATTGAGTTTTTGATTGAGTTATTGCCAGGTACAGGCCTAATATCGAAGCGACCGTACCGGATGCCAGCAAAGGATTTGGTGGAAATTAAGAATCAGATTAAGGAGTTATTGGATAAAGGTTACATTCGCCCAAGTTCTTCGCCTTGGGGATCACCCGTACTGCTAGTGGAAAAGAAGGATGGATCATTAAGGATGGTTGTAGATTATCGGGGATTGAATGAAGTAACCATCAAGAACAAATACCCACTACCAATGATCAACGATCTGTTTGATCGGTTGCAAGGAGCTAAAGTGTTTTCCAAGATCAATTTGCGATCAGGGTACCATCAATTGAAGATTCGGGAGCAGGACATACCTAAGACAGCATTCACCACGAGATATGGACTGTATGAGTATACCGTTATGTCATTTGGATTGACTAATGCACCTGCCTATTTTATGAACCTGATGAACAAAGTGTTTATGGAGTTTTTGGATAAGTTCATCGTAGTGTTCATTGATGACATCCTGGTTTATTCCGAGAATGAAGAGAAGCATAAGGAACATTTGCGTTTGGTTTTGGAGAAACTAAGGGAACATCAGTTATATGCCAAATTCAGCAAATGTGAGTTTTGGTTGAAGGAAGTTGGATTCCTCAGACACGTTATATCCGGAGAAGGTATAGCAGTTGACCTCACTAAGGTTGAGACCGTAACCGAATGGGAATCACCAATGATAGTTGGAGAGATCCGGAGTTTTCTTGGACTCGCAGGATACTATCGGAGATTCATTGAGAACTTTTCAAAGATTGCGAAGCCTATGACGGAGTGGTTGAAGAAGGATACTAAGTTCAAATGGACTGAGGAGTGTGAGGCTAGTTTCCAGGAGTTGAAGAAATGTTTGGTTACCTCACCAGTATTGATATTGCCAGATCAGACCAAGGATTATGAGGTGTATTGCGACGCTTCACGACGAGGACTTGGAGCAGTGCTTATGCAGGAAGGAAGAGTTGTTTCGTATGCTTCACGACAACTGAAGCCTCATGAGTTGAATTATGCCATGCATGATTTGGAGTTAGCAGCCGTAGTGCATGCATTGAAGACGTGGAGACATTTCCTCATTGGAAATCATTGTGAGGTATACACGGATCACAAGAGTTTGAAGTACATTTTCACTTAGAAGGAGTTGAACCTCCGACAAAGGAGATGGTTGGAGCTCATCAAGGATTATGACATGAGATTGCATTACCATCCCGGAAAAGCTAATGTAGTAGCTGACGCATTGAGCCGTAAGAGCCATGCCAATACTCTAATGATGGGAAAAATACCCAAGGAGTTAGCAGAAAACCTTCGTGAGCTATGTCTGGAAATAGTTCCGAGAGGCTATGTAGCAGCATTGGAGATTCAGTCAACATTGATGGATAAAATCAGAGAAGCTCAGAAATCTGACAAGGAGATTGCTTCTATAAAAGAGAGAATGAGCAAAGGAAAAGCAAAGGGATTTCATGAGGATGAGCATGACACCCTATGGTTTGAAGACCGTGTTTATGTGCCAAATGACCCGGAGATCAGGAAGTTGATTTTGCAAGGGGCACATGATTCACCGTATTCGATTCACCCAGGGAATACCAAGATGTATTTTGATTTAAAGGAAACATTCTGGTGGACCGGAATGAAGAAGGATATTGCAGCATATGTAGCAGTTTGTGACGTATGTCAGAGAGTAAAGGTAGAGCATCAGAAGCCAACAGGATTGTTACAACCATTGCCGATACCCGAATGGAAGTGGGATAAGATAGGCATGGATTTTATCACAGGACTACCCAGGACGAAAGCAGGCTATGACTCGATATGGGTAGTAGTTGATCATTTGACGAAGGTAGCACATTTTATTCCAGTTAAGACCACTTACACCAGTGCTAAGTTGGCAAAGATATACATGACTAGGATCATTTGTTTGCATGGAGTTCCGAGGAGTATCGTATCAGATAGAGGAACCCAATTTACCTCAAAGTTTTGGAATCAGTTGCATGAAACTTTGGGTACCAGACTAGAGTTCAGCAGAGCTTTTCATCCGCAGACAGATGGACAGACCGAGAGAGTCAATCAGATTCTGGAAGATATGCTGAGAGCTTGTGCACTAGATTATGGATCCAGCTGGGACGATAACTTGCCGTATGTGGAGTTTTCTTATAACAACAGTTACCAAACCAGTTTGAAGATGGCACCTTTCGAAGCTTTATACGGAAGGAGGTGCAGGACACCATTGTCATGGGACGAAGTTGGAGACCGTCAATTCTTTGGACCAGATTTGATTAAGGAGTCTGAACGGAAAGTTAAGTTGATTCGCGATAGGCTCAAGGTAGCCCAGTCCAGGCAGAAGAGCTACGCAAATTCTAAACGCAAGGAGACAGTTTACGAAACTGGAAACAGAGTTTATCTTCGAGTATCCCCACTTCGAGGAGTTAAGCGCTTTGGAGTTAAGGGAAAATTAGCACCGCGTTTCGTTGGACCGTATAAGATCTTGCAACGTATGGGAGAAGTCGCTTATAAGTTGGAATTACCAGAGGAGCTGTCAGGACTTCATGATGTATTCCATGTTTCTCAGCTGAAGAAATGTCATGCCGAGATGGCGGAGGTACCGCTAAGAGATACCGTGCCACTCGAAGCGATTCAGTTGAAGGACGACTTAACATATGAGGAGAAGCCAGTCAAGATTCTCGATTTTGCCAGCAGAGTTACTCGCAGCAAGGTTATCAAGTTTTGTAAAGTTCAGTGGAACCACCATTCAGAGGATGAAGCCACCTGGGAGAGAGAAGAAGATTTGCTCAAGGACCACCCTCACCTATTTTCTAGCCAACCCGAATCTCGAGGGCGAGATTCATCTTAAGGGGGGTAGGTTTGTAACATCCCAAATTTTCAATTTGGAATGTTATACACTAGATCATCATGCATAACATATTTTTCTTGCATTTTGGTTGATCCTAGAAATTTCACGCAACTCAAGGACCTTCGGAGAGAGTTGGAGATTTCGTTATTTTCATATTAGAGAGTTTTCTCGAATTTGAAAAGAGGAGCCTTTGATTTATTTATTTCATCTTCAATAATTTTTCCGATATCAAAAATATAAGAGAGGGAATAATATGACTTTCCCAAAATTGAGGAAAAATGAAGATTTAATACATAGATCAAATTTTGTTTGCCGGAGTTTGTTTGTTTTCTTTGGATAGAAAAAAATGCGCGTTTTCAAAAATTGCATTTTAGGCCCGGAATAAAGTTCATTTTGTTCGACTCATTTTTAGGAGTCGGTGAAAATTTACTTTAGGAATTTTGGAGTTCGTTTAGATTTTCTTTCTTTTGTTTTTCTGTGCGCGTAACCATTTAAAAAAAGAGACCGCAGGCCCAGCCGCCTGGGCCAAGGCCGGCCCAGCCACGCGCCAGCTGCCAGCCCCGCCGCAAGCCGAGTCCGGCTTGGACTCCAAGCCGCCGCCGCCCTTGCCCCTTGCCCCCTCCCCAAGCAACACGCCCCTCCTCCTATATAAATACCCAACACCCCCCCCCCTCT
>NC_041392.1:297719291-297726023 GCF_002162155.2 Triticum dicoccoides | reverse complement strand
CAGCCCCGCCGCCCTAGCGCCACCGCCGCCTAGCCGCTGCCGCCGCCTAGCCGCCGCCGCCGCCTAGCCGCCGCCGCCGCCCTTGTCCCGCCACCGCCGGAGCCCCTCGCCGGAGGTAACCGCGCAACCCCTCGCCTCGGTTCGGTTTTTCCTAAAAGAACCGTTCCGTTTTCTCTCCGATTCTTTTCTTTTTCTTTTGGTTTTTGTTTCGGTTTTCTTCCAAAACCCTAGGTTGGTTTTCCGTTTCTTTTCCGAAAACCCTAGATCAGTTTTCGTTCTTCTTTCGGACCGTTCGTCTCAACGAACGTGCTCACCGATTTTTTAACGACGCCCGTTCGTTTAACCGTTCGTCTCTTTCTTTTCGTCGGATTTATTCCGCGACCGTGATCTCAGATCCGATCTTCGTTCTAGTCTTTCTTCGTCCTAGTTTCAACTTGCTAGAACCGAGTTGTTTTCTTCCGCCGTTTGGTTTTCCGTCGTTTGTTCGGTTCGTTCTTTCTTTGCAACCGGAGTTCTTAAGTTGAACTTTCTGGTTCGATCTCTTGTTCGAGTTTTACCTGTGCATTAGATGAGTACTTATTGTGTGCTTGTTGTTTGTCTGCGATAGATCACCCGGATTGCGCCGCCTATTACTTCGAAACCCTAGGTCTCGCGGATCATCAGCAAGGTAAGTAACACTTTGATCATACCTTTTCTACAACCCAGTTTTATTGCATTAGATCAATCCTCTCAGATTGCATGATTAGGATCTAATTAAATTGTGGGATGGGAAGTAGATGAGGTAGTACCTATTACCTGTATTATTATGAAACCTTTGGGAGTTACTTCTACGTTTGCTTATTATGCCATGCTATGCTAGTAGACGTGGATTGGGTGAGTGGTATCCATGACAGATGTGAGTTGATAATTTTTAATGGTTTATCTAAGGTGGCCACTTAAACACACATCTGGGTGGATTGAGGCACCTGATGTCTATCAGGACTTGCCTGTTTTATTTTGGACCGCCACCCAGGCTCAAAGGGATCATAAGATAATTCATGCTAGAAACTTCCGTGTGCAGCCACATGCTACTATGGGCTCTGGCATAGTTGACTAAGTTGTGCGAACTCTTACGGGGTGGACTAGCAGATGTAGGGGTTGTAGGTGGTACGGTCTACCCCACATGTAAGGTGCTAGTGCTTCTGAAAGACTATGTCTCGGTCATCCGTTTCTCAAACACCATGTAGTGCGGGAAAACAAACGGAGGCGATCGAGTCATGTGGGGAAAAGTGCGCAAACCTCTGCAGAGTGTACAAACTAATCATGATTAGCTGTGTCCCCGGTTATGGACAACTTGAGTATCTAGTACTTGATTATCATGTGAATCTCATCATGTTACTTCTAATTAATATTGTTGGGTTTAATTGTTCACTTAATTGGGATCGGAATGTTGTCAACCATTCTCGATGTTTAACAACTACCATGATAGTTAAATAAATTTATTCCTTTGCAGTAGGGAAAAATTGGCTTTACGCAAAACTGTAACCATAGAGCTTTCCACCAGCCATATATGCATATAGTATAGCTGTTTCATTCCATTACTCTCTATGTGTTACATTGCCAGCATATTCCATGTGCTGACCCGTTTTCGGGCTGCAACTTTCATGTTGCAGACTTTTCAGACGACGAGTAAGGTGCTTTTAGGTCGTGGTTCTATACTCAGTGATGCCGTTGGAGTTGATGGACCCATTTATCTTCCAAGTCTTCCGCTGTTATCAACACTAGATGGCCTTAAGCCATATTTATTGTAATAAGTTCTCTTTGAGACAACGATGTAATAAGTGTGTGATTGCCACTCTGCTATAAATCCTTCGATGTACTGTGTGGTGTCAGCATTACTGATCCATGGATGACACCTGAGCACAGAGCACTTGATCCATTCGGGTCGGGTCACTACACCTAGATTAGAAGTTCCACCGCCGCAGGGCTCCGTAGCCACCGAAAATCAATCTAGACCCATTCTGGCACCTTGCCGAAGGGGGGAATCATCTCCGATGGCCATCTTCATCATCCCAGCGGCCACCACGATGAGGAGGGAGTAGTCCGCCCTCGGGGCTGAGGGTTTGTACTAGTAGCTATGTGTTTAATCTCTCTCTCTCTCTCTCTCTCTCTCTCTCGTGTTCTTGAGATGTCACAATCTCCATGTATAGAGGGCTTTGTTAATATAGTCGGATCATATGGTGTTTTCCCCTCTCTATCTTGTGATGAATTGGGTTTTCCCTTTGAGATTTTGTTGTTATCGGATTGAATACTTTTATGGATTTGAGAACACTTGATATATGTCTTGCAGTTGAATACTCGTGGTGACAATGGGGTATCATATTGATTCACTTGATATGTGTTTCGGCATTCAACTCGCAGGTTCCCGCGGTGACATTGGGGTAATCTATGCATAGGGGTTGATGCACAATCTCGTCTTTTGTTTCTCCAGTAAAAAATCTTGGGGCACTCTTTGAGGTTCTTTGTGTTGGATTTAGTATTATGAATCTGAAATTATTTGGTGTTATTTTTGTACGAACTCTAGGATAGATTGAACGGAAAGAATAGCTTGTGTTATTTTACTACGGACTCTTGAATAGATCGAATGGAAAGAATAGCTTTGAGGTGGTTTCATACCCTACAAACAATTTATTCTTATGTTCTCCGCTAGATAGGATCTTCGGAGTGATTCTTCATCGCACTTTGAGGGGTGGTTATATGATCCAATTATATTAGTATTGTTGAGAGATTGCACTAGCGAAAGTACAGACCCTAGGCCTTGTTTTTAAGCATTGCAATACCGTTTTTGTGCCCGTTTACTATTTGCTACCTTTCTGTTTTTATTTATTCAGATTATAAAAATATATTTCTACCATCAATATTACACTTTTATCACCATCTCTTTGCAGAACTAGTGCACCTATACAATTTGCCATTGTATTGGGTGTGTTGGGGACACAAGAGATTTCTTGTATTTGGTTGCAGGGTCGTTTGAGAGAGACCATCTTCATCCTACACCTCTCATGGATTGATAAACCTGAGGTCATACGCTTGAGGGAAAATTGCTACTGTCCTACAAAACTTTGCGCTTGGAGGCCCAACACGTGTCTACAAGAATAAAGTTGCGTAGTAGACATCAAGCTCTTTTCTGGCATCGTTGCCGGGGAGGTGAGTGCTTGAAGGTGTCGGTGTACAAATGTAGGGGCTCTCCTTTTGCACCCATTTACTTGTGCACGGGCAGTCTGTAACACCCTCGATGCGACTATATCTCCCATGTGTCGAGGCACGACTTAGAGGCATAATCGCATTGAAGGCATATGTCGCAAGTTAGGCAATCTTCACAACATCCCATGTAATATAAATCATAAAGGGGAGATAACATAGTTGGCTTACACTCGCCACGTCAATCAAGTACATAAATAACATTACATCATCCAAACACTCATGGCCCAACTACGGCGCCAAAATAAAAGATAACCCAACATGCGACAACGGTCCCGTTCACCCCCAACTGGGCACCACTACTGATCATCAGGAAAGGAAACATAGTAACGTTGAGAGTCCTCGTCGAACTCCCACTTGAGCTCATACGCGTCACCTAGAGCGGAATCATCAGGCCCTACATCTGGTGTAATAGTAAACTGTGAGCCACAGGGGACTCAGCAATCTCGCACCCTCGCGATCAAGACTATTTAAGCTTAATAGGTATGGCAAGGTAATTATAAGTGGAGCTGCAGCAAGCGACTAGCAAATATGGTGGCTAACTTATTCGCAAAAGAGAGCGAGAAGAGGAGGCAAAGCGCGAGCGAGAAACTAGAGAGCAACCTGCGCAAACATTACTCCAACACCGTGTCCACTTCCCGGACTCCGCCGAGAAGAGGCCATCACGGTAACACACTCAGTTGATTCATTTTAATTAAGTTAAGGTTTCAAGTTATCTACAACGGGACATTAACAAATTCCCATCTGCCAATAACCGCGGGCACGACTTTCGAAAGTTCAAATCCCTGCAGGGGAGTCCCAACTTAGCCCATGACAAGCTCTCACGGTCAACGAAGGAATAGACCTCCTCCCAAGACGTTCCGATCAGACTCGGTATCTCGGTTCTTCAAGACACTTCGACAGGTTAAAACAAGACCAGCAACACCGCCCGAATGTGCCGACAAATCCTGATAGGAGCTGCACATATCTCGTTCTCAGGGCACACTCAGATGAGCTCTCCATACAACTAAAACCAAACCTCGAGTTTCCCCGAGGGGGCGCTGCACAGGACTCTAGTTTGGACCAACATTCAGAGGAGCACTGGCCCAGGGGGGGTTAAAATAAGATGGCCCTCGGGCTTCGGAAACCCAAGGGAAAAGAGGCTAGGTGGCAAATGGTAAAACCAAGGTTGGTCATTGCTGGAAAAGCTTTAATCAAGGCGAACTATCAAGGGGTTCCCATTATAACCCAACCGCGTAAGGAACGCAAAATCCGGGAACATAGCACCGATATGATGGAAACTAGGGCGGCAAGAGTGGAACAAAACACTAGGCGAGAGGCCGAGCCTTCCACCCTTTACCAAGTATATAGATGCATTAAGATAACATGGCAATATAATGATATCCCAACAAGTAAATAAATGTTCCAACAAGGAACAACCTTCAATCTTCACCTGCAACTAGCAACGCTATAAGAGGGGCTGAGCAAAGCGGTAACATAGCCAATCAACGGTTTGCTAGGACAAGGTGGGTTAGAGATTTGACATGGCAATTTGGGAGGCTTGAAAGCAAGTGGTAGGCATCATAGCAATGGCATAGCAAAAGAGCGAGCAATCTAGCATAGCAAACATAGTAGTGATTTCGAGGGTATGATCATCTTGCCTGCACAGTTGTCAGAGTTGACTGGGTCCTCGAAAGCAAACTCAACAGGCTCCTCGTTAGCGAACTCGTCTCCCGGCTCTACCCAAACAAGACAAACAAGCAACAAGGATACAATCAACCATGTGCAAGGATCAAACAAGATGGTGCAAAGATGATATGCTATGCGGGATGCGATGCGGGATGCATATGCAAGATGTGACAAGGAAATGCAAGAACCTGGCCTCAACATGGAAATACAAGTGTGCCACTGGAAAGATGAGATGAAATCGCTTGAAAATGATATAAAGAACGCCAGAATCGGAGTTACGGTTTGGAAATGGCAAGCGATTCAAATATGACACCGGTCTGCGATTTACAGTAAGTAGCCATCTAAATGCAATGAGATGAACATGTTACAGCACCCAAACATGACAACAAAATACATGGCAGGGATGCATTCAAGATGCTTAACAAAAGTCTAGCACTAAGCTACGACCAATTCATCCATTAACAGGTTCAAACAAGCATGGCAAAAATGCATATGGCAAACAGATCTCAGACTTAGTGAAATTAACACTTGTCTGGAATTTCAGATCAGGTAGCCCTTTTCGGAGCCACAAAACTATATGCTACAGGACCTGAACATGGCAAAGTAAAGCATGGCATGGAGCTACTCAAAGAGCTTAACAAAAGTCCCTTAGTGACCTTGAGCCAAAAGGGATCAGAAAATACAATTGCAAGCATGTGAACATAGCAAAAACATAATCAGTTTTCAGACTTAGTGAAAACTGGCACATGCTGAAACAGAACTCAAGTAGGCATGTTTACGAGCTCGATGCACTCACTACGGTGCAAGTCATGATAAGCTAAGCATACATCTATCAAGAACACGCAAAATGAAAGCTAGAAATGGCAAGAACAATAGCATAGCATGCACGGATCAACTACAACGTCATCGGCAAAATTGCAAACAAGTTGACAATCTGCCCAGATTCACAAAGTAGCAAAAGTAGAGCTCGATTGACTCAAGCTAGGGTGCTCCATAATTGCAAACAAAGACATGGATGGATAGAGCACTACAGGATTAACAAAACATCCTTACTGATCATCCTGAAAAGAGGCACGGATCACTAGGAAATAACATGAACATATGGCCATATGAGATAAACAGCTCAAGGACTTAGTAGAAATGCTAAGTTCCTAAAAACAGAATTAGCAAGTGCACCACTTTGCAAGCTTGCACAAGTCACCACACACATCACAAAAATACATGGGTTGCACCTCTGGAAAGATGACAAAACCCTTAACAAAACATATGTAGAGCATCAGGGCATATCATGCACACATTAATCATGGCAAAAATGACAAAAACATAAATGGAGCAGCAGATCTGACAATTATCTCAAGTAGCCCTCTTCTAACAGCATTTCGGGCATAAAGATGAACTCAAATGAAAATGATTCAATGGAATGAAATGATGTACTCTCTGAGATGAACATTTTGATATGCTATAAGCATGAATCGGAGCTACGGATGAAAAGTTACGGAGCTACGAACAAGAGCACTTGGATCTGGAATTTCGGGACTTAGACGAAAAAATCACCCCGAGATCTAGGGTTTGACCCAGCGCGGAAATCGAGGTGGGTCGAGGCACTGTTCACCGGCGGGCTCGGTCGGCGGGAGAGGAAGAAGAGGCGAGGCCGGCCGAGGAGGCGGCGCGGGGCGGCGGCGCTCGCCGGCGACGAGGCGGCGCGGGGACAAGGCGGCGGGGCGCGGCGAAGGCGGCGCGGCGCGGGCGACGCGAGGAGGCGGCGAGGCGGCGGCTTCACCGGAGATGGCGCGCGGCGGCGGGGCGGCCGGCGACGGGGAAGGC
>NC_041392.1:297714250-297718850 GCF_002162155.2 Triticum dicoccoides | reverse complement strand
GGCGGCGGATGTCCGGGCCACGGGGGCCGACCACGGGCCGAGCGGGCCCGCGCAGGGTGCGGCGGAGATGTGGTCCGGGGGCGCCACGTGGCGGCTCCCGGTTGGCGGCGGTGGATGTCCGGTGCGGGGCGGACAATGTCTGTCGGCGGCGGGGTGGAAATTTAGGGTTTCGGGGAGAGGAGATCCGCGAATTTGGCGGGGGGTGTTTAAATAGGCATAGGAGGAGCTAGGAGAGTCCAAATGAGGTGCGGTTTTCGGCCACGCGATCGTGATCAAACGATCTAGATGATGGAGCAGGTTGAGGTGGGTTTTGGGCCAAATTGGAGGGGTGTTGGGCTGCAACACACACGAGGCCTTTTCGGTCCCTCGGTTAACCGTTGGAGTATCAAACGAATTCCAAATGATATGAAACTTGACAGGCGGTCTACCGGTAGTAAACCAAGGCCGCTTGGCAAGTCTTGGTCCAATCCGGAAACGTTTAATCCCCACACACGAAAGAAAGCTAGAAATGACCACCGGAGGAGAACGAAGCGCCGGAATGCAAAACGGACAACGGGGAAAATGCTCGAATGCATGAGACAAACACGTATGCAAATGCAATGCACATGATGACATGATATGAGATGCATGACAACGACAACAACACACAGAGACAAAAACCCGAACCCGAGAAAATAAATTAACTTAACGCCGGAAACGGCAAGAGTTGGAAGTACAAATTGGGGAAGTTACATCCGGGGTGTTACACAGTCAGAGCCGTGCCCATGGCCACACTAAGCAGGGCAGAGGAGGGATGCCGGAGCACATGATGACCAAAGCAATGCCAAGACCAGAGGCACAAAGAGAGCAAGGGGGCGAGGTGCACTCCCCCGGCAAGGGTGGCTTCCGCAGCCCCGGCAAGATCCTTGTCGGGGAAACTTGCCTGACGCCAGCAGAGCACGCCACCCTTGAGCCCAAGAGGTTCCAACACCATATTGGAACCAAGGCTCACGAGGCACCTCCATGGTGGCATGAAGATCTTTGTAGAGATCATAGATACAAAAGATCAGATGAGAACCAGAAGACAACGACCCTTGGCGAGATCCTTGCCGAGGAAAACCATGAGACCCCCGGCAAGATCCTTGTCGGGGACGACCGCGGTGCCGCAGCAAGAACCTTGTCGGGCCCTCGGCAAGATCCTTGCCGAGGATGCCTGCGGGGCTGTAGCCAGGCCCACATCTGCCAAAGAATCCGCCGCCACTCTCATGCAGCTGCCAACTCGACCAGTTGGGCAAGCATCTGCATGGCAGGGTGCTACCTCTACACCAACTCAGCAAGCACCTGTGTGGTAGCATGCAGATCTTCATGAAGGCTCCACCACCGCGCCAGCCCAGTAGCTAGCCAACGTGGCGCTACAACGCCTCATCAGCTTGGACGCGCGTCGGAGCCAGGCGAGGCGACAACATCTGGGACGAGCTTCTTTGCCATCCCCAATAAAGCAAGAGGGGCACGTCAGCAACGCGTTAAATGCGTTTGTCCGATGATGCCAGGGGATAGACTCATCCCTATACACCTTTCCACCTCTTGTGTGCCACTTTGGCGACCCCTTTTGTCTATAAAAGGAGGCCCGAGGTGTACTGGAGGGGGATTCAGATCTTTTGGACTAGGGAGCCACTGCAGCTAGTTCAAGAACACAAGAACACCTAAATATACATCAAAGTAGGGCTAGGGTTTCATGCGTCTCCGCGGCCTAGACCTGGGTAAATGATTTGTGTGCTGACCGCCAGACCCGCTCTTTGCACAACCCTGCGCCCGCCAACCGTAGAAGGGATCCCAGTGACCCCATAGGTATCATTTCCCACCGACATCTCTGGCGCGCCAGGTAGGGGGTGCGCAGTTGTGAAAATCCAGTCTGGATGAAGCAACAGCTTCATCGTGGTTGTCACTTCAAGCAAGAAGACGACCAAACAAATGGCGTCCTCGGTGGGTGCGGCGAACGCTCAAGCAGCGGCAGAAAAGCTAAGTCATGCAAAACTTTGAGTAATTCCTTTTTATATATAAGGTTATCGTCCTCGACGATCTTTCCCTGCGTATGGAAAACCTGCACGCAATGGTGCCCTACCACTATAAGCAACGCCCTCATTCTATTTCAAGTCCGCTCAACAGTTCGAGCAGCTGCGTCGATAATGGCAGGGCGACCTCCTACGATTGGCAACGCTCTCGTTCTGTCTCGAGTCCGCTCAACAGCTCGAGCGGCCACGTCAAGGGTAGTGAGGTGGTTTTCCCGACAGCAAGCATACCCGGCAGGCCATTGAGGATCCGTCCTCAAAGCGCCGCCTGGGTTTCCGTGCCAGCAAACCTACCCAATTAACGTAGGGTGGACATACAAAGGGAGATCAAACGGGAAAATAACATGCATCGTTTCAAAAGTATTGCAGAGTTATATTACATCATTTGTTGATGCGATTCTAACTAAAGATAAAAATTGTTTTGGTCATGAACCTGCAGCGGCGATAAGAAACGGGGTGCCAAGTCCCGGCGCTGGCCTTGTACCCTCCGAACTCCGTCGATGCGGCCAATGACGGGCTCGATGCGCTCCTCGAGCGGCGCGGGGTCCACGTCGTCCAGCAAGCTATCCAGTGAAGCTTCGAAGTCGAGGTCAGGGTTCCAGTATGCCATCTTGGTGAGGACCTTGGTCATGGCACCCCGGAAAAGCCTCCGGGCCTCTTCGGCCAGAGAGGCCGCCCTGTTGGAGTGGAACCGCTCCAGGGCCCCGAGAACACCCTCGAAGAATAGATTCAGCCTGGCATTAGGACTCACGTTCGGCTCCGGGACATACCTCATGTTTGGCATCCCCATGGTAGCCAGCTGTGTGGTGATCCTGTCGGCGACATCGGTGAGGTGGCTGATCCAGAGCTTCTCGCGCGCCATGAACTCTGTGTGGTTGGCGACGTTGTTATTCCGCAGCTGCATCTCCTCCTCCAGATTCTTGGCCAGGGACCCCTCCCGGGCCCTGACCTCCGAGAGCGTCCCTTCAAGACCCTCCAGCTTCAGCTTTAGGTCCTTGATGGACTCGTTGGCCGTGGAGAGTAGCTCGGCCTTCTCGAGGACTGCGGCCTGTGCTTCAGCCAAAGCACCCTTGGCCGCGTCCCTCTCCCCTGTCAGCTCCTAGACCTGCCTCTTCATCCCGTCACGCTCCACCTCCAGCTCGTTCACCTTGCCGGCATGGACCTGGGCCTGAGCATTGAGGGCCTCCTCGTGCCTCTGCTCTAGTTCTCAGGTCTGTTGCACGACGAGCTCCTAGACCTCCTTGTCCTTGACGTGGAGTGTCGCGGCCAGGTTCTCCTCGTGAGCGGCAAGGTCCTCCTCCTGGGAGTTCAGCTCGGCATGGTGCTGCAGCCGAGCGGCCTCCTCCTTGGCGGCCTGTCCACTAGCCGTCTCCTGGGCCTTCTTGATGTCGGACGGCTTCATAACAAGCTCCAGCTTGTGCTCGGCAAGCTGGTCCTGGGCGGCCTTGAATTCCTCACAGGCCTAGCGGAATGAAGCATGCACCTCGGCGACGCGCCCTTCGAGGTTCGCCACCGCCTTGTCCATCGCTGCCATCCTGGACTTGGCCTTGTCCAGGCGGGCACGGTGAAGTGCCCGAAGCTTGTGGAAGCTGGCGCTCATGCTCTGGAGGAGCCGCTCTTCCTGGGAACCGCCGCCACCGACGCTTGGTCCGTCGATGACCTCAAGCCCGGCGGCGCCAAGCACCTCGTCGTCGAACACCTCCCCCTTAGCAGGCGCCCTGGTGCTCGCTGTCCATGGGAGGTGGACGAACAAGTCGTCGCCCACCTTCAGATATTTGCCCGAGCAAGAAGCGGTGGAGGAGGAAGGATGGTCGTCGACCACCTCCTCCTCGGCAGCGGCCTTGCTGGCCTTCCCGGTAGGCCCCTTGCCGGCCTCCTCGGTAGCGGCCTCATCGGGCTCCCCGGTAGGCCCCTCAGTGGCGTCCTCAGCAACGTCCTTGGTGGCCTCCTCAGCGGCGATCTCGTCAGTCTCGGCCGCGGCCTCTCTGGCGACATCTCCGATGATGGTGTCCACGTCCTCCCGGTCCGCCGAGGAAGGATCTGGGTACCGAGAAGGAGAATGAGGCGAAGCCAAGATCAAAATTTGAAAGAAGAAAAATTAGCGGGAACGGGAGGCAAACAACTCACCTGTGCTAAGTTGGGACAAAGTGGCCCCCTCCCCACCAACATTCAGTGCCGGGACGGAGCCACTGGTGCCCGGGGCCTCCTCCTCCTCCGTACACATGGGCTCGGTGCTTGGCGCCCTTGCCGGGGCGGCGTGTTGAGGGTGGCCCTCAGTGACTCCTGCTGCTGCCGTTCTCCTCCTGCAACCATGGCAAGTCAGCACCAAGAAATCGTGCCCCAGCGCACGTCAGTGGGGAGCGAGTGATGAACGCACGCTGGGGGCTGCGCCGTGGGATGCTCTCCGGGCTGCTCTCCACCACCACCAGGGGCATACTCAAGGTGCCCGCCGGGGGCTAGCCGCCCGCCGAGGCCTTGGACCTCTTCGCCACCCTCTGCGCCAGCGTCTCCCTATCCTTGCGAAGATGAAGACAAGTCAAGAAAAGTGGCAC
>NC_041392.1:297711681-297714033 GCF_002162155.2 Triticum dicoccoides | reverse complement strand
AGATGACAAAAGACGAGACACTTACTCATCCTCCGCCTCTTCTTACGCGGCCTTCCTCTTCCTCCTCGGGCTAAGAGACCCGAGGTCAAAGAAGACCTCTGTGTCGTCACCTTTGGGAGGAGGGGAAGCAGGTGGAGTTGGGGGACGCTTGGACGAGAAGGGGCAGCTGCTTTCTTCTTCACCACCGCAACCTTCACTGCCTTCCCCGCCGCCGCGGCCCTCGTCTGGCGCATGGGCGCCTCCAGAGGTTGTTGCGGTTCTGCGGTCCTGCCGGGCCGGACCAGCTCGCCAGAGACGGTCCGCCGCAGGACACGCCCTCTCCCCGTGGCCGGAGGCTTGACAGCCTCGGCCTCCTCCTCAGACGACTCATCGACGTCATCTTCGATGAGAGGGCCCCCGGTGCCAGCGCTGCTGGCCTCCCCAACGGATTTCGCCCACTTGGCGAGCTCCTTCTCCTCCGCGGCCGTCGTGGCCTCGTCCTCCATGCTGCTAGCGCTGCCGGCCTCCTTGGTGAGCTCCGCCTCCGTCGCCTTGGCGATGATGTAGTCCAGCTCCGCCTGGGTGATGTCCTGGATGAGCCACGGCTCCTCGCGGACGTACATCTCCACCAAGGTGTCAAAGAACTCCTGCACCTGATCCTCCTCTGGCTCGGCCCAATTCGGGTCAAGGTCATGCTCATTGAAGTCCGGCATCATGGCAATGATGTGGGTTTGGTGAGAGTTGTTGCTCAGCAGGACCACCCCCGCTGGCAACCCGAACAAGGGCCCCTTGGCGACCTTGCCGGCCTTCGCAGCCTTGCCGGCCCTCTCGGCCCTGCCGTCGTGACTCATGTCGAGCTGGAAGAGTCGCTGGCAGAAGTGGGTGTGCCCCATCACTGTGAAGTTGTGGTTCAGACCGGGGCGGAGCCGCATGATGTCAGTCGCGTTGCTGAAAGCCAAGCGGGCCTCCCCTTGTTGTGCAGAGGAGCGATGCGGTGGCGGAGGAAATCCGTCCCAATCATCTCCAGGGTGAGCCCGGCAGCGGCGAGGCGGTGGATCCTGGTGGTGGCGACCGTGAGCCTCCCGTCCTGGGCGTCGGCGCCGCCCTAGTCATCTCTACGAACTAGCGGTGTCTAACGAACTTAGCAAAACTCCTGAGGGTCCTCCTCCTCAATCTAGCACTACCGGCTCGGCCACTCCTCCCAGCTCTCCTTTTGGGCGCCCTCTAGATACGTCCCCTTCTCAAGGGGCCTTGGGATCCAAGTGACACAACCGGAGATGGCGCCTCCCTTCTGGATCTAGGGATAAAAGTAGTGGCGGAAGAGCGCCATGCTAGGAAGCACTCCGGTGAAGCCCTCACAGAGATGGGCAAAAAGAGCTATGCACGCCACGACATTTGGACTATAATCCAGAAGGTGGAAGCCATAGGTGTGCATGATGTCATTGAAGAAATCAGAGAAAGGGGGCAGAGGCCGCAGGAAAAGTAGTCGATGAAGAATGGGTACCAATTTGGTGCGGCCTTGGCGCAATCGGCGGGGATGACGCGCGTGGCCGGATGCCCCGTTGACTCTCCCCCCATCTTGCACCCCCAAAGGGGCCTGAAGTTGTCCCAGAGGTGGACCGCGTCGACTGTCGGGGGGAAGTAGGTGAGTTGTGTCCGCTGCGCCACCGACTCGCTCTCCGGCGGTGTAACGCCCCGAATGTAACCTGCCATATTTGTACTCCAACTCTTGCCATTTTTGGCGTTAAGTTATGTGATTCCCTCGTGGTTGGGTTTTGTCTTCGTTTTGCATTTTGTTCATGTCATCCTTTTCATATCATGTCATCATGAGCATTGCATTGGCATACGTGTTCCTCTCATGCATCCGAGCATTTTCCCCGTTGTCCGATTTGCAATCCGACACTCCTACGTCCTCCGGTGCCCCCTTTTATCTCTTTTCGTGTGCGGGTGTGAAACTTTCCCGGAATGGACCGAGATTTGCCAAGCGGCCTTGGTACACCACCGGTAGACCGCCTATCAAGTTTCATGCCATTTGGAGTTTGTTTGATACTCCAACGGTTAACTGAGGAACCGTAAAGGCCTCGTGTGTGTTGCAGCCCAACACCCCTCCAAAGTGGCCCAATAACCCATCCAAACCCCCTCCATCCTCTCGATCGTTCGATCACGATTGCGTGGCTGAAAACCGCACTCCATTTGGACTCTCCTAGCTCCCTCTACCTATAAATTGATGCCTTCCCCCGAAATCCCGCAGTCCAAAAACCCTAAAATTCCCCTCCGCGCCGCCGGATGAAATCGCGCTGCCGCCCCGAGCCAGTCACAACCTGCCACGTGGCGCGCCACCGCCCGCCGCCGCGCCGGCCCGCTCAGCCCACG
>NC_041392.1:297626567-297711019 GCF_002162155.2 Triticum dicoccoides | reverse complement strand
GGGCGCCACTGCGCTGCCGTCGCCGGGCGCCTCACCCGCCGCCGCCTTGCCGCATCTCCGGCCGGACCGACCTCCCCGGCCTCTCCTCCCTCGTCGCCGGCCTCCCTCCGCTTCAACTCCGGTGAGTTCCGGTGAACCTCGGGTTCCGCGTGTGCCAGATCTGGATCTGGAAAACCCTAGGGTTGACTTCAAAATTCCTCTAAGTCATTTTATATTGCATTTTCATCCCATGTTCATTGCATCATAACTCTGTGACCGTAGCCCCGTTTTGTGCGTGCAATATATCAAAATGTTCATCAGGATGTGCTCTTCACTTTGTTCCATTGTGCCATGCTTGTTTGAGTCCATCTTAATGCCCAAATTGTTGATGCAAGAGTGCTATAAAATGTTAGGTGCTGATTCTTAGCAGAGTATGAGCATTTGTCATTTTTGCTACATTTGTTGTGTGCTGCATATGGGCATGAGTTCTACATGTGTTTTGGGCTATGTCATGCCATCTTTACAGGGGTGTATTCCATGTATTTTTGTGATCAATGTGGTGACTAGCACAAGCATGCAAAGTAGCTCTCGTAATATTGCTGATTTCAGGGACTTCGAATTTCACAGTCATTTTCCTTGCTGTTATTTTTATGACACGTATTCATGTTGCTACAGTGAGATCCATGCTTCTTTTGAGTATGTTCAGTAAGGATGATTTGGACATATGGTTATGCTCTATCCATCTGTGTCCCTGCTTGCATTTATGGAGTATCCTAGCATGACTTAATCTTTCTTTACTTTTGCTACAAAATGTTCCTAGCAGATTGTTTACATGTTAATCAGTTTTGCCAAGGTTGTTATAGTTGATCTATACATGCTATGAACTTGTTCTTGCTTTGCTTGGATTCATGATCATGTCTTCTTGCTGATAGTATGCTTGGTTTGTCATGCAAGGCTTTGTGATGAGTGAATCGAGCTCGCAAAGAGGCCTTCATAATTCTGTTTTTGCGATGTCCAGTTTTCTGCTAAGTCTGAATCTGTTAACGAAACTTGCTATGTTTACATGGGTGCCATCATATCTTTGGATCCTTTTTGGCTTATGGTCAGTAAGGGACTTTTGTTATATGCTTTGAGTAGATTCATGACATGCCTTGTATTGCTATGTTCTGTTCCTGTAGCATGTTGTTTACTTGTTCTAAACATTGTTACCTGATGTTAAATCCTGACATGTTAGTATTTTCACCAAGTCTGTGAAGCTGATATCTTTTGCACTTTTGTCATGCTTGTTTGAACCTGCTCTTTGTGTGATTTAGCTGTAGCTCAGTGTTTATCTTTTGTCAAGCATCTTGAGTAGATCACTGCCATGTGCTTTGTTGCTATGTTGGAGTGCAGTAGCTTAGTTTCTTGTTGCATTCTAGATGGCATCGTGCTGTTAATCGCAGAATTGTGCCATTCTTGTTTGGCTTGCCATTTGCAAACCGTGCATCCGATTCTGGTGATCTTTATATAGATTTTGACCGAAATCATCTCATCTTTCCAGCGGCACACTTGGTTTGCCAAGTTGATTCCTGGTTCAATATTTTCCTTCCGAAGCTCGCATATGCATTGCATATCACATCCCGCATAGCATGCCATGTTTTGCATCATGTTGCTTGCGCATTGCACCGTGGTTGATTGTTGTTTCCTTTTCTTGTGTTCTTGCTTTGGGTAGAGCCGGGAGACGATTATGTGATTGAGGAACCCGTTGAGTACGCTTACGAGGATCAAGCTTTCGTTAACTCGGAGAACTTTGTAGGCAAGATGACCATACCCTCGAAATCACTTCTATCTTTGCTTGCTAGTTGTTCGCTCTATTGCTATGCCGCGATACCGACCACTTGCTATATCATGCCTCCCGTATTGCCATGTCAAGCCTCTAACCCACCTTCCCTTGAAACCATTGTTTGGCAATGTTACCGCTTTGCTTAGCCCCTCTTATGGTGTTGCTAGTTGCAGACGAAGATGAAGTTTGTTCCTTGTTGGAACATGTTTATTTTTGGGATATCATTATTATATCTTGTTTACTCTAATGCACCTATATACTTGGTAAAGGGTGGAAGGCTCGGCCTTATGCCTGGTGTTTTGTTCCACTCTTGCCGCCCTAGTTTCCGTCATACCGATGTTATGTTCCTTGATTTTGCGTTCCTTACGCGGTTGGGTTATAATGGGAACCCCTTGACAGTTCGCCTTGAATAAAACTCCTCCAGCAAGGCCCAACCTTGGTTTTACCTTTTGCCACCTAAGCCTTTTTCCCTTGGGTTCCGCGGACTCAAGGGTCATCTTTATTTTAAACCCCTGGGCCAGTGCTCCTCTGAGTGTTGGTCCAACCTGTCAGCCACCAGTGCCCACTAGGGGCAGCTCTGGGCTGGCCTACCGGAAGTTTGGACAATCCGGTGTGCCCTGAGAACGAGATATGTGCAGCTCCTATAGGGATTTGTCGGCACATTCGGGTGGCTTTGCTGGTCCTGTTTTACCATTGTCGAAATGTCTTGTAACCGGGATTCCGAGTCTGATCGGGTCTTCCTGGGAGAAGGAATATCCTTCGTTGACCGTGAGAGCTTGTGATGGGCTAAGTTGGGACACCCCTACAGGGTTTTGTACTTTTGAAAGCCATGCCCGCGGTTATGGGCAGATGGGAATTTGTTAATATCTGGTTGTAGAAAACTTGACACTTAACTTAATTAAAATGAATCAACCGCGTGCGTAGCCGTGATGGTCTCTTTTCGGCGGAGTCTGGGAAGAGAACACGGTCTCGTGTTATGCTTGAACTAAGTAGTTTCAGGATCACTTCTTGATCTTTTTAGCTTCTCGACCGTGCTTTGCTCCTCTTCTCACTCTCTTTTGCGTAAGTTAGCCACCATATATGCTAGTGCTTGCTGCAGCTCCACCTCACTACCTTTTCCTCCCTTTAAGCTTAAATAGTATTGATCGTGAGGGTGTCAGATTGCTGAGTCCCTGTGACTCATTCCAAAACCAGATGCAGGTGCCGATGATGCCAGTGCAAGGGACGCTACCGAACTCAAGTGGGAGTTCGACGAGGATTCTGGACGTTACTATGTTTCCTTTCCGGACGATCAGTAGTGGAGCCCAGTTGGGGCGATCGGGGATCTATGCATTTGGGGTTGTCTTTATTTTGGTTCCATAGTCGGACCTTGATTGTATTCTGGATGATGTAATGATATATTCATGTATTGTGTGAAGTGGCGATTGTAAGCCAACTCTTTATCTCTTTCTTATTCAGTACATGGGATGTGTAAAGATTACCCCTCTTGTGACATGCCTACTATGCGGTTATGCCTCTAAGTCGTGCTCTGACACGTGGGAGATATAGCCGCATAGTGGGTGTTACAAGTTGGTAATCAGAGCCTTCCCCGACTTAGGAGCCCCCTGCTGGATCGAATCATTGACGTTGTTGAGTCTAGAAAAATGTTTTGGGTCTTATAGGATTATATATATCGTAGAGTAGGATTCTTTTTACTCCTCAGTCCCTTCGTTGCTCTGGTGAGGCTTCCTGACGTAGAGTCTTGACTATTCTCTCCTCAAATTTCATGAATTTTTTTTAGGATCACGCGGGTATCTTGGAATCGTTTCGATGGTTTTGTGACGAGAACATTGTTCTTGGTGCCTCCTGACATTTAGGGATTGTGGCAGTGTCCCGGGGAGTTGAGCTCTGAGGTGTTGTCGTCACAATTTTATCGTTGCAGTTCTGGAATACCTGAGTTCGCCGACATCGAAAATCTCTTTTATGCAGTTGTTGGTGAGATAACCTCGATGCCACCCAGTACTGGGGCGGGTGTTCGGGAGTATTGCCATAACTCGTATAACGGATTCTTTTCAAAGGTTGAGGTAAATGATTTCCGAAGGTTTCTTGGTTATGTGTTGAAGGATGGGTATAGCTGGATGTAGGATTTGCTAGTTTTGGGTGAGATATTATGCTTCCCCTGTATCCCCAACACCTGATTGCATAACCAGAAATTTTCGGGAGTTTCATAGGTGGGAATTCATGTAGCTCTAGTATTTCTTCCCTCAGATATTTGGTTTGTGATTGGGTAATCCTTACCAATTATTTGTTCATGTTCGTACCTTGTTGTTTTATTCATCTACCTTTATCTAAGTGGCTTATCAACTTATGGAAGTGTGATCATTTACTTTGGAATTCATTTCTTCATCCTTGTTCGAATGTTAAGACTATATGTTGCATTTTCGATCCATTGATTCTGCTTGAATATATGTCTTTCAAGATGCTAACGGATGTCAACCTCTTCAGGATGGCTCCTCCAACGTGTCAGAATCCGGAACCTCCGCCACCACCTCCACCTCCGGAGGCATGGCAAGCTGTCATGGCCGCCACCAACGCCAACACGCAGATGCTTTTGCAACTCTTGTAAGAGTGCAACCAAGGAAATCAAGGCCAAGGAAACAATCAAGCCCAGTTTGCTACCCTCAATCAATTCCTCGCAAACCAGCCGAAGTCCTTCAGTAACTGTGTCGAGGCCACAGACGCTGACGATTGGCTCGTGGATATCTGCAAACATTTTGAGTGTTGCAATGTCAGGCCCGAAGACTTTGTCAAGTTCACTTCGTTTCAACTCAAAGACCAAGCTGCTGAGTGGTATCAACAATACAAAGATTCCAGAGGAGGTCGTGCGATTACTTGGGATGATTTCCGTCGTGACTTCAAAGCTCACCATATTCCACAAAGTGTTGCTGAGAGTAAGCGTGAGGAGTTCCGCAATCTGAAGCAAGGCAGCATGTCTGTTTACCAATACAACATCCTATTTTAGAGGCTCGCTCGCTTCACCAAACAAGACGTCCCTCATGAGAAGAGCATGATTTATCAATTCAGAGGTGGCCTCAGAGAAGATCTGCAATTAGCTCTCGTGCTTTTTGAGCCGACCAAGTATGATGAATTCTACGACATGGCACTAAAGCAAGAAGCTGCTCAGCTCAAGTGCGATGCTTCTAAGAAGAGAGTCAGGGATGCAACTCCATCGTCTTCTTCAACTCAAGTGGCAGCTAAGCAGCAAAAGTTCTGGTTGCCTCCTCCTCCTCCGTTTCATCAGCCTTACCAGCAGAAGAGTAAAGGTGGCAATGGATCTTCCCACCCACCCAACCCAGGCTATCAGAACAAAGCTTCTCATGCTCCAAGGTCAAGTGCTCCGTATCACCGTCCGCTCTCAGAGGTTACGTGCAACAAGTGTCAGCAGAAAGGGCACTATGCGAACAAATGCTTCAACCAAAGGCGCCTTCCACCTCCTCCTCCCGTGAGATCTGCCAGCAATGCAGTGGTCAAGCACAATCCCAAGTTTGCAAAGGTCAACATGATGAACGCAGCTCAGGCAGAGGACTCTTCAGAAGTGATCATGGGTAACCTTCCTGTTAATGATATTCCTACAAAAGTTCTTTTTGACACTGGTGCATCGCTTAGTTTCATCTCAAGACCATTTTCATCTAAGCATGAGTGGGTTTTCCAAGATTTGCCTAGTCCATTAGCAGTTGTCTCACCGGGTAAATGCTTGTACGTAAGCTACATGGTTCCGGATGTTTCTATCAAGATGGGTGACTATAAGTTTCTGTCCTTTCCAATTGTTCTTGGTAACTCGGATATTGATCTAATTCTCGGCATGGATTGACTTTCTAGCACAAGGCTCAGCTTGATTGTGCTGCCAGGCAGATTCAATTGACACACTCGCCCGAGGATGTGATCATCTATGCCACTCGTGATGATACCATTCGACTGTTTTCTCTCAATGAGAAGGGCGAGTTGAATGCCATCTCTCAGATTCTAGTCGTTTGTGAATATCAAGACGTCTTTCCAGAAGAGCTTCCGGGAATGCATCCTCACCAGCCAGTTGAATTCATCATCGATCTTGAGCCTGGCACGGAACCTGTTTGCAAACGTCCTTACAAGCTTGGACTAGAAGAGTTGAAGGAGCTGAAAAAACAACTCGATGTACAAGAGCGTATGGGTCTGATCCGACCGAGTTCTTCTCCATGGGGTTGTGGTGTTGTTTTTTCAAGAAGAAGGATGGCACAGACCGACTTTGTGTCGACTACCGCCCATTGAACAAGAAGACCATAAAGAACAAGTATCCACTTCCCAACATCAATGAGCTTTTCGAGCAACTCAAAGGTGCCCAAGTATTCTCCAAGCTTGACCTCTGTATGGGTTATCATCAGATTCACATTCGTGAACAAGATATCCCCAAGACAGCATTCAGAACAAGCTATGGTTCTTATGAATATAATGTCATGTCTTTCGGCCTTGTCAATGCTCCTCCAACATTCTCTCGCATGATGAACTTCATCTTCAGCCCTTACACAAATGATTTCGTCTTGGTGTATCTCGATGACATCTTGGTATTTTCCAAGAACAAGGAGGATCATGCCAAGCATTTGAGATTGGTTCTAGACAAACTAAGAGAACATTAGCTCTATGCAAAGTTTTCAAAGTGTGAGTTTCGGCTCGATGAGGTTCTCTACCTTAGCCATATCATCTCCACCAAGGGCATAGTTGTTAATCCTGAGAAGGTGTGTGCAATCGTGAATTGGGAACCGCCTCAGAATGTCAAGCAGCTCCGCAGTTTCCTTGGGCTTGCAAGCTATTGTCGAAGATTCATTGAGAATTTCTCTAAGATTGCAAAGCCTCTTTCCAACCTACTCTAGAAGCATGTGAAGTATGTCTGGATGCCCGAATGTGACATCGCTTTCAACACCCTCAAAGAGAAGCTAGTCATAGCTCCTGTTTTGACTCCTCCTTATGAATCCAAACCATTCGAGGTTTTCTGTGATGCTTCCCTGCAAGGCCTCGATGATGTGTTAATGCAAGAGAAGAAAGTTGTGGCCTATACCTCTCGTCAGTTGAAGCCCAATGAAAATAACTACCCCACTCATGACCTCGAGCTGGCAGCAGTTGTCCATGCTCTTTTAACATGGAGACATCTCTTGTTGGGAAGGAAAGTGGACATCTTCACTGATCATAAGAGCCTCAAGTACAGCTTCACTCAACCCAACCTCAACCTCAGGCAGACTCGTTGGGTCGAAATGATTCAAGAGTATAATCCGAGTATTGAATATACTCCCGGCAATGCCAATGTCATTGCTGACGCTTGGAGCAGGAAGCCTTACTGCAACAGTTTAATTCTCAAGCCCTTCCAACCGGACCTTTGTGAAGTTTTCCGCAAGCTGAATCTCCAAGTTGTTCCTCAAGGATTTCTTGCCAACCTCCAAGTCTCTCCTACTTTGGAAGATCAGATTCGTGAGGCACAACTTCTTGATGCAATTGTGAAGAAGGTAAAGAATGGGATTGCCAAGAGCCAACCCAAGTACAAGTGCTATCGCCTTGATGACAAAGATACTCTTTTCTTCGAGGATCGAATTGTTGTTCCTAAAGGTCACCTTTGTAAAGTGATTATGAACGAGACTCACAATTCACTCCTATCTATTCATCATGGAAGTAGAAAGATGTATAATGACCTCAAGCAGTCGTATTGATGGGCTCGAATGAAGCGAGAAATTACTCAGTTCGTGAATGAATGTGATGTCTGCAGAAGAGTGAAAGCAGAACACCAATGACCAGTTGGTCTCCTCCAACCTCTTGCCATTCCAGAATGGAAGTTTGACCATATTGGGATGGACTTCGTGACTGGATTTCCCAAGTCCAAGCATGGAAATGATGCCATCTTTGTTGTCATCGACAAACTTACTAAAGTGGCTCATTTTCTTCCTATCAAAGAATCTATCACAGCAGCTCGGTTGGCAGAGCTATATACCTCCAGGATTGTCTCCTTGCACGGAATTCCGCAGTTGATATCTTCAGATCGTGGAAGCATCTTTACTTCTAAGTTCTGGGATTCCTTCCAGAAGGCCATGGGCACCAACATTCGCTTCAGCACAGCCTTCCATCCTCAAACTAGTGGACAAGTCAAGCGAGTCAATCGAATTCTTGAAGATATGCTCAGGGCTTGTGTCATTTCTTTCGGTATGAAGTGGGAAGATTGTCTTCCATATGCCGAGTTCTCCTACAACAACAACTTCCAAGCGAGCTCGGGAAAGGCCCCATTCGAGATTCTCTATGGCAGAAAGTGTCGTACCCCTCTTAATTGGTCAGAGACTGGTGAACGCCAACTTCTTGGCAATGACTTAATCACGGAAGCTGAAGAAATGTGCAAAGTCATTTGTGAAAATCTCAAAGCCGCGCAATCGCGCCAGAAGAGTTACTATGATGGCAAGCATCATGACTTGGCTTTCGAGATCGAAGACCATGTCTACCTCCGCGTCTCTCCAATGAAAGGCACTCGTCGCTTCGGTATCAAAGGGAAGCTTGCCCCTAGATACGTGAGTCCTTTCAAGATCATTGGCAAAAGAGGCGACCTCGCCTATCAACTTGAGCTTCCATCCAACTTCGCAAATGTGCACGACATGTTTCACGTGTCACAGCTTCGCAAGTGATTGAAGACTCCTGACCGCACCATCAACTTCGAAGAGATTGACCTCCAAGAAGACAAGTCTTATCATGAGCATCCCATTGCTATTCTTGAAGAAACCAAGCGCAAGACTCACAATAAGTCTATCAAATTCCTGAAAGTGAAGTGGTCACACCATTCCAACCGAGAAGCCACCTGGGAATGCGAGGACCACCTTCGTTCCAGATATCCGGAGTTCTTTCAGTCCTAGATCTCGGGACGAGATCATTTCGTAGTGGTGGAGTGTCGTAACGCCCCGGATGTAACCTGCCATATTTTTACTCCCACTCTTGCCATTTTTGGCGTTAAGTAATGTGATTCCCTCGTGGTTGGGTTTTGTCTTTGTTTTGCATTTTGTTCATGTCATGCTTTTCATATCATGTCATCATGTGCATCGCATTCGCATACGTGTTCATCTCATGCATCCGAGCATTTTCCTCGTTGTCCGTTTTGCAATCCGACACTCCAACGTCCTCCGGCGCCCCCTTTTGTCTCTTTTCGTGTGGGGGTGTGAAACTTTCTCGGAATGGACCGAGATTTGCCAAGCGGCCTTGGTACACCACCGGTAGACCCCCTGTCACGTTTCGTGCCATTTGGAGTCCGTTTGATACTCCAACGGTTAACCGGGGAACCGTAAAGGCCTCGTGTGTGTTGCAGTCGAACATCCCTCCAAAGTGGCCCAATAACCCATCCAAACCCCCTCCATCCTCTCGGCCGTTCGATCACAATCGCGTGGCCGAAAACTGCACTCCATTTGGACTCTCCTAGCTCCCTCTACTTATAAATTGATGCCTCCCCCCGAAATCCCGCAGTCCAAAAACCCTAATATTCTCGTCCGCACAGCCGGACAAGTTCGGGCTATGCCGGACGAAATCGCGCCGCCGCCCCGAGCCAGTCACAGCTTGCCACGTGGTGCGCCGCTGCCCGCCGCCGCACCGGTCCGCTCGGCCCACGGCGGGCCCCCGCGAGCCCGTGTCTCTCCCCCGCGCACCCGCTCTCCTCCACGCGCCCGCCGCCCGCTCTCCACCGCCCCGCCGCCCGTGCTCGCCGCCCGCCACCGCTCTGCTCGCCGCCGGCCGCGCTACTCCTCGCCTCGCCGGGCGCCACCGCGCCGACATCACCGGGTGCCTCACCCGCCACCGCCTCGCCGCATCTCCGGCTGGACCGACCTCCCCAGCCTCTCCTCCCTCGTCACCGGCCTCCCTCTGCTTCAACTCCGGCATGTTCCGGTGAACCTCGGGTTTTGCGCGCGCCAGATCTAGATCTGGAAAACCCTAGGGTTGACTTCGAAATTCCTCTAAGTCATTTTATATTGCATTTTCAGCCCATGTTCATTGCATCATAACTCTGTGACCGTAGCTCCGTTTTGTGCGTGCAATATATCAAAATGTTCATCAGGATGTGCTCTTCATTTCGTTCCATTGTGTCATTCTTGTTTGAGTCCATCTTGATGCCCAAATTGTTGATGCAAGAGTGCTATAAAATGTTAGGTGTTGATTCTTAGCAGAGTATGAGCATTTGTCATTTTTGCTACATTTGTTGTGTGCTGCATATTGGCATGAGTTCTACACGTGTTTTGGGCTATGCCATGCCATATTTAAAGGGGTGTATGCCATGTGTTTCTGTGATCAATGTGGTGACTAGCACAAGCATGCAGAGTAGCTCTCGTAATATTGCTAATTTCAGGGACTTAGAATTTCACTAAGTCATTTTCCCTGCTGTTATTTTTATGACATGTATTCATGTTGCTACAGTGAGATCCATGCTTCTTTTGAGTATGTTCAGTAAGGATGATTTGGACATATGGTTATGTTATATCCATCCATGTCCCTATTTGCATTTATGGAGTACCCTAGCATGACTTAATCTTGCTCTACTTTTGCTATAAAATGTTCCTGGCAGATTGTTTACATGTTAATCAATTTTGCCAAGGTTGTTGTAGTTGTTCCATGCATGCTATGAACTTGTTCTTGCTTTGCTTGGCTTGATGATCATGTCTTCTTGACATTAGTATGCTTGGTTTGTCATGCAAGGCTTTGTGATGAGTGAATCGAGCTCGCAAAGAGGCCTTCATAATTCTGTTTTTGCCATGTCCAGTTTTCTGCTAAGTCTGAATCTGTTAACGAAACTTGCTATGTTTACATGGGTGCCATCATATCTTTGGATCCTTTTTGGCTTATGGTCAGTAAGGGACTTTTGTTATATGCTTTGAGTAGATTCATGACATGCCTTGTATTGCTATGTTCTGTTCCTGTAGCATGTTGTTTACTTGTTCTAAACATTGTTACCTGATGTTAAATCCTGACATGTTAGTATTTTCACCAAGTCTGTGAAGCTGATATCTTTTGCACTTTTGTCATGCTTGTTTGAACCTGCTCTTTGTGTGATTTAGCTGTAGCTCAGTGTTTATCTTTTGTCAAGCATCTTGAGTAGATCACTGCCATGTGCTTTGTTGCTATGTTGGAGTGCAGTAGCTTAGTTTCTTGTTGCATTCTAGATGGCATCGTGCTGTTAATCGCAGAATTGTGCCATTCTTGTTTGGCTTGCCATTTGCAAACCGTGCATCCGATTCTGGTGATCTTTATATAGATTTTGACCGAAATCATCTCATCTTTCCAGCGGCACACTTGGTTTGCCAAGTTGATTCCTGGTTCAATATTTTCCTTCCGAAGCTCGCATATGCATTGCATATCACATCCCGCATATCATGTCATGTTTTGCATCATGTTGCTTGCGCATTGCACCATGGTTGATTGTTGTTTTCTTTGCTTGTGTTCTTGCTTTGGGTAGAGCCGGGAGACGATTACATGATCGAGGAACCCGTTGAGTACGCTTACGAGGATCAAGCTTTCGTCGACTCGGAGAACTTTGCAGGCAAGATGACCATACCCTCGAAATCACTTCTATCTTTGCTTGCAAGTTGTTCGCTCTATTGCTATGCCGCGATACCTACCACTTGCTATATCATGCCTCCCATATTGTCATGTCAAGCCTCTAACCCACCTTCCCTAGCAAACCGTTGTTTGGCTATGTTACCGCTTTGCTCAGCCCCTCTTATAGCGTTGCTAGTTGCAGGTGAAGATGAAGTTTGTTCCTTGTTGGAACATGTTTATTTTGGGGATATCATTATTATATCTTGTTTACTCTAATGCACCTATATACTTGGTAAAGGGTGGAAGGCTCGGCCTTATGCCTGGTGTTTTATTCCACTCTTGCCGCCCTAGTTTCCGTCATACCGGTGTTATGTTCCTTGATTTTGCGTTCCTTACGCGGTTGGGTTATAATGGGAACCCCTTGACAGTTTGCCTTGAATAAAACTCCTCCAGCAAGGCCTAACCTTGGTTTTACCTTCTGCCACCTAAGCCTTTTTCCCTTGGGTTCCGTGGACTCAAGGGTCATCTTTATTTTAAACCCCCAGGCCAGTGCTCCTCTGAGTGTTGGTCCAACCTGTCAGCCGCCGGTGGCCACCAGGGGCAACTCTGGGTTGGCCTACCGGAAGTTTGGACAATTCGGTGTGCCTTGAGAACGAGATATGTGCAGCTCCTATCGGGATTTGTCGGCACATTCGGGTGGCTTTGCTGGTCTTGTTTTACCATTGTCCAAATGTCTTGTAAACGGGATTCCGAGTCTGATTGGGTCTTCCTAGGAGAAGGAATATCCTTCGTTGATCGTGAGAGCTTGTGATGGGCTAAGTTGGGACACCCCTGCAGGGTTTTGTACTTTTGAAAGCCGTGCCTGCGGTTATGGGCAGATGGGAATTTGTTAATATACGATTGTAGAAAACTTGACACTTAACTTAATTAAAATGAATCAACCGCGTGTGTAGCCGTGATGGTCTCTTTTCGGCGGAGTCCGGGAAGAGAACACGGTCTCGTGTTATGCTTGAACGTAAGTAGTTTTAGGATCACTTCTTGATATTTTTAGCTTCTCGACCGTGCTTTGCTCCTCTTCTCGCTCTCTTTTGCGTAAGTTAGCCACCATATATGCTAGTGCTTGCTGCAGTTCCTCCTCACTACCTTTTCCTCCCTTTAAGCTTAAATAGTCTTGATCGCGAGGATGTGAGATTGCTGAGTCCCCGTGACTCACAGATTACTTCCAAAACCAGATGCAGGTGCCGATGATGCCAGTGCAGGGGACGCTACCGAACTCAAGTGGGAGTTCGACGAGGATTCTGGATGTTACTATGTTTCCTTTCCAGACGATCAGTAGTGGAGCCCAGTTGGGGCGATCGGGGATCTATGCATTTGGGGTTGTCTTTATTTTGGTTCCGTAGTCGGACCTTGATTGTATTCTGGATGATGTAATGATATATTCATGTATTGTGGGAAGTGGCGATTGTAAGCCAACTCTTTATCTCTTTCTTATTCAGTACATGGGATGTGTAAAGATTACCCCTCTTGCGACATGCCTACTATGTGGTTATGCCTCTAAGTCATGCTCCGACACGTGGGAGATATAGCCACATCGTGGGTGTTACAGGCGGCTCCGTCCCCCCGGCGTCCCTGGCCACTCCTTTGCTCTTGCTGGTTTTGGGTGCCATGGCAGATGCAAGAGGTGGAGGAGAAAGGGCAGGAAAAACGTAGCGGCGGTGAGCGAGAGCAAGGGCTTGAGGAGGAGGAGGAAGGATGGGACGGCGGTTCCGAGATTAGAGAAGACACAGAGGGTAAATGAGCAGCGTGCCCGTGGTTGTTCCTTTTACGGGGAAGGCGCAGGCCGCCTCTTGACCACGATGTGATGAATGCGTGCGGAAACCGCCCCACGACCCCCACGTCACGCATGACCCTCCAGGTCGCGCGTTCAACGCGGGTCGTGGGCAAGCGCAGCGGACGGAGAAGTTACTGCGGAAAAAGTCCGCCCCACCTGCTCGCGCACCATTCTGGGCCTAGCCCAACAACGTGTCGCGCTTATGTGTGGCCCAGTCCCGGGGGCTCATGTCAGTGTACAAAAGTAGGGGCTCTCCTTTTGCACCCCTTTACTTGTGCACGGGCAGTCAGAGCCGCGCCCATGGCCACACTAAGTAGGGCAGAGGAGGGATGCCGGAGCACAAGACGACCAAAGCAACGCCAAGACCAGAGGCGCAAAGCGAGCAAGGTGGCGAGGTGGACTCCCCCGGCAAGACCCTTGCCGGGGTGGCTTCCGTAGCCCCAGCAAGATCCTTGCCGGGGCAACTTGCCTGACGCCAGCAGAGCGCACCACCCTTGAGCCCAAGAGATTCCAACACCATATTGGAACCAAGGCTCAGGAGGCATGATACGTCTCCAACGTATCTATAATTTTTGATTGCTCCATGCCATATTATCTACTGTTTTGGACTATATTGGGCTTTATTTTCCACTTTTATATTATTTTTGGGACTAACCTATTAACCGGAGGCCCAGCCCAGAATTGATGTTTTTTGCCTATTTCAGTGTTTCGGAGAAACAGAATATCAAACGGAGTCCAAACGGAATAAAATCTTCGGGAACGTGATTTTCTCACCGAACGTGATCCAGGAGACTTGGACCCTACTCCAAGGAGTCAAAGAGGAGGTCACGAGGGTGGGGGGTGCCCCCCCTAGGGCGCGCCCTCAGCCTCGTGGGCCCCTCGGTGCTCCACCGACGTACTTCTTCCTCCTATATGTACACACGTACCCCCAAACAATCAGAACAGGAGCCAAAACCTAATTCCACCGCCGCAACTTTTTGTATCCATGAGATCCCATCTTGGGGCATGTTCCAGAGCTCCGCCGGAGAGGGCCGTCATCACGGAGGGCTTGTACATCATCCTAGCCCCTCCGATGAAGTGTGAGTAGTTTACCTCAGACCTTCGGGTCCATGGTTAGTAGCTAGATGGCTTCTTCTCTCTCTTTGAATCTCAATACAATGTTCTCCCCCTCTCTTGTGGAGATCTATTCGATGTAATCTTCTTTTTGCGGTGTGTTTGTTGAGACCGATGAATTGTGGGTTTATGATCAAGTCTATCTATGAATAATATTTGAATCTTCTCTGAATTCTTTTATGTATGATTGGTTATCTTTGCAAGTCTCTTCGAATTATCCGTTTGGTTTGGCCAACTAGATTGGTAGATCTTGCCATGGGAGAAGTGCTTAGCTTTGGGTTCGATCTTGCAGTGTCCTTTCCTAGTGACAGAAGGGGCAACAAGGCACGTATTGCATCGTTGCCATCGAGGATAACAGGATGGGGTTTATTTCATATTGCATGAATTTATCTCTCTACATCTTGTCATCTTGCTTAAGGCGTTACTCTATTTTTAACTTAATACTCTAGATGCATGCTGGATAGCGGTCGATGAGTGGAGTAATAGTAGTAGATGCAGAATCGTTTCGGTCTACTTGTCACGGACATGATGCCTATATACATGATCATGCCTAGATATTCTCATAACTATGCTCAATTCTGTCAATTGCTTAACAGTAATTTGTTCACCCATCGTAGAATACTTATGCTCTTGAGAGAAGCCACTAGTGAAACCTATGGCCCCCGGGTCTATTCTCATCATATCAATCTCCATCACTTTAATCTTGCTTTGCTTTTTTACTTTGCCTTTACTTTTTACTTTGCATCTTTATATCAAAAATACCAAAATTATTATATCTATCATATCTCACTGTTGTAAGTGACCCTGAAGGGCTTGATAACCCCTAATCGCGTTGGTTGCGAGTAGCTATCGTTTTGTGCAGGTACGAGCGACTTGAGCATGGCCTCCTACTGGATTGATACCTTGGTTCTCAAAAACTGAGGGAAATACTTACGCTACTCTGCTGCATCATCCCTTCCTCTTCGGGGAAAATCAACGCAAGCTCAAGACGTAGCAACAAAGAATTTCTGGCACCGTTGTCGGGGAGTCTACACAAAAAGTCAACATACCAAGTACCCATCGCAATCCCTATCTCCCGCATTACATTATTTGCCATTTGCCTCTCGTTTTCCTCTCCCCCACTTCACCCTTGCCATTTTATTCGCCCTCTCTCTCTCTCTATCCTCCCTCTCTATTTGCCTCTTTTGCCCGCTTGCTTTTTGTTTGCTCGTGTGTTAGATTGCTTGTTTGTCGCGATGGCTCAAGATAATACTAAATTGTGTGACTTCACCAGTACCAATAATAATGATTGCCTTAGCACTCCGATTGCTCCTCTTACTGATGCTGAATCTTGTGAAATTAATACTGCTTTGTTGAATCTTGTTATGAAAGATCAATTCGTCGGCCTTCCTAGTGAAGATGCCGCTACTCATCTGAATAGCTTCGTTGATTTATGTGATATGCAAAAGAAAAAATATGTCGATAATGATGTCGTTAAATTGAAGCTATTTCCTTTTTCGCTTAGAGATCGTGCTAAAGCTTGGTTTTCGTCTTTGCCTAAAAATAGTATTGATTCATGCAACAAGTGCAAAGATGCTTTTATCTCTAAGTATTTTCCTCCCGCTAAGATCATCTCTCTTAGAAACGATATTATGAACTTTAAACAACTTGATCATGAACATGTTGCACAAGCTTGGGAGAGAATGAAATTAATGATACGTAATTGCCTTACTCATGGTTTGAATTTGTGGATGATTATACAAAATTTTATGCTGGATTGAATTTTGCTTCTAGAAATCTTTTAGATTTGGCCGCGGGAGGCACTTTTATGGAAATCACTTTAGGAGATGCTACTAAACTCCTAGATAATATTATGGTTAATTATTCTCAATGGCATACTGAAAGATCTTCTAATAAAAAAGTGCATGCGATAGAAGAAATGAATGTGTTGAGTGGAAAGATGGATGAACTTATGAAATTATTTGCTACTAAGAGTATTTCTTCTGATCCTAATGATATGCCTTTGTCTACTTTGATTGAGAATAACAATGAATCTATGGGTGTGAATTTTGTTGGTAGGAATAATTTTGGTAACAACGCTTATAGAGGGAATTTTAATCCTAGGCCATATCCTAGTAATCCTTCTAATAATTATGGGAATTCCTACACCAACTCTTGTGGAAATTATAATAAGATGCCCTCTGAATTTGAGAATAATGTTAAAGAATTAATGAATTCACAAAAGAATTTTAATGCTTTCCTTGAAGAGAAATTGCTTAAAGTTGATGATTTGGCTAGAAACGTTGATAGAATTTCTCTTGAGATTGATTCTTTAAAGATTATATCTATTCCTCCTAAGCATGATATCAATGAGTCTCTCAAAGCCATGAGAATTTCCATTGATGAGTGCAAGGAAGGAACCGCTAGGATGCGTGCTTCCAAAGATGCCTTTATTAAAGCGTGTTCCTCCAATTCCTATGAAAATCAAGATGAAGATCTAAAAGTTATTGATGTGTCCCCTATTAAATCTTTGTTTTGCAATATGAATCTTGATGAAACTGAATATGATCTTCCTTTACCTAGAAGGCATTCTAAAAATTCGGAGTATTTAGATCTTAATGGTGAAATTGATGAAAGTGGGATTGAAAGAAATAAAAATCTAGATGTTGCTAAACCCACTATATTGGATTTCAAGGAATTTAATTATGAAAGTTGCTCTTTAATTGATTGTATTTCCTTGTTGCAATCTGTGCTAAATTCTCCACATGCTTATAGTCAACATAAAGCCTTCACCGAACATATTGTTGATGCCTTGATGCAATCTTATGAAGAAAAACTTAAGTTGAAAGTTTATATCCCTAGAAAACTCTATGATGAGTGGGAACCAACTATTAAAATTACAATTAAAGATCATGAGTATTATGCTTTGTGTGATTTGGGTGCTAGTCTCTCCACTATTCCCAAGACTTTGTGTGATTTACTAGATTTCCGTAATTTTGATGATTGCTCTCTAAACTTGCATCTTGCGGATTCCACTATTAAGAAACCTATGGAAAGAATTAATGATGTTATTATTGTTGCAAATAGGAATTATGTGCCTGTAGATTTCATTTTTCTTGATATAGATTGCAATCATTCTTGCCCTATTATTCTTGGTAGACCTTTCCTTAGAACGGTTGGTGCGATTATTGACATGAAGGAAGGGAATATTAGATTTAAATTTCCATTAAAAAAGGGCATGGAACACTTTCCAATAAAGAAAATAAAATTACCATATGAAACTATCATGAGAGCCACTTATGGATTGCCTACCAAAGATGGCAATACCTAGATCTATCCTCGGTTTTATGCCTAGCTAGGGGCGTTAAACGATAGCGCTTGTTGGGAGGCAACCCAATTTTATTTTTATTCCTTGTTTTTTGCTCCTGTTTAGTAATAAATAAATTATTTAGCCTCTATTTTGGTTGTGTTTTTTTGTGTTTAATTAGTGTTTGTGCCAAGTATAACCGTTGGGAAGACTTGGGGAAAGTCTTGTTGAACTTGCTGTAAAAAACATAAACTTTAGCGCTCACAAGAACTGATGTAATTCTTATTTGGTGAGTGCTATTATTTAATTCTTTTTGAAGATGATTAATAGATAAATTCCTCACGTCCATAAATTTATTTTAGAATTTTTGGGGTTCCAGATATTGCGCTAGATACAGATTACTACAGACAGTTCTGTTTTTGACAGATTCTGTTTTTCGTGTGTTGTTTTCTTATTTTGATGAATCTATGGTTAGTAAAATAGTTTATAATCCATAGAGAAGTTGGAATACAGTAGGTTTAACACCAATATAAATAAATAATGAGTTCATTACAGTACCTTGAAGTGGTCTTTTGTTTTCTTTCGCTAACGGAGCTCACGAGTTTTCTGCTTTAAGTTTTGTGTTGTGAAGTTTTCAAGTTTTGGGTGAATTCTTGTGATGGATTATGGAACAAGGAGTGGCAAGAGACTAAGCTTGGGGATGCCCATGGCACCCCCAAGATAATACAAGGACACCAAAAAGTCAAAGCTTGGGGATGCCCCGGAAGGGATCCCCTCTTCCGTCCACTTCCATCGGTAATTTACTTGGAGCTATATTTTTATTCACCAACATGATATGTGTTTTACTTGGAGCGTCTTGTATTATTTGTGTCTTTGTGTCTTAGTATGCCAGAATCATCCTTGCTGTACACACCTTTTGAGAGAGCCATACATTTTGATAGAATACTCTATGTGCTTCACTTAGATCTTTTGAGCTAAGTAGTTTTGCTCTGTGTGCTTCACTTATATCTTTTGAGCTAAGTAGTTTTGCTCTATGTGATTCACTTATATCTTTTGAGCTAAGTAGTTTTGCTCTATGTTCTTCACTTATATCTTTTGAGCGTTATAATTTTGCTCTATGTGCTTCACATAGATCTTTTAGAGCACGGTGGTGGATTTGTTTTAAAGAAACTATTGATCTCTCATGCTTCACTTAAATTATTTTGAGAGTCTCTTAATAGCATGGTAATTTGCTTAATAATAATATGCTTGGTATTCAAGATTTGTTAAACTTTCTTTTGAGTCTGTTGAATACTAAGAAAAGATTGAAGCATGATAATTGTTTTGAGATATGGAGGTGATAATATTAAAGCCATGCTAGTTGAGTAGTTGTGAATTTAAAGAATACTTGTGTTAAAGTTTGTGATTCCCGTAGCATGCACGTATGGTGAACCGTTATGTGATGAAGTCGGAGCATGATTTATTTATTGATTGTCTTCCTTATGAGTGGCGGTCGGGGACGAGCGATGGTCTTTTCCTACCAATCTATCCCCCTAGGAGCATGCGCGTAATACTTTGCTTTGATAACTTCTAGATTTTTGCAATAAGTATATGAGTTCTTTATGACTAATGTTAATTCCATGGATCATACGCACTCTCACCCTTCCACCTTTGCTAGCCTCTCTAATACCACGCACCTTTCGCCGGTATCATACACCTACCATATACCTTCCTCAAAACAGCCACCATACCTACCTATTATGGCATTTCCATAGCCATTCCGAGATATATTGCCATGCAACATCCGCCATCTAGTTCATCATGACACATTCATCATTGTCATATTTCTTAGCATGATCATGTAGTTGACATATTATTTGTGGCAAAGCCACCGTTCATAATTTTTTCATACTTGTCACTCTTGATTCATTGCATATCCCGGTACACCGCCGGAGGCATCCATATAGAGTCATACTTTTTTCTAGTAATCGAGTTGTAAATACATAAAAGTATGATGATCATCATTTGATAGAGCATCGTCACAAATAAAAAAAGAAAGGCCAAAAAAAAGAGAAAGGCCAAATGAAAAAAAGGGAAAGGCCAAATAAAAAAGGAAAGGCCAAATAAAATTAAAAAAGGGGCAATGCTACTATCCTTTTACCACACTTGTGCTTCAAAGTAGCACCATGATCTTCATAGTAGAGAGTCTCTCATGTTATCACTTTCATATACTAGTGGGAATTTTACATTATAGAACTTGGCTTGTATATTCCAATGATGGGCGTCCTCAAATTGCCCTAGGTCTTCATGAGCAAGCAAGTTGGATGCACACCCACTTAGTTTCTTTTTGAGCTTTCATATATTTATAGCTCTAGTGCATCCGTTGCATGGCAATCCCTACTCACTCACACTGATATCTATTGATGGGCATCTCCATAGCCCGTTGATATGCCTAGTTGATGTGAGACTATCTTCCCCTCCTTTTTGTCTTCTCCACAACCACCATTCTATTCCACCTATAGTGCTATATCCATGGCTCACGCTCATGTATTGCATGAAGATTGAAAAAGTTTTGAAAAAGTTAGAGTATGAAAGAATTGCTTGGCTTGTCATCGGGGTTGTGCATGATTTAAATACTTTGTGTGGTGAAGATAGAGCATAGCCAGACTATATGATTTTGTAGGGATAACTTTCTTTGGCCATGTTATTTTGAGAAGACATAATTGCTTTATTACTATGCCTGAAGTATTATTATTTTTATGTCAATATAAACTTTTGTCTTGAATCTTTCGAATCTGAATATTCATACCACAATTAAGAAGAATTGCATTGAAATTATGCCAAGTAGCACTCCGCATCAAAAATTCTCTTTTTATCATTTACCTACTCGAGGACGAGCGGGAATTAAACTTGGGGATGCCTGATACGTCTCCAACGTATCTATAATTTTTGATTGCTCCATGCTATATTATCTACTGTTTTGGACTATATTGGGCTTTATTTTCCACTTTTATATTATTTTTGGGACTAACCTATTAACCGGAGGCCCAGCCCAGAATTGTTGTTTTTTGCCTATTTTAGTGTTTCGGAGAAACAGAATATCAAATGGAGTCCAAACGGAATAAAATCTTCGGGAACGTGATTTTCTCACCGAACGTGATCCAGGAGACTTGGACCCTACTCCAAGGAGTCAAAGAGGAGGTCACGAGGGTGGGGGTGCCCCCCCCCCTAGGGCACGCCCCTTGCCTCGTGGGCCCCTCGGTGCTCCACCGACGTACTTCTTCCTCCTATATATACACACGTACCCCCAAACGATGAGAACAGGAGCCAAACTCCTAATTCCACCATTGCAACTTTTTGTATCCACGAGATCCCATCTTGGGGCCTGTTTCGGAGCTCCGCCGGAGAGGGCCGTCATCACAGAGGGCTTCTACATCATCCTAGCCCCTCCGATGAAGTGTGAGTAGTTTACCTCAGACCTTCGGGTCCATAGTTAGTAGCTAGATGGCTTCTTCTCTCTCTTTGAATCTCAATACAAAGTTCTCCCCCTCTCTTGTGGAGATCTATTCGATGTAATCTTCTTTTTGCGGTGTGTTTGTTGAGACCGATGAATTGTGGGTTTATGATCAAGTCTATCTATGAATAATATTTGCATCTTCTCTGAATTCTTTTATGTATGATTGGTTATATTTGCAAGTCTCTTCGAATTATCCGTTTGGTTTGGCCAACTAGATTGGTAGTTCTTGCCATGGGAGAAGTGCTTAGCTTTGGGTTCGATCTTGTGGTGTCCTTTCCCAGTGATAGAAGGGGCAGCAAGGCACGTATTGCATCGTTTCCATCGAGGATAACAAGATGGGGTCTATTTAATATTGCATGAATTTATCTCTCTGCATCATGTCATCTTGCTTAAGGTGTTACTCTGTTTTTAACTTAATACTCTAGATGCATGCTGGATAGCGGTCGATGGGTGGAGTAATAGTAGTAGATGCAGAATCGTTTCGGTCTACTTGTCACGGACGTGATGCCTATATACATGATCATGCCTAGATATTCTCATAACTATGCTCAATTCTGTCAATTGCTCAAGAGTAATTTCTTCACCCACCGTAGAATACTTATGCTCTTGAGAGAAGCCACTAGTGAAACTTATGGCCCCCGGGTCTATTCTCATCATATCAATCTCCATCACTTTAATCTTGCTTTGCTTTCTTACTTTGCCTTTACTTTTTACTTTGCATCTTTATATCAAAAATACCAAAAATATTATATCTATCAGATCTCACTCTCGTAAGTGACCGTGAAGGGCTTGAGAACCCCTAATCGCGTTGGTTGCGAGTAGCTGTCGTTTTGTGCAGGTACGAGGGACTTGAGCATGGCCTCCTACTGGATTGATACCTTGGTTCTCAAAAACTGAGGGAAATTCTTACGCTACTCTGCTGCATCATCCCTTCCTCTTCGGGGAAAACCAACATAAGCTCAAGACGTAGCAAGGCACCTCTGTGGTGGCATGCAGATCTTTGTAGAGATCATAGATACAAAAGATCATATGAGAACCAGAAGACGATGATCCTTGGCAAGATCCTTGCCGAGGAAAACCACGAAACCCCCGGCAAGATCCTTGCCGGGGACGACCGTTGTGCCGCAGGGAGACCCTTGCCAGGCCTCGGCAAGATCCTTGCCGAGGAGGCCTGCGGGTCCGCAGCCAGGCCCGTGTCTGCCAAAGACTCCACCGCCGCTCCCATGCAGCTGGCAGCTCGACCAGCTGGTCAGGCATCTGCATGGCAGCACGTGGCCTCTACACCAACTCAGCAAGCACCTGCATGGTGGCATGCAGAACTTCGTGAAGGCTCCACCACCGCGCCAGCCCAGCAACCAGCCAACATGGCGCTACAACGTCTCGTCAGCTTGGACGCGCGTCGGAGCCAGGCGAGGCGACGACAGCTGGGACGAGCTTCTTTGCTGTCCCCAATAAAGCAAGAGGGGCACGTCGGCAGCGTGTTAAATGCGTTTTTCCGACGATGCCAGGGGATATACTCAGCCCCTATACACCTTTCTACCTCATGTGTGCCACTGTGGCGACCCCTTTTTGTCTATAAAAGGAGGCCTGAGGCGTACTGGAGGGGGATTCGGATCTTTTGGACTAGGGAGCCACTACAGCTAGTTCAAGAACACAAGAACACCTAAATATACATCATAGCAGGACTAGGGTTTTACGCGTCTCCACGGCCCGAACCTGGGTAAATGATTTGTGTGCTGACCGCTAGACCTGCTCTTTGCCCAACCCCGTGCCCGCCAACCGTAGAAGGGATCCCAGTGACCCCATAGGTGTCGTTTCCCATCGACAGAAGGTATATCCTTAGATCTTGCAATTGAATCTTTTAGTTTCTTGTTTATCACTAGTTTGGTTTATAAAAAGAAAACTACATAAAAAATGGAATTGAGGTTGCATCATATTATTGATCATCTTTATAATATCTTTGTTGAAAATGATGGATTGGCAAATTGTGCTCAATTGTTAGAAGAAGAAGTCAATAAAATGTTTGGCACAAAATATTTGAATGATGAGCATGATTGCACAAGTCATGACAAAAATGTTTCGTATAAGCATGTCAATTTTTGCGAAGTAAATTGGGGGTGCTATGCACACCAAAAAGGGAAGAAAACTTTTGTAAGAAGCATAAATATTTAGAAACTAAAAAGTTGGAAGAGAGGGCTAGATGATTGTTCTGAAAGATTTAATTTTTTCACCATCCTTGTGAACTTTGCAATGAACACGGTCATTTAAATCTCCAATGCAAATTCTTTCATGATCAACTCATGTCCAAAAATTATGATAACTTGATTACCCTTGAGCATCATTAAGAGCTTAGTCTTCTTTTGGGGTATGAAGAAATGAAACGTATAACTAAGGGTATTCCAAATTTAGTCTCGAGAGATTTCTTGACTTTGATCTAGAGGAAATTTATATGTTTTGTGCGGTAAATTGCATTGAGAATCCTTATATTGCCAACTATCTAAAGTCAAGAAAACCAATAGAATATGAAGAGAGTACTAATGAAAGGGAAAATATTTCCCAATACCCTCCTAGTGTTTATTATGATGAATCAGGTAACGAGGAAGAGTTTCCTATCCAATCAATCTCTTCAACAAGAATCTTGAAAAAACTAATTAAACCCACACATGGTGTGGTGAATAAGAAGAAAAGAAGAAATAATAGAGGTAAAAAGGTATCTCTCCCAAATAATGTTGCTCCCATCACCATCGTGCCTCATGAAAGTGAATCAAATATGTTGATGGAGGATGATATTGATGATGATTTTGTTATGCCTATTGCTTGTTGTGATGATTATGATTGGGAAGACAACGATATCAATTATGATCTTGAAAATCTTTTTAGCACTTGCTTGGAAGAATATGATAATGATGTTTGCTATACTATTGGTGCATTCATGCTATTGACAAGAATGATTGTGATGATATGCAAAACCACAAGCTTGGGGATGCTATGTTTTAGTGAGTATGATATGTTTGAAGATTTATTTGCTGGAAATAATACTTGTCCTAAGCTTGGGGATGCTTTGCTTAATGAATATGATCCTTTGATTCCTTCTACTTCCGGTAAGAAAATTTATTATGATGATAGCATGCCTCCTATTTATGATGATTACATGGATGAAAGTGGATTTGGAGAGGTCATGACCTTATTTAGTGATACATCCACTATTTTGGAAGAGGTTTCCATTGACTATGATAATAAAGTTGCTATCTATGATGATTATTATGATGACATGTATGCCATAAAGAGTGATAAATCTTCTATGCTTGTGCATCATGAAATGAGTGTTGTATGTGATAGCTATATTGTTGAATTCATTCATGATGCTACTGAAAATTATTATGAGAAAGGAACTTATGCTCTTACATATCTCAATAATATCAAGTTTCTTCTCTATGTGTTGATTGTTTTAAAGTTGCACTTGTGTTGCCTTCCTATGCTAGTTGATTCTTGTTCCCATAAGTTGTTTGCTCACAAAATCCCTATGCATAGGAAGTGGGTTAGAACTAAATGTGCTAGTCATATGCTTCATGATGCTCTCTTTATGTTTCAATTCTTTACTTTTATGCGAGCATCATTGAAATCAGCATGCCTAGCTTAAAAGGCATAAAAGAAAAGAGCTTGTTGGGAGACAACCCAACACTTATACCTACTGTTTTTGTGTGTTTCTACTGTAGTAATCATGTTTGATAGCTTTTGTTTCAATAAAGTGCCAAGTAAGACCTTTGGGATGGCTTACGGTGATAGTTGGTTTGATCTTTGCTGAAAAACAAAAACCTTTGCGCTTAGGAAAACAATTCTCATTTTTAACAAAAGCGCAATAAAATGCTGATTCTTTTTGCAGAAGATTAATAGACAAATTTCTCGGGTTGTCCTAATTTTTAGAATTTGTGAAGTGGCAGAAGTATGGTTTAAGTACAAATTACTACAATCTGTTATGTTTTTGACAGAATCTGTTTTCAATGCATAGTTTGCTTGTTTTCTAGTTTCTATAGCTTATATTGCTAAATATAAATTGTAGAAATGATATGATACAGTAGGAATTGTGTGAGAACAATTATGAATCTTGTCTTTGGCAGTACCAAAAGCGGAATGGTTTGCTCTTTATCATACCAACCTATCTCACAAAGTTCCGTTAAGTTTTGTGTGATTGAAGTTTTCAAGTTTTGGGTGAGATATCGATATGAGGAGAATAAGGAGTGACAATAACCTAAGATTGGGGATTCCCAAGGCATCCCCAAGGAAATATTCAAGGAAGATCCAAACAACTAAGCTTGGGGATGCTCAAGGCATCCCCTCTTTCGTCTCCAACAATATCGGTAACCTTACTTAGAGCTATGTTTTCATTCGTCACATCATATGTGTTTTGCTTTGAGCGTCAATTTATTTAGTTAGGATTTGCTTGCTGTTATTTAGAATAATGTTTTGCATATTTTATTTCAATAAAAGTTGCATTGATAGCCTTTACCATGCTTATTTTGCAAGTATACATGTTGCTGTTTGAAAACAGAAAGTTTACCGCTTTTGCAAAAATTCCCTAGAAAATTCAGAACCTGATAAAATGTTGAAACTTTTTTCAAAATGAGATCTGATAAATTTTATACAGTATGGTAATTTTTCATAATTTTTGGAGTTAGGTAAGTATTGATACTCTTGCATTCTTTATAGACTGTACTGTTTTGGCAGATTGCTGTTATGTTTGCATTGTTTGCATATGTTGCTTGTTCAATGATTCTATTTGAGGATAGGAGTATTAAATATGTAGAGGAATTTAGTATGAAATGTTGAATAATAATTTTAGTGATTTTCTACAGTAGAGAATGATAAGGTTTTTGCATTGGTTTATACTAACCTATCTCACGAGTTCTTGTTGAGTTTTGTGTGGATGAAGCTTTTGAGATTTAGGAAAACCGCGATATGATAGGAACTAAGGAGACACAAAAACTCAAGCTTGGGGATGCCCAAGGCACCCCAAGAAAATATTTCAAGAAGTCTCAAGCATCTAAGCTTGGGGATGCCTCGGTAGGCAGCCCACCTTTCTTCTTCAACAATTATCGGTTAGTATCGGTTGAGCCTAAGTTTTTACTTCTTCACATGAGTTGTGCTATTGTTGGAATGTCATTTCATTTTGTTTTGCTTGATTTTTTAATAAAATACTTAGATCTCAAAGTTTTTAAATAAAATAGAGTCCTCAAATAGTTGCCATGGAGGGTAAGTAAGCGGCATTCACATCCCGTCAACGAAGCTCTTTTCTATGTCATTTACTCTTGTGCTTGCTACCTCTTGAGCACTGCGTTGGTTTTCCCTTGAAGAGGAAAGGGTGGTGCAGTAAAGCAGCGTAAGTATTTCCCTCGGTTTTTGAGAACCAAGGTATCAATCCAGTAGGAGACCACGTGCGAGTCACCTCGTACCTACATAAACAAATATAATGGAAACTTGTATAAAATAGATTAGAAACTTGTATGATGGAAAATAGACCCGGGGCCATAGGTTTCACTAGTGGCTTCTCTCAAGATAGCATAAGTATTACGGTGGGTGAAAAAATTAATGTCGAGCAATTGATAGAAAAGTGAATAATTATGAGAATATCTAGGTATGATCATGTATATAGGCATCACGTCCGTGACAAGTAGACCGAAATGATTCTACATCTACTACTATTACTCCACACATCGACTGCTATCCAGCATGCATCTAGAGTATTAAGTTCATAAGAACAGAGTAACGCCTTAAGCAAGATGACATGATGTAGAGGGATAAACTCATGAAATATGATGTAAACCCCATCTTTTTATCCTGGATCGCAACAATAAAATACGTGTCATTTCCCTTTCTTTCACTGGGATCGAGCACTGCAAGATTGAACCCAAAGCTAAGAACTTCTCCCATTGCAAGAAAGATCAATCTAGTAGGCCAAACCAAACTAATAATTCGAAGATACTTGCAAAGATAAACCAATCATACATAAAAGAATTCAGAGAAGATTCAAATATTGTTCATCGATAAACTTGATCATAAACACACAATTCATTGGATCTCGACAAACACACCACAAAAGAAGATTACATCGAATAGATCTCCAACAGTATCGAGGATAACTTTGTATTGAGATCCAAAGAGAGAGAATAAGCCATCTAGCTACTAGCTATGGACCCGAAGGTCTGAAGTAAACTACTCACACATCATCGGAGAGGCCATGGAGTTGATGTAGAGGCCCTCCGTGATCAATAGCCCCTCCGGTGGAGCTCCGGAAAAGGCCCCAAGATGGGATCTCTTGGGTAAAGAAGGTTGTGGCGGTGGAAATAGGGTTTCGTGGTGCTCCTGGATGTTTGCGGGGTATATGGATATATATAGGAGGAAGAAGTAGGTCGGTGGAGCAACGAGGGGCCCATGAGGGTGGAGGGCGCGCCTAGGGGGGTGGGCATGCCCCCTGCCTCGTGGCCTCCTCAATTGTGTCTTGACGTCCACTCCAAGTCTCCTAGATCATGTCTGTTCCAAAAATAACGCTCCCGAAGGTTTCACTCCATTTGGACTTCGTTTGATATTCCTTTTCGGCGAAACACTACAATAGGCAAAAAAACAGTAATTTGGGTTGGGCCTCTGGTTAATAGGTTAGTCCAAAAAATAATTTTAAAATGTAAAAATAAGCCCATTAACATCCAAAATAGATAATATAATAGCATGGAGCAATCAAAAATTATAGACACGTTGGAGACATATCAAGCATCCCCAAGCTTAATTCCTGCTCGTCCTCGAGTAGGTAAATGATAAAAACAGAATTTTTGACGTGGAATGCTTCCCAACATATTTCTCAATGCAATTTTCTTTATTGTGGCATGAATGTTCAGATCCGAAAGATTCAAGATAAAGGTTTAATATTGACATAAAAATAATAATGCTTCAAGCATACCCACTAAGCAATCATGTCTTCTCAGAATAACATGGCCAAAGAAAGTTCATCCCTACAAAATCATATAGTTTGGTCATGCTCCATTTTCTTCACATAAGAATGCTCTCATCATGCACAACCCCGATGACAAGCCAAGCAATTGTTTCATACTTTAGTAATCTCAAACTTTTTTCAACCTTCACGCAATACTTGAGCGTGAGCCATGGATATAGCACTATGGGTGGAATAGAATATAATGAAAGGGGGTTATGTGGAAAAGACAAAAAAAAGAGAAAGTCTCACACCGACGCGGCTAATTAATGACCTAGGGAGATGCCCATCAATTGATGTCAATGCAAGGAGTAGGGATTGCCATGCAATGGATGCACTAGATCCAACTTGCTTGCTCACGAAGACCTAGGGCACTTGAGGAGGCCCATTGTTGGAATATACAAGCCAAGTTATATAATGAAAAATTCCCACTAGTATATGAAAATGACAAAACAAGAGACTCTCTATCATAAAGATCATGGTGCTACTTTGAAGCACAAGTGTGCAAAAAGGATAGTAGCATTGCCCCTTTTTTTGGGACAATGCTCTATTAATGATGATCATCACACTTCTATTTATTTACAACTCAATGATTACAACTCGATACTAGAACAAGATATGACTCTATATGAATGCCTCTGGTGGTGTACCGGGATGTGCAATGACTCATGAGTGACATGTATGAAAGAATTACGATTGGTGGCTTTGCCACAAATACGATGTCAACTACATGATCATGCAAGGCAATATGACAATGATGATGCGTGTCACAATAAACGGAATGGTGGAAATTTGCATGGCAATATATCTCGGAATGGCTATGGAAATGCCATAATAGGTAGGTATGGTGGCTATTTTGAGGAAGATCTAAGGAGGTTTATGTGTGATAGAGCGTACCGTATCAAGGGGTTTGGATGCACCGGCGAAGTTTGCACCAACTCTCAAGGTGAGAAAGGGCAATGCACAGTACCGTAGAGGCTAGCAATGATGGAAGGGTGAGAGTGTGTATAATCCATGGACTCAACATTAGTCATAAAGAACTAACATACTTACTGCAAAAATCTACAAGTCATCAAAAACCAAGAATTACGCGCATGCTCCTAGGGGTATAGATTGGTAGGAAAAGACCATCGCTCATCCCCGACCGCCACTCATAAGGAAGACAATCAAATAACACCTCATGTTTCAAATTTGTTACACAACGTTTACCATACGTGAATGCTACCGGACTTGCAAACTTCAACACAAGTATTTCTCAAATTCACAACTACTCAACTAGCACAACTTTAATATCACTATCTCCATATCTCAAAACAATCATCAAGTATCAAACTTTTCTTAGTATTCAATGCACTTATATGAAAGCTTCTTATTATGCATAAAATCAAATTGCCATGTTGTTCTAAAGGACCCTCTAAATAATATAAGTGAAGCATGAAAGATCAATTATTTCTATAAAATGAAACCACCACCGTGCTCTAAAAGATATAAGTGAAGCACTAGAGCAAAAACTATATAGCTCAAAAGATATAAGTGAAGCACATAGAGTATTCTAATAAATTCCAATTCATGTGTGTCTCTCTCAAAAGGTGTGTATAGAAAGGATGATTGTGGTAAACTAAAAGGCAAAGACTCAAATCATCCAATACGCTCCAAGCAAAACACATATCATGTGGCGAATAAAAATATAGCTCCAAGTAAAGTTACCGATGAACAGAGACAAAAGAGGGGATGCCTTCCGGGGCATCCCCAAGCTTAGGCTTTTTGGTGTCCTTGTATTTTACCTTGGGGTGCCTTGGGCATCCCCAAGCTTAGGCGCTTGCCACTCCTTGTTCCATAATCCATCAAATCCTTACCCAAAACTTGAAAACTTCACAACACAAAACTGAAAAGAAAATCTTCGTGAGCTCCGTTAGTAAAAGAAAACAAACCACCACTTCAAGGTACTGTAATGAATTCATTATTTATTTATATTGGTGTTAAACCTAATGTATTCCAACTTTTCTATGGTTCATAAACTCTATTACTAGCCATAGATTCATCAAAATAAGCAAACAGCACACAAAAAACAGAATCTGTCAAAAACAGAACAGTCTGTTGTAATCTGTAGATTTCGAATACTTCTTGAACCCAAAAAATTCCAAAATAAATTTCTGGACGTGAGGAATTTATCTATTAATCATATGCAAAAAGAATTAACGAAATATCACTCTCCAATAAAAAATGTCAGCAATTCTCGTGAGCGTTAAAGTTTCTATTTTTTATAGGAAGATCAAAAAGACTTTCCCCAAGTCTTCCCAATGGTTCTACTTGGCAAAAACACTAATTAAACACAAAAAACACAACCAAAAAAGAGTCTATATAAATTATTTATTTAATAACATCAAGTAAAAATATTGGGTTGTCTCCCAACAAGCGCTTTTCTTTAAAGCCTTTTACCTAGGCAAAAGATTTCAATGATGCTCACATGAAAGACAAGAATTGAAGCACAAAGAGAGCATCATAAAACACGTGACAAACACATGTAAGTCTAACATACTTCCCATGCATAGGCATCTTATAGGAAAACAAATTATCAAGGCAAGCAAAAACTAGCATATGCAAGGAAGCGGGAAGAAACAATAGCAATCTCAACATAACAAGAGGTAATTTAGTAACATGAAAATTTCTACAACCATATTTTCCTCTCTCATAATAATTACATGTAGGATCATAAGAAAATTCAACAATATAGCTATCACAAAACATATTCTTAACACGATCCACATGTATGCAAAGTTGACACTCTTCCAAAATAGTGGGATTAAAATTAACTAAAGTCATGACCTCTCCAAACCCACTTTTATCAAAAAATTCATAAGATTGAACATTCTCCAAATATGTGGGATCTAAAGTTGACACTCTTCCAAACCCACTTTTAATAATATTGCAAACATTATTATCAATCTCATATCCATCATGGGGCTAAATAAATTTTCAAGATCATAAGAAGAATCACCCTAATCATGATCATTGCAACAAGTAGTAGACATAGCAAAACTAGCATCCCCGAGCTTAGGGTTTTGCATATTATAAGAACAATTGACATTAATAGAATTTATACTAACATCATTGCCATCATGCTTTTCATCGAAGGAACTATCAAGTATGTGTGCAATAGCAACGATCTCATGTTTAACATAAGGAACTATAGCAAATTAATCTTCATAAATATTGGCATCATGGCCACAAGAATAGCAAGCATCATGTTCATCAAGGGATATTTCAATCAAATCATCGGAATCATAATTTTCTATAGACTCATTCATATCATTACTTTCTTCCGAAGCGACGGTCATTCTTTCAATAAATTCTTTGACATAGACATTATGAGCATAGTTTTCATAGCAATATTTAAGTATGTCAAAAATTTCGGATTCGTAGAGAGTAATATCATACTTCTCAATCAAAGAAGAAACTTCATAAGCACCCTTAAAAGCAACAAATTCTTCAATTTGTTCGATATCATAGTAACTATAAACACCCTTTGTATAAGATGATAAGATTTCATTATCATTAAACTCACATATCAATAGATGGGGTTTCAGCACGAGCGCATAAGGATCGAAGATGATCCAAGTAGAACATTTTAAGTGGATCCATATCAATAGATTTTTAGAAAGCAAAGATGCTAGCAAATAGAAGGCACATGGAAACACAAAGAAAGGTACATACGGGAAGAAGGCGAACGGAAAAAGGGAAAATAAAACGGCAAGGGTGAAGTGGGGGAGAGGAAAACGAGAGGAAAATGGCAAATAATGTAATGCGAAGGATAAGAGTTGTGATGGGTACTTGGTATGTCTTGACTTGGTGTAGATCTCCCCAGCAACGGCGCCAGAAATCCTCCTTGCTACCTCTTGAGCACTGCATTGGTTTTCCCTTGAAGAGGAAAGCGTGGTGCAGTAAAGCAGCGTAAGTATTTCCCTCAGTTTTTGAGAACCAAGGTATCAATCCAGTAGGAGACCACGCGCGAGTCACCTCGTACCTACACAAACAAATAAGAACCTCGCAACCAACGCGATAAAGGGGTTGTCAATCCCTTCACGGCCACTTGCAAGCGTGAGATCTGATAGAGATGGCAATAATAAGATAAGCATTTTTGGTATTTTTATGATATAGATTAAGTAAAGATTGGAATATAAAGTAGATTAGAAACTTGTATGATGGAAAATAGACCCGAGGGCCATAGGTTTCACTAGTGGCTTCTCTCAAGATAGCATAAGTATTACGGTGGGTGAACAAAATACTGTCGAGCAATTGGTAGAAAAGGGAATAATTATGAGAATATCTAGGTATGATCATGTATATAGGCATCACATCCGTGACAAGTAGACCGAAATGATTCTTCATCTACTACTATTACTCCACACATCGACCGCTATCCAGCATGCATCTAGAGTATTAAGTTCATAAGAACAGAGTAACGCCTTAAGGAAGATGACATGATGTATAGGGATAAACTCATGCAATATGATGTAAACCCCATCTTTTTATCCTCGATGGAAACAATACAATACATGTCATTTCCCTTTCTGTCACTGGGATCGAGCACCGCAAGATTGAACCCAAAGCTAAGCACTTCTCCCATTGCAAGAAAGATCAATCTAGTAGGCCAAACCAAACTGATAATTCGAAGAGACTTGCAAAGATAAACCAATCATACATAAAAGAATTCAAAGAAGATTCAAATATTGTTCATAGATAAACTTGATCATAAACCCACAATTCATCGGATCTCGACAAACACACCGCAAAACAAGATTACATCGAATAGATCTCCAAGAGAATCAAGGAGAACTTTGTATTGAGATCCAAAGAGAGAGAAGAAGCCATCTAGCTACTAGCTATAGACCCGAAGGTCTGAAGTAAACTACTTAGACATCATCGGAGAGGCCATGGAGTTGATGTAGAGGCCCTCCGTGATCAATGCCCCCTCCGGCAGAGCTCCAGAAAAGGCCCCAAGATGGGATCTCTTGGGTATAGAAGGATGCGACGGTGGAAATAGGGTTTTGTGGTGCTCCTGGATGTTTGCGGGGTATATGGATATATATATATATATATATAGGAGGAAGAAGTAGGTCGGTGGAGCAACGAGGGGCCCACGAGGGTGGAGGGCGCGCCCAGGGGTTGGGCGCACCCCCCTGCCTTGTGGCCTCCTCGATTGTTTCTTGACGTCCACTCCAAGTCTCCTGGATCACGTTTGGTCCAAAAATAACGCTCCCGAAGGTTTCATTCCGTTTGGACTCCGTTTGATATTCCTTTTCGGCGAAACACGAAAATAGGCAAAAATACTGCAATTTGGGCTGGACCTCCGGTTAATAGGTTAGTCCCAAAAATAATATAAAAGTGTAAAATTAAGCCCATTAACATCCAAAATAGATAATATAATAGCATGGAGCAATCAAAAATTATAGATACGTTGGAGACGTATCAGTGCTTCACTTATATCCTATGAGTAAATTGTTGGATGAATTGAATATCATGAAGTTGAAATTATAGCATGCCTAGTGGTAGCTTCACATTGGGTTTAGAATGTGAAATCTTTTGAGGCTTGACAATCACAATATTGGTCATACAAGCAATTCACGAATAATTAGTATAAGGAAGAGAACTTTCACATATAAATACACTATCATGGAAATCTTTTGTGATTGTGAGCCCCCATCAAAATATTATATGCCAAAATTGTTGACGTTGGACAAGGAAGACAACATAATGGTTTATGTTTGTTCATATTCACATAGAAGTTATATTGTCATATATCCTTCAACATGTGGTGCTTGCCCCCAATCGATGAAAGTCAGTGTGTTGTGGCCTGTTTGCAAGAAACCAAATGCTCATCTTTTGACTCTAGGTCAATTAAGAGTTTCCGCCCCAAGAGATTTGACAGTTTTGTTTGCTCTCCTTTAATGGGAGCCTCTGGGGGAATTATTGTGGTCTGGAACTCCTCTGTTTTTATTGGAACTTTAATCCAAATTCAGCAGTTTGCTATAGTTGTTGAGTTTGTTTCCAGACAGAACAATGAAAAATGGACTCTGGTTGCTGTTTATGGACCTTGTCAGGGTGAAGCCAGAGACAATTGTATCTTGGCTCTATAATCTAAATATTCCTGTTGGTGAGTATTGGCTGCTCTTAGGAGATTTTAATTTCATTAGATCCATAGATAACAGGAATTTGCCTGGAGGGGACCTGAATGATATGTTCATCTTTAATGAGATTATTGGGCATTTGGGCCTCATGGAGTTGCCCATCAAGGGAAGAGCTTTCACTTGGTATAATATGCAAGATAGCCCACTTCTGGAACAATTAGACTAGTTTTTTTACATCTGTAGACTAGATATCTGTCTATCCTATGACTGAAGTGCTCCCTCTTGCTAGGACTGCTTATGACCATGTTCCCTGTGTAGTCACAATCAAAACATCTATCCCTAAGTCAAATCTTTTTAGGTTTGAGAACTACTGGTTGGAATTGGAAGGATTTATGGATTGTGTTGCTAAGTCTTGGAATATCCCTTCTAGGAAGGAGCACATAACTGCTAAAATTGCTGATAAATTCAAGTATCTTAGAATGTGCCTTAAAAATGGCAAATGAATATCTCAAAGTTGAAGCTCCTCATTGCCAAATGTAACCATGTTATTTTGCTCCTTGATGACTTGGAAGAGTGGAGGCCTCAGTTTATCCAGGAGCTTAATTTCAGGAAAATTGTCAAAGTGCACCTGGAGAAATTGCTTCATTTGCAGTTCCTTTATTGGAAGAAAAGGTGTACTGTCAGATACATTAAGGTGGGAGGGGAAAATACAAAGTTTTTCCATGCCATGGCCACTGAAAGGCATAGGAGAAACTCTATTGCAAGCCTCAAATTGCCTGATGGCACTATTGTCGATGATCATGCTCAAATGGAAGGAATCATCTGGAATTGTTTTAAAAACAGAATGGGCACATCTAGGGGCATTGTCATGGGGTTCGACCTCTCTGCTCTCCTCACCCTGTGGCTGGCCTAGACATTCTCACCAAGCCTTTTGAAAAAGATGAAATGGACAAGGTGGTTCAGCATATGCCTGTTGATAAAGCCCCTGGCCCTGATGGTTTCAATGGCCTTTTCTTCAAAAAGTGCTGGCATCTTATTTCTAAGGACTTTTATCAGTTGGCACAAGAATTCTATGAGGGTACTGCAACCCTGGATAACATTAATGATTGTTACATTACTCTTGTACCTAAAAAGCTTTCACATGAAGAGATTGGAGATTATAGGCCTATCTCCCTAACTAGTATGGGCCTGAAATTTCTCTCTAAAATGGCAGCTAATAGGTTCCAAGAGTTTATTCTTCAGTGCATCCACAAGAACCAATATGGCTTTATTAAGATCAGAACAATTCAAGATTGTATTGGCTGGACTTTTGAGTATTTGCATCAGTGCCATCAATCTAAAAGGCCAATTCTAATTCTTAAGTTGGACTTTGAAAAGGCTTTTGACTCTTTGGAACGTGAAGCGCTTTTTCAGATCCTTAGGCACAAAGGTTTTAATGAGGAATGGATTCTCTGGATGAAGCAGCTGCTGGTCACTAGCACTTCTTCAGTTCTTCTTAATGGAGTCCCTGGGAGAAAATTTGTTTGTAAAAAGGGAGTCAGGCAGGGTGACCCTGTTTCTCCTCTACTCTTTGTTATTGCTGCTGACCTGTTGCAATCTGTCATCAATGACATGTTCAGAAGAGGAATTCTTCACCTGCCTAACCCCTGTCATGATCAGGACTACCCAGTGATCCAATATGCTGATGATACTCTAATCATCTTGCCTGCTGACAGGACTCAGCTTTTGGCCTTGAAAGATATGCTCCAAGTGTTTGCTCAGTCCACTGGCCTTGATGTTAACTATCACAAATCTTTCCTCATCCCTATAAATGTTGATCCTATTGTCATGAATGATCTGGCCGTTGCTTTTGGTTGTCAGATAGGAAAGATGCCTTTCACCTATCTTGGGCTGCCAGTGGGAACCACAAGGCCCAAAATGGTGGACTTTATGCCCCTAGTAGTCTGTATGGAAAGAAGAATGACTGCTAGTTCTTCTTTTCTTAACCAAGGGGAGAGACTACAATTCCTGAACTCTGCTTTGTCCTCAATGCCTATTTTCTTCATGGGCAGCTTGGCTGTTCCAGCAGGTATACTCAAACAGTTAGAGAGAATTCAGAGGCAATGTTTGTGGAGGAAGAATAGAGATGAACCTGCCCCCTCCCTTGCAGCTTGGGAGCTTATTTGTAGGCCAAAAACAGGGGTGGTCTTGGTATTCTCAATCTGGGGGTACAAAATGTTGCCTTGCTTCTCAAACATGTCAGTAATTTCCTCAATAAAAAAGATATTCCCTGGGTTTCTCTCATTTGGAATTCCTACTACCATGAAAGGGTGCCTCAAGGAACATCTGCATATGGCTCTTTCTCGTGGAAGGATATTTGCAAGGTTATGATCAATTTTAGGGAGTGCTCATGGGTTGAGGTTAATGATGGTGACACTGCTCTGTTCTGGTCAGATAACTGGAATATTGGTGCTGAGGTCTCTTCACTGCAATCAAGGTTTCCTAGGCTTTTTTCTTATGTTAAGGACCCTTGGATTACAGTCAAGGAATTCTTCAGTTTCCAAGATATTGTTCAGCATTTTCATCTCCCCCTGTCTGATCAGGCATTTGGGGAGTTGGGAATGATTCAGTCTATGTTGGGCTCTCATGGCAGAGTATCTGGCTCTAAGGATGTGTGGTTTTGGCAGAACTCATCCAAGCAGTTTAGACCCAAGATGTTTTACTCCCACACATTTCTCTTTGAAACCTTCAACCCTATGCTTTGTTGGATATGGAAATCTTCTTGTACTCTCAAGATTAAGGTTTTTGCCTGGATGCTGATCATGGACAGGCTGAATACTAAAGATATGGTTGAACGAAGGCATTGTCACATGGAGGATGGAGTGCATTGCAGGCTCTGCCCCCTGCAGGTTCGAGAAACCAGGGATCATCTCTTCTTCAACTGCAATTTCAGTGTCCGTGTCTGGAATTACCTTCAAATTGAATGGCCTGCAAGGCACTCTATGTCTGATGTGGTTATTCATGCTAGGAATGATTTTGACAAGCCATTTTTTCCAGAAGTAGTGTTCACTGCATGTTGGAAGATATGGATCATTCGAAATGCCAAGGTTTTCAGAAATGAGAGGGCTAGTTTTTATAAATGGCATTCTGCTTTTAGGCATGATATCTCTTTGTTGTAATATAGGATTAAATCTGCCTACAAGGATGACCTTCTCAAGTGGATCTCCTTCCTCCCTCCTTAAGGCTTAGTGTAGTAAGGCTTTCCTGCCTCCTTCTTTTAGTTTAGTTACCCTCTGTAGATTACCCCTTATAATCAGCGTTTGTATCCTGTTTCTTTGCTTTAATAAAGGTTTTGATTTGCTGTGGGGGTTTGCCCCACAGTTTCCCAGTCAAAAAAAATTATGAACCAAGTAGAGATACTACTTGTGCATCCAAAAACCATTAAACCGAAATCTTATTTTCAAGAGTCCACCATACCTACCTAAGGATTGAGCAAGATCCTTCAAGTAAGTTGTCACCAGTGCAATAAGGCAGTGAAAATTGCTTCTAAAAGTGTAAGAGAAAATTGAGCGTTGTACGAACTTGTGTTGGTAAAGCAATAAAAGCGACAAACTGCATAATAAAGGTCGCTATCACAAGGGGCAATATAACGTGATGTTCTTTTGCACTAAGGGATTGACCATACAAACAAATAAGCGCATGGCAACCTCTACTTCCATCTGGGAAGGGCCTATCTTTTACTTTTCAGTATTTACTTTTATGCAAAGAGTTGAAGTTTTTCTCTCTATTCCTTTTTATTTTTGTCTTTTGGCAAGCATCATGTGGTGAGGAAAGATCTAGGCACATATATCCAGTTGGATATGGGTAGCATGAGTTATTGTTGTTGACATCACCCTTGAGGTGAATACGTTGGGAGGCGAAATTATAAGCCCCTACCTTTCTATGTGTCCGGTTGAAATGTTTTGCTCATGTGTACAATGTGAGTGTTAGCAATCATAGAAGACTATATGATGGTTGAGTATGTGGAGCTCTTACTTAAACTCTGTTGAATAAGTTGAATTGCAATTTCTTGGTGACTGAGAACATAGGTTGTTGGGTTTCAAGAGAATTCATTGTTTGAACCTTAACATGTGAATAGGTTGCCACTATAACATGAGAAGTTTTATAAGAAAGAATTGCTATTACGATGCTAGTAAAAGTGATTGAAATTATCATTGATAAAACTTGTGCACTTTGCTAGCATTCACACTTCATAAATTATTTCTTTTATCATTTACCTACTCGAGGACGAGTAGGAATTAAGCTTGGGATGCTGATACGTCTCCGACGTATCTATAATTTATGAAGTATTCATGCCAATATATTATCATTCTTGGATGTTTTACAATCATTTTATAGAAACTTTATATCATTTTTTGGGACTAACCTATTGACCCAGTGCCCAGTGCCAGTAGCTGTTTTTTGCTTGTTTTTTACATCGCAGAAAATCAATATTAAATGGAGTCCAAACACCACGAAACTTTTTGTGGATTTTTTATGGGCCAGAAGACTCCCGATGGGCCAGAGCGGCACCTGGGGGTGCCCCGAGGGGGGACAACCCACCAGGTGCGCCAGGCCCCCCCTGGCGCACCCAGGTGGGTTGTGCCCATCTCGGTGGCCTCCTGTACCCCCTCTTTCCACTATAAATTCCCAAATATTCCGAAACCCCTCGGGGTTAACCTAGATCAGAAGTTCTGCCGCCGCAGGGCTCTGTAGCCACCAAAAACCAATCTAGACCCATTTCGGCACCCTGCCGGAGGGGGGAATCATCTCCGATGGCCATCTTCATCATCCCGGCGGCCACCACGATGAGGAGGGAGTAGTCCACCCTCGGGGCTGAGGGTTTGTACCAGTAGCTATGTGTTTAATCTCTCTCTCTCTCTCTCGTGTTCTTAAGATGTCAGAATCTTGATGTATCGCGGGCTTTGTTAATATAGTCGGATCATACGGTGTTTTCCCCTCTCTATCTTGTGATGAATTGAGTTTTCCGTTTGAGATTTCGTTGTTATCGGATTGCATACTTTTATGGATTTTAGAACACTTGATATATGTCTTGCAATTGATATGTGTTTTGGCATTCAACTGCGGATTCCCGCGGTGACATTGGGGTAATCTATGCATGTGGGTTGATGCACGATCTCGTCTTTTGTTTCTCCGGTAGAAATCTTGGGGCACTCTTTGAGGTTCTTGTTGGGGAACGTAGTAATTTCAAAAATTTCCTACACACACGCAAGATCATGGTGATGCATAGCAACGAAAGGGGAGAGTGTTGTCCACGTACCCTCATAGAGCGAAAGCAGAAGCGTTAGCACAATGCGGTTGATGTAGTCGTACGTCTTCATGATCCGACCGATCAAGTACCGAACGCACGGCACCTCCGAGTTCTGCACACATTCAACTCGATGACGTCCCTCGAACTCCGATCCATCCGAGTGTTGAGGGAGAGTTTCATCAGCATGACGACGTGGTGACTATGATGATGTTCTACCGATGCAGGGCTTCGCGTAAGCACCGCTATGATATGATCGAGGTGGATTATGGTGGAGGGGGGCACCGCACACGGCTAAGAGATCAAGAGATCAATTGTTGTGTCTATGGGGTGCCCCCTGGCGACGTATATAAAGGAGTGGAGGAGGGGAGGGGCCAGCCCTCTCTATGGCGCACCCTAGGGGAGTCCTACTCCCACCGGGAGTAGGATTCCCCCTTTCCTAGTAGAACTAGGAGCCCTTCCAAGTAGTAGGAGTAAGAGGGAAGGAAAGGGAAGGGAAAAGGAGAAGGAAGGAAGGGGGCGCCCCCCTCCCTAATCCAATTCGGACCAGCCCATGGGGAGAGGTGCGGCCACCCTTTGAGGCCTTTCTCTCCTTTCCCGTATGGCCCATTAAAGCCCAATACGAATTCTCGTAACTCCCCGGTACTTCAAAAATACCCGAATCACTCGGAACCTTTCCGATGTCCGAATATAGTCGTCCAATATATCGATCTTTACGTATCGACCATTTCGAGACTCCTCGTCATGTCCCCGATCTCATCCGGGACTCCGAACTCCTTCGGTACATCAGAACACATAAACTCATAATATAACCGTCATCGAACTTTAAGCGTGCGGACCCTACGGGTTCGAGAACTCTGTAGACATGACCGAGACACGTCTCTGGTCAATAACCAACAGCGGAACCTGGATGCTCATATTGGCTCCTACATATTCTACGAAGATCTTTTATCGGTCAAACCGCATAACAACATACGTTGTTCCCTTTGTCATCGGTATGTTACTTGCCCGAGATTCGATCATCGATATCTCAATACCTAGTTCAATCTCATTACCGGCAAGTCTCTTTACTCGTTCCGTAATACATCATCCCGCAATTAACTCATTAGTTGCAATGCTTGCAAGGCTTATAGTGATGTGCATTACCGAGTGGGCCCAGAGATACCTCTCCGACAATCGGAGTAACAAATCCTAATCTCGAAATATGCTAACCCAACAAGTACCTTCGAAGACACCTGTAGAGCACCTTTATAATCACCCAGTTACGTTGTGACATTTGGTGGCACACAAAGTGTTCCTCCGATAAACGGGAGTTGCATAATCTCATAGTCATAGGAACATGTATAAGTCATGAAGAAAGCAATAGCAACAAACTAAACGATCAAGTGCTAAGCTAACGGAATGGGTCAAGTCAATCACATCATTCTTCTAATGATGTGATCCCATTAATCAAATGACAACTCATGTCTATGGTTAGGAAACATAACCATCTTTGTTCAACGAGCTAGTCAAGTAGAAGCATACTAGTGACACTCTGTTTGCCTATGTATTCACACATGTATTACGTTTCCGGTTAATACAATTCTAGCATGAATAATAAACATTTATCATGATATAAGGAAATAAATAATAACTTTATTATTGCCTCTAGGGCATATTTCCTTTAGTCTCCCACTTGCACTAGAGTCGATAATCTAGTTCACATCGCCATGTGATTTAATGTCAATAGTTCACATCGCCATGTGATTAACACCCATTGTTCACATCGACATGTGACCAACACCCAAAGGGTTACTAGAGTCAATAATCTAGTTCACATCGCTATGTGATTAACACCCAAAGAGTACTGTGGTGTGATCATGTTTTGCTTGTGAGAGAAGTTTCGTCAACGGGTCTGCCACATTCAGATCCGTATGTATTTTGCAAATTTCTATGTCAACAATGCTCTGCACGGAGCTACTCTAGCTAATTGCTCCCACTTTCAATATGTATCTAGATTGAGACTTTGAGTCATCTGGATCAGTGTCAAAACTTGCATCGACGTAATCCTTTACGACGAACCTTTTGTCACCTCCATAATCGAGAAACATGTCGTTATTCCACTAAGGATAATTTTGACCAATGTCCAGTGATCTACTCCTAGATCACTATTGTACTCCCTTGCCAAACTCAGGGCAGGGTATACAATAGGTCTGGTACACAGCATGGCATACTTTATAGAACCTATGGCTGAGGCATAGGGAATGACTTTCATTCTCTCTCTATCTTCTGCCGTGGTCGGGTTTTGAGTCTTACTCAACTTGACACCTTGTAACACAGGAAAGAACTCCTTCTTTAACTGTTCCATTTTGAACTACTTCAAAATCTTGTCAAGGTATGTACTCATTGAAAAATGTATCAAGCATCTTAATCTATCTCTATAGATCTTGATGCTCAATATGTAAGCAGCTTCACCGAGGTCTTTCTTTGAAAAACTCCTTTCAAACATTCCTTTATGCTTTGAGGAATAATTCTGCATTATCTCCGATCAACAATATGTCATTCACATATACTTATCAGAAATGTTGTAGTGCTCCCACTCACTTTGTTGTAAATACAGGCTTCACCGCAAGTCTGTATAAAACTATATGCTTTGATCAACTTATCAAAGCGTATATTCCAACTCCGAGATGCTTGCACCAGTCCATAGATGGATCGCTGGAGCTTGCATATTTTGTTAGTACCTTTAGGACTGACAAAACCTTCTGGTTGCATCATATACAATTCTTCTTTAATAAATCCATTAAGGAATGCAGTTTTGTTTATCCATTTGCCAGATTTCATAAAATACGGCAATTGCTAACATGATTCGGACAGACTTAAGCATAAATACGAGTGAGAAACTCTCATCATAGTCAACACCTTGAACTTGTCGAAAACCTTTTTGCGACAATTCTAGCTTTGTAGATAGTAACACTACTATCAGCGTCCGTCTTCCTCTTGAAGATCCATTTAATCTCAATGGCTCGCCGATCAATGGGCAAGTCAATCAAAGTCCATACTTTGTTCTCATACATGGATCTCATCTCATATTTCATGGCCTCAAGCCATTTCGCGGAATCTGGGCTCATCATTGCGTCCTCATAGTTCATAGGCTCGTCATGGTCAAGTAACATGACCTCCAGAACAGGATTACCGTACCACTCTGGTGCGGATCTCACTCTGGTTTACCTACGAGGTTCGGTAGTAACTTGATCTGAAGTTACATGATCATCATCATTAGCTTCCTCACTAATTGGTGTAGTAGTCACAGGAACAGATTTCTGTGATGAACTACTTTCCAATAAGGGAACAGGTACAATTACCTCATCAAGTTCTACTTTCCTCCCACTCACTTCTTTCAAGAGAAACTCCTTCTCTAGAAAGGATCCATTCTCAGTAATGAATATCTTGCCTTCGGATCTGTGATATAAGGTGTACCCAACATTTTCGTTTGGGTATCCTATGAAGATGCACTTCTCCGATTTGGGTTTGAGCTTATCAGGTTGGAACTTTTTCACATAAGCATTGCAACCTGAAACTTTAAGAAACGACATCTTAGGTTTCTTGCCAAACCATAGTTCATACGGTGTCGTCTCAACGGATTTAGATGGTGCCCTATTTAATGTGAATGTAGTTGTCTCTAATGCATAACCCCAAAACGATAGTGGTAAATCGGTAAGAGACATCATAGATCGCACCATATCTAATAAAGTATGGTTACGATGTTCGAACACACCATTACACTGTGGTGTTCCAGGTGGCGTGAGTAGTGAAACTATTTCACATTGTTTTAACTGAAGCCCAAACTCGTAACTCAAATATTTTACTTCTGCAATCATATCGTAGAAACTTTTATTTTTGTTACGATGATTCTCTACTTCACTCTGAAGTTCTTTGAACTTTTCAAATGTTTAAGATTTGTGTTTAATCAAGTAGATATACTCATATCTGCTCAAATCATCTGTGAAGATCAGAAAATAATGATACCTGCCGTGAGCCTCAATATTTATCGGATCACATACATCAGTATGTATGATTTCCAACAAATCTGTTGCTTGCTCCATTGTTCCGGAGAACGGAGTCTTAGTCATCTTGCCCATGAGGCATGGTTCACAAGCATCAGCTGATTCATAATCAAGTGATTCCAAAAGCCCATGAGCATGGATTTTCTTCATGCGCTTTACACCAATATGACCTAAACGGCAGTGCCACCAATATGCGCTTTGCATCTTTTGGCTTAAATATTATAAAAATGTGTATCACCACGATCGAGATCCAACAAACCATTTTTATTGGGTGTATGACCATAGAAGGTTTTATTCATGTAAATAGAACAACAATTATTCTCTAACTTACATGAATAATCGTATTGCAATAAACATGATCCAATCATATCCATGCTCAACGCAAACACTAAATAACATTTATTTTAGGTTTAACACTAATCCCGAAAGTATAGGGAATGTGCGATGATGATCATATCAATTTTGGAACCATTTCCAGTACACATCGTCACTTCACCCTTAACTAGTCTCTGTTCATTCTGCAACTCCCGTTTCGAGTTACTTGTAACATCCCAAATTTTCAATTTGGAATGTTATACATTAGATCATCACTGCATATCATATTTTATTTTGCAATTTGGTTGATCCTAGAAATTCTATGCAACTCAATGACCCACGGAGAGAGTTGGGGATTTCGTTATTTTCATATTTGAGTTTTCTCAAATTTTGAGAATGGGATCATTTGATTTTAATTATTTTATCGTCAATTATTTCTATTACAAAAATATGAGAGAGGGAATAAAATGACTTTCCCAAAATAAAGAAATATTGAGGATTTAATAATAAAATCAAATAAGATTTTATTTCGGAGTTTTTCGGTGTTTTATTTGAATTTAGGAAAAAAGTGTGTTTTTCAAAATTCCATTTAGGTCCCAAATAAATGTTCACCTTGCGCGGCTTGATTTTACAAGCCCGTGAAAATTTATTTCGGAATTTTTGGAGTCCGTTTAGTATTTCTTTTTTTTTTCTTCCGAGCGGAATAATTAAAAAAACGAACTGACTTAACGGGCCGTGTCCGACCTGTACACCGACCGGGAGGCCTTTATAAGCCGAGGCCCGGCCCCGGGGGAAACCCTAAAGCGCCCTAAGCCGCCGCCACCCTAAGAAGCCGCCGCCGAGGTTCGTCACGCCTCGTTTTCTGTGCCGAAAAAAAACTCGGCGTTCGTCGTTTTTCTTTTTCTCGGATTAAATCCGCGATTTTTCTGATCGCGATTCCTGATTCGATTTTCGTTTTAGTTTAACTTTTCGCTCGTTTATCGGAATCAGGCGATTCAAGCGCCTAGGGATTCGTCTTGAAACCCTCTATCTGTTTAACCAACTTAAACAAGATTTTGCTACTATAAAATTTGCCCTAGATCCAGATTACGAGAACGAAGTTGTTTTCTTTCGCCGTTTGACTTTCGTTGCTTCATTTGATTTGATTGTTTTTGCCAACCGGAGTTCTTAAGTTGAACCTTCTGGTTAGATCTCTTATTTGAGTTTTACCTATGCATTAGATGAGTACTTATTGTATGCTTGTTTGTTTGTCTGCGATAGAATACCCGGAGTGCGCCGCCTGTTACTTCAAATCGTTAGGTTTCGCGGATCATCAGCAAGGCAAGTAACACTTTGATCATACTTTTCTACTACCTAGTTTTATTGCATTAGATCAATCCTCACACATTGCACGATTAGGATCTAATTAAATTGTGGGATGGGAAGTAGAGGAGGTAGTACCTATTACCTGTTATTATCAAACCTTTGGGAGTTACTTCTACGTTTGCTTATTATGCCATGCTATGCTAGTAGACGTGGATTGGGTGAGTGATATCCATGATAGATGTGAGATTGTTAATTAATGGTTTATCTAAGGTGGCAACTTAAACACACATCTGGGTGGATTGAGGCACCTGGGTATTCCAGGACTTGCCTGTTTCTTTTGGACCACCACCCAGGCTCAAAGGGATCATGAGACTATTCATACTAGAAACTTCCGTGTGCAGCCACAAGCTATTATGGGCTCTAGCATAGTTGACTAAGTTGTGCGAACTCTTACAGTGGTAGACTAGCAGATGTAGGGGATGTAGGTGGTACGGTCTACCCGATCGTAAGGTGCTAGCGCTTCTGAAAGACTATGTCTCGGTGATCCGTCTTCTCAAACACCATGTAGTGCGAGAAACCAAACGGGGGTGATCAAGTCTTGTGGGGAAAAGTGCGCAAACCTCTGCAGAGTGTAATAAACTAATCATGGTTAGCCGTGTCCCCGGTTATGGACATCTTGAGTATCTAGTACCTGGATTTTCATGTGAATCTCAACATGTTACTCTAAAATTAATTTTGTTGGGTTATGTTTAATGATGATGCTTAATTGGGATTGAGAGTGCTGTCAACCATTCTCAATGTTTAACAACCACCATGATAGTAATTAAATCTATTCCTTTGAAGTAGGGAAAAATTGGCTTTACGCAAAACTATAACCATAGAGCTTTCCACCAGCCAAATATGCATATAGTATAGCTGTTTCATTCCATTGCTCTCTATGTGTTACATTGCCAGCATATTCCATGTGCTGACCCGTTTCGGGCTGCAACGTTAATGTTGCAGACTTTTCAGACGATGATTAAGGAGTTTTTAGGTCGTAGTTCTATACTCAGTGATGCCATTGGAGTTGATGGACTCACTTATCTTCCAAGCCTTCCGCTATTATCGTTATTAGATGGCCTTAAGCCATATTTATTGTAATAAGTTCTCTTTTGAGACACTCAATGTAATAAGTGTGTGATTGCTACTCTGCTATAAATCCTCCGAGTACTGTGTGGTGTCAGCATTACTGATCCAGGGATGACACCAGAGCACAGAGGTCAGATTGTTTGAGGTCTGGTCGCTACAGAGATGGTATCAGAGCACACGATGACTGTAGGACACGACCACTAAGTTAGAGAGCTAGATCACTATTCACTCTCTTCTCTTCTGACCTCTCATCTTTTCTACTCTTTAGGATGGCGGGTGCAAGGAACAAGTTCACACAACCGGATGAAGATACACCCTTTGGACGTCACTTGAAGGAAGTCACTAGATACTTGAACATAGGAGTACCAAGTTTCACAGGAACCTACAACACCACTTTACCTAAAGAAGAGCGCTAGATGATTCAAGTTCAAGTTCCTGGAAGGACGTTCATGCCAGTCACTGAGCCCATAGAGTTTTCTTTTGATGCACCAACTTGGAGTCTAGGAAAGAGCATGGCAGCTCACATTGCCATGGGACGCATTGGAGAAGTCTACCGCAAGGATCTCAAGGATACTATCTACCAGATTTGTGGGCGCCGAGATGAGCACTGGGAGATGATCAGCACCAGGAAGGATAGATCAATTGCATCTTTTATCCAGGAGCTAAACCAGCACATTCGACGACAGGAGAACCAGATGTGCGCCGACATGATAGATCTGAAGAAGGCAAAGACTAGAATCAAGGAACTGGAGGAAGAACTCAAGGCTACACGTGAAGATTATGAAGAAGAAATTGAAGTATTGGTGGATAAGAATGACAACCTGATCAAGAAGATTGGAATATTTATGGGAGGCCCTACGCCAGTAGATGAAGACAAAGAACCCCACGAGATTAGCCCGGAAGACTACATCATCATCGACGGCACCGACTCGGAACCAGATAGTAGCAATGATGACTATGTTGATGAAGCTGGAGCAGATATTATGGAGTCAATGACCATAGAATATTTCTAGTAGACCACCTCATTAGTAGTAGTAGTCCACCATGTAAATATAGTAGTCTGAGCACTTTTGTGATAGTTAGATCGATTGTATGCCCTTGTTTGATTGATTGAAGTGAATTGTTTGTTTTGCCTCATGTGCATATGGGTAGTGTTTTCTCTTTAGACCCCCTCTATTCTTATATCTCATATTTTCTAAACCCTTAGATGCCTCCGAGACGTGATCCCGGATTTGCCTTTCCACCGGAGCTCACCCAGTTGATCCAGCAGCAGAACACATTGATGCAGTTGCTAGTCCAGAATCAGAATCAGGGGAACAACAACAACAACCCACCACCACCACCACCACCTGTTGACCACTTAGCCCGTTTTCTTAGGCTGAATCCGCCGGTGTTTTCCAGCAGCACCGAGCCGATAGTAGCAGATGATTGGCTCCACAAGACATCTAGGGAGTTGACCACAGCAGGATGCACAGATGCGGAGAAGGTGAAGTTTGCCGCACATCAGTTAGAAGGACCCGCAGCATCATGGTGGGAGAATTTCACAGCCACTTTCCCTGTAGACACTGTCACATGGGACCAGTTTCAGTAGGCTTTTCGTACTGCCCATGTTTCAGCAGGAGCTATGGCCATGAAGAAGCGTGAGTTTCGTAACTTGCGCCAAGGAGGACGAACAGTTGGCCTGTATGTGGAGGACTTTAGTAAGTTAGCACGTTATGCCCCAGATGACGTCGCTACATATGCAGCTAAGCAGGAGAAGTTTCTGGAAGGACTGAATGATGAGTTGAGCATGCAGTTGATGGTAGCAACCTTCAACAACTACCAGGAGTTGGTAGATTGTGCTCTTATGATTGAAGGGAAGCAGCAGCAAATTGAGAATTGCAAGAGGAAGTATGGACAAGGAAAGTACAATTCAGGAGCTCAGCAGAAGCCACGTTTTACCCCTAGACCGGGAGGACATTTTCAGCATACCCATGGAGGAGGTAGCTCGCACAATCACAATGGCACCAAGAATGGTAATGGCAATGGAGGAAGCAACGGCCAGAATCGCACCAACCCCTCAACCCCAGCCAAGAAGGACCTAAGCCAAGTCACTTGTTTTAAGTGTTCGAAGACAGGACATTATGCAAATGAATGTCCTGAATTGCAAAATGGAAATAGCAATGGAAGTTCTGGGAAGAAGCCGAACCCTTTCAACAGGGGACAGGTGAACCACGTTAGCGTGGAGGAGGTTGAAGCTCAGCCTGATGCAGTAATAGGTAAGTTTTTGGTTAAGTCATTTACTGCACTCGTTCTTTTTGATACTGGTGCATCGGATTCATACATCTCAAGGGGATTTGTGGATTAGTATAACCTACCAACCCAAGCCCTTCGGTCACCCATGTTAGTAACCTCGCTCTGAGCAGAGTATGTGGCTAGTCTATGGTGTGATCGGTTACCATTAAGGATTGGTAACTATGTTTTTCCCTCAGACCTAATAGTATTGGAATCCCAAGGATTGGATGTGATATTAGGCATGGATTGGTTATCAAAGTATGAAGGGACTATAGAATGTGCTAGTAAGTTAATTTTGCTTACCACCCCAGAAGGGAGAAGGATCAAGTATGTATCCCGGCATGTGCCAAAGAGGACTCAAGTAAATTGCCTAACAGGAGTTGTGCAGGAGGAAGTACCAGTGGTAAGGGATTTCCCTGATGTATTTCCAGAGGAGTTGCCAGGCATGCCACCGGATAGAGATATTGAGTTTTTGATTGAGCTATTGCCAGGCATAGGGCCAATATTAAAGAGACCATATAGGATGCCAGCAAAGGATTTGGTGGAAATTAAGAAGCAGATTAAGGAATTACTGGATAAAGGATATATTCGCCCAAGTTCTTCGCCTTGGGGATCGCCAGTACTTCTAGTGGAGAAGAAGGATGGATCATTAAGGATGGTTGTTGATTATCGAGGATTGAATGAAGTAACGATCAAGAACAAGTACCCACTACCAATGATTAACGATCTATTTGATCGATTGCAAGGAGCTAAGGTATTTTCCAAGATCGATCTGCGATCAGGGTACCACCAATTGAAGATTCGAGAACAGGATATTCTGAAGACAGCTTTTACCACCAGATATGGGCTATACGAGTATACCGTTATGTCATTTGGTCTGGCTAACGCACCTGCCTATTTTATGAACATGATGAACAAAGTGTTTATGGAGTTTTTGGATAAGTTCGTCGTAGTGTTCATTGATGATATCCTGGTTTATTCGAAGAATGAAGAGGAACATAAGGAGCATTTGCGTTTGGTACTTGGAAAGCTTAGAGAACATCAATTATATGCCAAGTTCAGCAAATCTGAGTTTTGGTTGAAGGAAGTAGGATTCCTCGGACATGTTATATCTGGAGAAGGTATAGCAGTAGATCCCGCTAAAGTTGAAACTGTGACCAAGTGGGAAGCCCCAACAACAGTTGGAGAGATCCGGAGTTTTCTTGGACTCACAGGATACTACCGGAGATTTATTAAGAATTTCTCAAAGATTGCGAAGCCTATGACTGAGTTGTTGAAGAAGGATACCAAGTTCATATGGACAGAGGAATGTGAGGCTAGTTTCCAGGAGTTGAAGAAACGCTTGGTTACCTCACCAGTATTGATCTTGCCAGACCAGACCAAGGATTATGAGGTGTATTGCGACGCTTCACGTCGAGGACTTGGAGCAGTGCTTATGCAGGAAGGAAGAGTTGTTTCATATGCCTCAAGACAACTGAAGCCTCATGAGTTGAATTATGCCACACATGATTTGGAGTTAGCAGCCGTAGTGCATGCATTGAAAACATGGAGACATTTTCTGATTGGAAATCATTGTGAGGTGTGCACGAATCATAAGAGTTTGAAGTACATATTCACACAGAAGGAGTTGAATCTCAGACAAAGGAGATGGTTGGAGCTTATCAAGGATTATGATATGAAATTGCATTATCATCCTGGAAAGGCTAATGTAGTAGCTGACACATTAAGCCGTAAGAGCCATGTCAATACATTAATGACGGGAGAAATACCCACGGAGTTAGCAGAAAATCTTCGTGAACTATGTTTGGAAATAGTTCCGAGAGGCTATGTAGCAGCATTGGAGATTCAGTCAACTTTGATGGATAGAATCAGAGAAGCTCAGAAAGCTAACAAAGAGATTGCCGCTATAAAGGAGAAACTGAGCAAAGGAAAAGTTAAAGGATTTCGTGAGGATGAGCACGACACCCTATGGTTTGAAGACCGCGTTTACGTGCCCAATGACCCGGAGATCAGGAAATTGATACTGCAAGAGGCACATGACTCACCGTATTCAATTCACCCAGGAAATACCAAGCTGTATTTGGATTTGAAGGATATTTTCTGGTGGACCGGAATGAAGAAGGATATTGCGGAGTATGTAGCAGTTTGTGATGTATGCCAGAGAGTAAAGGCAGAGCATCAGAAGCCAGCAGGATTGTTACAACCATTGCCGATACCCAAATGGAAGTGGGATAAGCTAGGCATGGATTTTATCATGGGATTGCCCAGGACTCGTTCAGGCTATGACTCGATTTGGGTTGTAGTTGATCGATTGACGAAAGTAGCTCATTTCATCCCAGTAAAGACCACTTATACCAGTGCTAAGTTGGCAAAGATATACATGACCAAGATCGTATGTCTGCATGGAGTTCCGAGGAGTATCGTATCAGATAGAGGAACCCAGTTTACCTCAAAGTTCTGGAAGCAGTTGCATGAAACTTTGGGTACCAGGCTAGAATTCAGTACAACTTTTCATCCACAGACAGATGGACAGACCGAGAGAGTCAATCAGATTTTGGAGGATATGCTGAGAGCTTTGCGCTAGATTATGGATCTAGTTGGGAGGATTTGCCATATGCAGAGTTCTCTTACAACAACAGTTACCAAACCAGTTTGAAGATGGCCCCTTTCGAAGCTTTGTACGGAAGGAGGTGCAGGACACCGCTGTCATGGGATGAAGTTGGAGACCGCCAGTTGTTTGGACCTGACTTGATTAAAGAGTCTGAACAGAAGGTGAAGTTGATTCGCGATAGGCTCAAGGTAGCCCAGTCCAGACAGAAGAGTTACGTGGATTCTAAACGCAAGGAGACAGTTTACGAAGTTGGAGATAGATCTTATCTTCGAGTATCACCGCTTCGGGGAACAAAGCATTTTGGAGTTAAAGGGAAGTTAGCGCCATGATTTGTAGGACCATATCGAGTTTTGGAACGTATGGGAGAAGTGGCCTACTAGTTGGAATTGCCCGAAGGATTGTCAGGAGTACATGATGTGTTCCACGTTTCTCAGTTAAAGAAATGTCACGCGGAGATGGCTGACATACCGTTGAGAGATACAATGCCTTTGGAAACTATTCAGTTGGATAACGATTTGACCTACGAGGAGAAACCAGTCAAGATTCTCGAGTTTGCCAACCGAGTTACCCGCAGCAAGGTTATCAAGTTTTGCAAAGTTCAGTGGAGTCACCACACAGAGGATGAAGCCACCTGGGAGCGAGAGGAAGATTTGCTCAAAGACCACCCTCACCTATTTTCTAGCCAACCCGAATCTCGACGGCGAGATTCATCTTAAGGGGGGTAGGTTTGTAACATCCCAGATTTTCAATTTGGAATGTTATACATTAGATCATCACTGCATATCATATTTTATTTTGCAATTTGGTTGATCCTAGAAATTCTACGCAACTCAATGACCCACGGAGAGAGTTGGGGATTTCGTTATTTTCATATTTGAGTTTTCTCAAATTTTGAGAATGGGATCATTTGATTTTAATTATTTTATCGTCAATTATTTCTATTACAAAAATACGAGAGAGGGAATAAAATGACTTTCCCAAAATAAAAAAATATTGAGGATTTAATAATAAAATCAAATAAGATTTTATTTCGGAGTTTTTCGGTGTTTTATTTGAATTTAGGAAAAAAGTGCGTTTTTCAAAATTGCATTTAGGTCCCAAATAAATGTTCACCTTGTGCGGCTTGATTTTAGAAGCCCGTGAAAATTTATTTCAAAATTTTTGGAGTTCGTTTCGTATTCCTTTTTTTTCTTCCGAGCGGAATAATTAAAAAAACCGACTTAACGGGCCGTGTCCGACGTGGACACCGACCGGGAGGCCTTTATAAGCCGAGGCCCGGCCCCAGCGGAAACCCTAAAGTGCCTTAAGCCGCCGCCGCCCTAAGAAGCCGCCGCCGACGTCCGCCGCCGCCAGATCTCACCGCCGAGGTCCGTCGCGCCTCGTGTTCCGTGCCAAAAAAAACTCGGCGTTCGTCGTTTTTCTTTTTCTCGGATTAAATCCGCGATTTTTCTGATCGCGATTCCTGATTCGATTTTTGTTTTAGTTTAACTTTTCGCTCGTTTATCGGAATTAGGCGATTCAAGTGCCTAGGGATTCGTCTCGAAACCCTCTATCCGTTTAACCAACTTAAACAAGATTTTGCTACTATAAAATTCTCCCTAGATCCAGATTACTAGAACGAAGTTGTTTTCTTTCGCCGTTTGACTTTCGTTGCTTCGTTCGATTTGATTGTTTTTGCCAACCGGAGTTCTTAGGTTGAACCTTCTGGTTAGATCTTTTATTTGAGTTTTACCTGTGCATTAGATGAGTACTTATTGTATGCTTGTTTGTTTGTCTGCGATAGAATACCCGGAGTGCGCCGCCTGTTACTTCGAATCGTTAGGTTTCGCGGATCATCAGCAAGGCAAGTAACACTTTGATCATACTTTTCTACTACCCAGTTTTATTGCATTAGATCAATCCTCACACATTGCATGATTAGGATCTAATTAAATTGTGGTATGGGAAGTAGATGAGGTAGTACCTATTACCTGTTATTATCAAACCTTTGGGAGTTACTTCTAGGTTTGCTTATTATGCCATGCTATGCTAGTAGACGTGGATTGGGTGAGTGATATCCATGACAGATGTGAGATTGTTAATTAATGGTTTATCTAAGGTGGCAACTTAAACACACATCTGGGTGGATTGAGGCACCTGGGTATTCCAGGACTTGCCTGTTTTCTTTTGGACCGCCGCCCAGGCTCAAAGGGATCATGAGACTATTCATACTAGAAACTTCCGTGTGCAGCCACAAGCTATTATGGGCTCTAGCATAGTTGACTAAGTTGTGCGAACTCTTACAATGGTAGACTAGCAGATGTAGGGGATGTAGGTGGTATGGTCTACCCGATCATAAGGTGCTAGCGCTTCTGAAAGACTATGTATCGGTCATCCGTCTTCTCAAACACCATGTAGTGCGAGAAACCAAACCGGGGCGATCGAGTCTTGTGGGGAAAAGTGCGCAAACCTCTGTAGAGTGGAATAAACTAATCATGGTTAGCCGTGTCCCTGGTTATGGACATCTTGAGTATCTAGTACCTGGATTTTCATGTGAATCTCAACATGTTACTCTAAAATTAATTTTGTTGTGTTATGTTTAATGATGATGCTTAATTGGGATTGAGAATGCTGTCAACCATTCACAATGTTTAACAACCACCATGATAGTAATTAAATCTATTCCTTTGAAGTAGGGAAAAATTGGCTTTACGCAAAAATGTAACCATAGAGCTTTCCACCAGCCAAATATGCATATAGTATAGCTGTTTCATTCGATTGCTCTCTATGTGTTACATTGCCAGCATATTCCATGTGCTGACCCGTTTCGGGCTGCAACGTTAATGTTGCAGACTTTTCAGACGACGATTAAGGAGTTTTTAAGTCGTGATTCTATACTCAGTGATGCCGTTGGAGTTGATGGACTCACTTATCTTCCAAGCCTTCCGCAGTTATCGTTATTAGATGGCCTTAAGCTATATTTATTGTAATAAGTTCTCTTTTGAGACACTCAATGTAATAAGTGTGTGATTGCTACTCTGCTATAAATCCTCCGAGTACTATGTGGTGTCAGCATTACTGATCCAGGGATGACACCAGAGCACAGAGATCAGACTGTTTGAGGTCTGGTCGCTACATTACTATTCTTAGCAACTGAACTAGTATCAAATACTGATGGGTTGCTATAAACACTAGTAAAGTACACATCAATAACATGTATATCAAATATACCTATGTTCACTTTGCCATCCTTCTTATCCGCCAATTACTTGGGGTAGTTCCGCTTCCAGTGACCAGTCCCTTTGCAATAGAAGCACTCAGTTTCAGGCTTAGGTCCAGACTTGGGTTTTTCACTTGTGCAGCAACTTGCTTGCCATTCTTCTTGAAGTTCCCCTTTCTTCCCTTTGTCCCTTTACTTGAAACTAGTGGTTTTGTTTACCATCAACACTTGATGCTTTTCTTGATTTCTGCCTTTGTTGATTTCAGCATCACAAAGAGCTTGGGAATCGTTTCCGTTATCCCTTGCATATTATAGTTTATCACGAAGTTCTACTAACTTGGTGATGGTGACTAGAGAATTTTGTCAATCACTATTTCATCTGAAAGATTAACTCCCACTTGATTCAAGCGATTGTAGTACCCAGACAATCTGAGCACATGCTCACTGCTTGAGCTATTCTCCTCCATCTTTTAGCTAAAGAACTTGTTGGAGACTTCATATCTCTCAACTTGGGTATTTGCTTGAAATATTAACTTCAACTCCTGGAACATCTCATATGGTCCATGATGTTCAAAACGTCTTTGAAATCCCGATTCTAAGTTGTTAAGCATGGTGCACTGAACTATCAAGTAGTCATCATATTGAGCTAGCCAAACGTTCATGACATCTGCATCTGCTCCTGCAATAGGTCTGTCACCTAGCGGTGCATCAAGGACATAATTCTTCTGTGCAGCAATGAGGATAATCCTGAGATCACGGATCCAATCCGCATCATTGCTACTAACATTCTTCAACTTAGTTTTCTCTAGGAACATATCAAAAATAAAATAGAGGAGCTAAACGCGAGCTATTGATCTACAACATAGATATGCTAATACTACCAGGACTAAGTTCATGATAAATTTAAGTTCAATTAATCATATTACTTAAGAACTCCCACTTAGATAGACATCCCTCTAATCATCTAAGTGATCACGTGATCCATATCAACTAAACCATAACCGATAATCACGTGAAATGGAGTAATTTTCAATGGTGGACATCATTATGTTGATCATATCTACTATATGATTCACGCTCGACCTTTCGGTCTCCAGTGTTTCGAGGCCATATTTGCATATTCTAGGCTCGTCAAGTTTAACCCGAGTATTCTGTGTGTGCAAAACTGGCTTGCACCCATTGTAGATGGACGTAGAGCTTATCACACCCGATCATCACGTGGTGTCTGGGCACGACGAACTTTGGCAACGGTGCATACTTAGGGAGAACACTTTTATCTTGAAATTTAGTGAGAGATCATCTTATAATGGTACCGTCAATCAAAGCAAAATAAGATGCATAAAAGATAAACATCACATGCAATCAAAATATGTGACATGATATGGCCATCATCATCTTGTGCCTTTGATCTCCATCTCCAAAGCATCGTCATGATTTCCATAGTCACCGGCATGACACCATGATCTCCATCATCTTGATCTATATCAATGTGTCGTCACATGGTCGTCTCGCCAACTATTGCTCTTGCAACTATCTCTATCACATAGCGATAAAGTAAAGAAATTATTTGGCGCTTGCATCTTATGCAATAAAGAGACAACCATAAGGCTTCTGCCAGTTGCCGATAACTTCAACAAAACATGATCATCTTATACAACAACTTATATCTCATCACGTCTTGACCATATCACATCACAACATGCCCTGCAAAAACAAGTTAGACGTCCTCTACTTTGTTGTTGCAAGTTTTACGTGGCTGCTACGGGCTGAGCAAGAACCGTTCTTACCTACGCATCAAAACCACAATGATAGTTTGTCAAGTTAGTGCTGTTTTAACCTTCTCAAGGACTGGGCGTAGCCACACTCGGTTCAACTAAAGTTGGAGAAACTGACACCCGCTAGTCACATGTGTGCATAGCACGGCGGTAAAACCAGTCTCGTGTAAGCGTACGCGTAATGTCGGTCCAGGCCGCTTCATCCAACAATACTGCCGAACCAAAGTGTGACATGCTGGTAAGCAGTATGACTTATATCGCCCACAAATCATTTGTGTTCTACTCGTGCATATTACATCAACGCATAAAACCTGGCTCGGATGCCACTGTTGGGGAACGTAGTAATTTCAAAAATTTCCTACGCACACGCAAGATCATGGTGATGCATAGCAACGAGAGGGGAGAGTGTTGTCCACGTACCCTCGTAGACCGAAAGCGGAAGCATTAGCACAACGCGGTTGATGTAGTCGTACGTCTTCACGATCCGACCGATCAAGTAGCAAACACACGGCACCTCCGAGTTCTGCACACGTTCAACTCGATGACGTCCCTCGAACTCCGATCTAGCCGAGTGTTGAGGGAGAGTTTCATCAGCACAACGGCGTGGTGACGATGATGATGTTCTACCGACGCAGGGCTTCGCCTAAGCACCGCTACGATATGATCGAGGTGGATTATGGTGGAGGGGGCACCGCACACGGCTAAGAGATCAAGAGATCAATTGTTGTGTCTGTGGGGTGCCCCCTGGCCACGTATATAAAGGAGTGGAGGAGGGGAGGGGCCGGCCCTCTCTATGGCGCGCCCTAGGGGAGTCATACTCCCACCAGGAGTAGGATTCCCCCTTTCCTAGTAGAACTAGGAGCCCTTCCAAGTAGTAGGAGTAGGAGGGAAGGAAAGGGAAGGGAAAAGGAGAAGGAAGGAAGGGGGCACCCCCCCTCCCTAGTCCAATTCGGACCAGCCCATGGGGAGAGGTGAGGCCACCCTTTGAGGCCTTTCTCTCCTTTCCCGTATGGCCCATTAAGGCCCAATACGAATTCCCGTAACTCCCCGGTACTCCGAAAATACCCGAATCACTCGGAACCTTTCCGATGTCCGAATATAGTCATCCAATATATCAATCTTTACGTCTCGACCATTTCGAGAATCCTCGTCATGTCCCCGATCTCATCCGGGACTACGAACTCCTTCGGTACATCAACACACATAAACTCATAATATAACCGTCATCGAACTTTAAGTGTGTGGACCCTACGGGTTCGAGAACTATGTAGACATGACCGAGACACGTCTTCGGTCAATAACCAATAGCGGAACCTGGATGCTCATATTGGCTCCTACATATTCTACGAAGATCTTTCATCGGTCAAACCGCATAACAACATACGTTGTTCCCTTTGTCATCGGTATGTTACTTGCCCGAGATTCGATCATCGGTATCTCAATACCTAGTTCAATCTCGTTACCGGCAAGTCTCTTTACTCATTCTGTAATACATCATCCCGCAACTAACTCATTAGTTGCAATGCTTGCAAGGCTTATAGTGATGTGCATTACCGAGTGGGCCCAGAGATACCTCTCCGACAATCGGAGTGACAAATCCTAATCTCGAAATACGCTAACCCAACAAGTACCTTCGGAGACACCTGTAGAGCACATTTATAATCACCCGGTTATGTTGTGACGTTTGGTGGCACATAAAGTGTTCCTCCGGTAAATGGGAGTTGCATAATCTCATAGTAATAGGAACATGTATAAGTCATGAAGAAAGCAATAGCAACAAACTAAACAATCAAGTGCTAAGCTAACGGAATGGGTCAACTCAATCACATCATTCTCCTAATGATGTGATCCCGTTAATCAAATGACAACTCATGTCTATGGTTAGGAAACATAACTATCTTTGATCAACGAGCTAGTCAAGTAGAGGCATACTAGTGACACTCTGTTTGCCTATGTATTCACACATGTATTATGTTTCCGGTTAATACAATTCTAGCATGAATAATAAACATTTATCATGATATAAGGAAATAAATAATAACTTTATTATTGCCTCTAGGGCATATTTCCTTCAGTTCTTTGTGTTGGATTGAGTATTATGAATCTGAAATTATTTGGTGTTATTTTAGTACGAACTCTAGGATAGATCGAACGGAAAGAATAGCTTGTGTTATTTTACTACGGACTCTTGAATAGATCGAACAGAAAGAATAGCTTTGAGGTGGTTTCGTACCCTACAAACAATTTATTCTTATGTTCTCTGCTAGATAGGAACTTTGGAGTGATTCTTCATCGCACTTCGAGGGGTGGTTATATGATCCAATTATATTAGCATTGTTGAGAGATTGCACTAGCGAAAGTACGGACCCTAGGCCTTGTTTTTAAGCATTGCAATACCGTTTTTGTGCCCGTTTACTATTTGCTACCTTGCTATTTTTATTTATTCAGATTATAAAAAATATATTTCTACCATCAATATTACACTTTTATCACCATCTCTTCGCCGAACTAGTGCACCTAATCAATTTGCCATTGTATTGGGTGTGTTGGGGACACAAGAGATTTCTTGTATTTGGTTGCAGGGTCATTTGAGAGAGACCATCTTCATCCTACACCTCTCACGGATTGATAAACCTTAGGTCATCCACTTGAGGGAAAATTGCTACTGTCCTACAAAACTCTGGGCTTGGAGGCCCAACACGTGTCTACAAGAATAAAGTTGCATAGTAGACATCATGGCTCTTCTAACTTGCACTCCAAGTCTCCTGGGTGTCTTATGGTCCAAGAAAAATCATCACCAAAGTTTTATTCCGTTTGGTATTCCTTTTCTGCAATACTCTAAAACAAGGAAAAAATAGGATCTAGCACTGGGCTCTAGGTTAATAGGTTAGTCCCAAAAACTATATAAAATAGCATATTAATGCATATAAAACATCCAAAACAGATAATATAATAGCATGGAACAATCAAAAATTATAGATACATTGGAGACATATCAGAGGCTTGTCTAAGGAAGCGCAACACCCAAGCACAGGTCCACCCACATATCAAATTATCAAAGTAACGAACGCAAATCATATGAGCATGATGAAAACTATCTTGACAGTTATTCCCATGTGTCCTCGGGAGCGCTTTGCTTTATATAAGAGTTTGTCCAGGCTTTTACTTTGCTACAAAAAGGATTGGGCCACCTTGCTACACCTTAGTTACTTTATTTACTTGTTACTCGTTACGATTTATCTTCTCACAAAACTATCTGTTATCGATAATTTCAGTGCTTGCAGAGAATAACTTGCTGAAAACCACTTGTCATTTCCTTCTACTCCTCGTTGGGTTCGACACTCTTACTTATCAAAAGGACTACGATAGATCCCCTATACTTGTGGGTCATCAAGACTCTTTTCTGGCACCATTGCCAGGGAGTGAAGCGCCTTTGCTAAGGAAACATTTACATAGTGTGCTGAAATTTACTGTCACTTGTTACTATGGAAAATAATCCTTTGAGGGGCTTGTTCGGGGTATCTTCACCTCAACCAGAACCGCAATTAGTTGCTCCTCAACCTACTGCACCTACTAAAAATATTTATTATGAAATTCCTTCGGGTATGATAGAGAAACTGCTAGCTAATCCTTATGCAGGCGATGGAACATTACATCCTGATATGCTCCTAATCTATGTGGATGAAGTTTTTGGATTATTTAAGCTTGTAGGTATGCCCGAGGATGTTGTCAAGAAGAAGGTCTTCCCTTTATCTTTGAAGGGAAAGGAATTAACATGGTATAGGCTATTATATGATATTGGATCATGGAACTACAACCGACTGAAATTGGAATTTCATCAGAAGTTTTATCCTATGCATCTGGTTCGTCATGGCCGGAATTATATATATAATTTTTGGCCTCGTGAAGGAGAAAGTATCGCTCAATATTGGGAGAGGCTTAAGTCAATGTTATATTTATGCCCCAATAATGAGCTCTCAAGAGAAATTACTATTCAAAAATTTTATGCTTGGCTTTCTCATAATAATCGATCCATGCTCGATACTTCTTGTACTAGTTCCTATATGAAGAAGGGTATTGAATTCAAATGGGATTTATTGGGAAGAATTAAATGCAACTCTGAATATTGGGATCTCGACGAAGGTAAAGTGTCAGGTCTAAAACCTTAAGTGTGATTGTGTTAAATCTTTTATGGATACTGATGCTTTTCATGATTTTAGCACTAAATATGGACTTGACTCTGAGATAGTAGCTTCTTTCTGTGAATCTTTTGCTACTCATGTTGATCTCCCTAAGGATAAGTGGTTTAAATATCATCCTCCCATTGAAGTTAAAGTAGTTGAACCCATTAGAGTTGAAGAAGAAACTTTTACTTATAATGTTGATCCTATTGTTCCTACTGCTTATATTGAGAAACCACCATTCCATGTTAGAATAAAGGACCATGCTAAAGCTTCAACTGTGGTTCGTAAGAGTTATACTAAAAACACCTACACCCTCTAAGAAAATTAAAGTTGAACCTAGTATTCCTATGGTTAAAGATCTCTTGGTTGATAATATTGATGGGCATGTTATTTATTTCTGTGATGAGGCTGCTAGGATTGCTAGACCTGATATTAAAGATAAACATAGACCTACTTTTGGCATGCCTGTTGTTTATGTTAAATTGGAGATCATTGTTATTATGGCTTATGTGATGTGGGTGCTAGCGTGAGTGCAATTCCTTATACCTTATATAAAGAAATTATGAATGATATTGCACCTGCTGAGATAGAAGATATTGATGTTACTATTAAGCTTGCTAATAGAGATACTATATCACCAATTGGGATTGTTAGAGATGTTGAAGTCTTGTGTGGGAAGATAAAATATCCTACAGATTTTCTTGTTCTTGCTTTCCCACAAGATAATTTTTGTCCCATTATATTTGGTAGACCCTTCTTGAATACTGTTAATGCTAAGATAGACTGAGAGAAAGATATTGTTACTGTTGGTTTAGGGGATATGTCTCATGATTTTAATTTCTCTAAATTTTGTAGACAACCCCATGATAAAGAATTGCCTAGTAAGGATGAAATTATTGATCTTGCTTCTATTGTTGTGCCTCCTAATGATCTCCTTTAGAACAATATTTGCTTGACCATGAAAATGATATGTTTATGAATGAAAGAAGGGAAATAGATGAAGTATTCTTTAAACAAGGACCTATTTTGAAACACAATTTGCCTATTAAAATCCTTTGGGATCCTCCTCCACCTAAGGGTGATCACGTGTTTGAGGTTAAACAATTACGTGATACTCTAAAATATGATTATCTTGATGAAAAGAAGATATATCATGTTATTATTAGTGCTAACCTTTCAGAGCGGGAAGAAAATAAATTATAGAAAACTCTGAAGAAGCACCGTGCCGCTATTGGATATACTCTTGATGATCTTAAGGGCATTAGTCTCACTCTATGTAAGCATAAAATTAAACTGGAGAAAGATGCTAAACCAGTTGTTGATCATCAATGATGGTTAAATCCGAAGATGAAAGAAGTGGTAAGAAATGAAATACTAAAGATTCTGGAGGCAGATATAATTTATCCTATTACTGATAGTCAATGGGTAAGTCATGTTAATTGTGTCCCTAAGAAGGGAGGTATTACTGTTGTTTCTAATGATAAGAATGAATTTTTTCCTCAAAGAATTGTTACAGGTTATAGAATGGTAATTGATTTTTGCAAATTAAATAAAGCTACTAGAAAATATCATTACCCTCTACCTTTTATTAACCAAATGCTAGAAAGACTATCCAAACATACTCATTTTTGCTTTCTAGATGGTTATTCTGGTTTCTCTCAAATACCTATGTCAAAAGAGGATCAAGAGAAAACTACTTTTACTTGCCCTTTCGGTACCTTTGCTTATAGACGTATGCCTTTTGGTCTATGCAATGCACCTGCTACCTTTCAAAAATGTATGACTGCTATATTCTCTGACTTCTGTGAAAAGATTGTTGAGGTTTTCATGGATGATTTCTCTGTTTACGAAACTTATTTTGATGATTGCTTAAGCAACCTGGACCGAGTTTTGTAGAGATGTGAAGAAACTAATTTTGTCCTGAATTGGGAGAAGTGCCACTTTATGGTTAATGAAGGTATTGTTTTGGGGCATAAAATTTCTGAAAGAGGTACTGAAGTTGATAAAGCTAAAGTTGATGCTAGTGAAAAGATGTCGTGTCCTAAAGATATCAAAGGTATAAGAAGTTTCCTTGGTCCTGCTGGTTTCTATAGGAGGTTTTGTAAGTGCATCTAGTGCCAACCCTAGTTGGTTTCGGAGTATTGACGACAAACTTGGTTGAGGGACTAATGTGTTTGTGAGAATTGCAGGATAACACAGGTAGTAGTCCCTTATTGATTCGGTTTACCTACTAGAGATGACCCATAAAAATGTGTGAAGACATTGAAGACAATGGTGGTACGTGAAGACATTCACGATGAAGATTATGACATGAGAAGACATTCATATGAAGACTATGGAGTGGGAATACATAGTTGTTTAGTAGTTTCCTTTTCTTCTTTGTTGAGTCATAGGAACCACCGTACTGTTAAGTGTGGTCCAAGTGAACAAAGTCAGAGTGACTGAAGTGATGCTCAACCAAATCCTATGTCTTCGAGCGAAGAAAATGAGAGCAAATCTTATCCAGAGATGGATGAGTCAGCTTTACGTGTAGCCCAAGTCAAGCTGTCGCATGTGTTTGAAATCCGACCGTTGGACACATCTCAGTTCCTTAGTGACCCAGGGTCATTTCGGACAAATCAGGTCAGGTTGCCTCCTGGCTATAAATAGCCCACACCCAACACCATAAATTGGTTGCTGCTCAGAGTTAGTGCATGGCTTTTGTCGTTTGAGAGCAACCCACCTCCAAAGCATTGGAGAGAGAGATCCTTGCGAGGACAAAGCCCAAAACACCCAGAGCCAAAGAGTGTTAGGCATCACTGAAGTCTTTCTTTCTGCGTGACCTGAAGACTTGTTACACTTGAGGACTGTGAATCCTCTTTGCCGGTTAGGCGTCGCGTTCTGAGCATCCAAGAGCCATTGTGGATTGCCAGTGAACGAAGTCTGTGAAGGTTTGGAAGTCTACCTTGAAGACTTACCAGAGTGATTGGGCAAGGACTGGGTGTCCTTAGCTCAAGGCGAATAAGGTGAAGACACGGTCTTCTGAGTTAAATCTCAGCCTCCCTAACCAGACGTACAGTTGTCACAGCAAGTGGAACTAGTCTACCAAATCCTTGTCTTTACCAAGCAAATGGTTCTATCCTTCACTTCCCTTTACTTTATAGTTTGTCTTTGTGAAGTCATTGTCTACCAGTCTGTTTTGATTGACTTCACTGAGTAAAGACTATTAACTGTTTGGCTTCATACTGTCTTCCATCCTAGTCCATACTAACTAGTTGTTGATAGTCTTCATGCTTTCACTTCATTGCTTAATTGACTATGGCCTGTCTAGTGATACGTCTCCAACGTATCTATAATTTTTTATTGTTCCATGCTATTATATTATCTGTTTTGGATGTTTAATGGGCTTTAAGTTACCTTTTTATATTATTTTTGGGACTAACCTACTAACCAAAGGCCCAGTGCAAATTGTTGTTTTTTTGCCTATTTCAGTGTTTCGGAGAAAAGGAATATCAAATGGAATCCAAACGGAATGAAACCTTCGGGAGAGTTATTTTTGGAACAAACGTGATCCATGAGACTTGGAGTGGCCATCAAGAAAGAAGCGAGGAGGCCACGAGGCAGGGGGCGCGCCCCCACCCTCTTGGGCCCCTCATAGCTCCACCAACGTACTTCTTCCTCCTATATATACCCATATACCCCGAAAACATCCAGGAGCGCCACGAAACACTATTTCCACTGCCGCAACCTTCTGCACCCGAGAGATCCCATCTTGGGGCCTTTTTCAGAGCTCCGCCAGAGGGGGAATCAATCACGGAGGGCTTCTACATCTCTCTTTGGATATCAATACAAAGTTCTCCTCGATCTTCTTGGAGATCTATTCGATGTAATTCTTTTTGCAGTGTGTTTGTCGAGATCCGATGAATTGTGGGTTTATGATCAAGATTACCTATGAACAATATTTGATTATTCTCTAAAATCTTTTATGTATGATTTGTTATCTTTGCAAGTCTCTTCGAATTATCAGTTTGGTTTGGTCTACTAGATTGATCTTTCTTGCAATGGGAGAAGTGCTTAGCTTTGGGTTCAATCTTGCGGCGTCCTTTCCCAGTGACAGCAGGGGGAGCAAGGCACGTATTTTATTGTTGCCATCGAGGATAAAAAGATGGGGTTTATATCATATTGCTTGAGTTTATCACTCTACATCATGTCATCTAGCCTAATGCGTTACTCTGTTCTCATGAACTTAATACTCTAGATGCATGTTGGATAGCGGTCGATGTGTGGAGTAATAGTAGTAGATGCAGAATTGTTTCGGTCTACTTGTCGCGGACGTGATGCTTATATACATGATCATGCCTAGATATTCTCATAATTATGCACTTTTCTATCAATTGCTCGACAGTAATTTGTTTACCCATCGTAATACTTATGCTATCTTGAGAGAAGCCACTAGTGAAACCTATGGCCCTGGGGTCTATTTTCCATCATATAAGTTTCCAATCTATTCTATTTTGCAATCTATATAATAAAAATACCAAAAATATTTATCTTGTTATCTCTATCAGATCTCACTCTCGTAAGTGACCGTGAAGGGATTGACAACCCCTTTATCGCGTTGGTTGTGAGGTTCTTATTTGTTTGTGTAGGTGCGAGGTAGGTGCGAGGTGACTTGTGTGTAGTCTCCTACTAGATTGATACCTTGGTTCTCAAAAACTAAGGGAAATACTTACGCTACTTTGTTGCATCACCCTTCCTCTTCAAGGGAAAACCAACGCAGTGCTCAAGAGGTAGCATCTAGTGTAGTCTACCTTCCACTGCATATCAATAGGTTCATTTCTACTGTTTGTCTTCAAAGACCTCGTGTTTTGAAGACTTTCATAAAAATCGCCTATTCACCCCCTCTAGTCGATAACTAGCACTTTCAATTGGTATCAGAGCGAGGTGCTCCCTTGTTCTGTGTGATTCGGTTTAACCACCTGGAGTTTTAGCTATGTCGACTGTAGGGATAATCAAGGTCTCCGTTGTACCCAGTCTTCGATGGCACTGATTATCCCTATTGGAAGAACAAGATGCATATGCATCTCGAAGCCATTGAGGTCGGCCTTTGGTATGTCGTCAAGAATGGCGTTCCCAAGGTCGGTGAAGGTGTCACCGTTACTGATGTCAAGAGGTTCATTCAACTGGATTCAGTTGTAAATAACATCATCTATGGTCATCTGACCAAAGGACAGTACGGCCATGTGAGTGCACTGGAAACTGCAAAGCTAGTCTGCGACTGGCTCTCCAAGGTCAACGAAGGCGTCTCAACTCAGAGAGATTCACGGATTGATGTTCTTCGCAACCTCTTCAACCGCTTCAAGAGAAACGACAATGAGAATGTCCAGCTCACGTTTGATCGCCTCACTCATATCACAAATGAGCTTCCCACACTTGGCGCCACTGAGATCACCAAGCACGAAATCATCAAAGAAGCTCCTGAGATCTCTTGACAGCTCATTCGACACCCTGGCCCTGATGATTCAAGAACGTCTTGACTTCAAGACTCTCGATCCGTCTGACATACTTAAAGAGCCTCAACACACACGAGTTCCAGTTATCTGAGAAGAGAGATATCTATGGCCCCAACTATGGCCGAACCCGGGCTTTGAAGGCAAAGGTTGTGTTCTCATTTGAAGAAGAATCTGATTGCATTTCTGGGGATCCTGAAGACATTGGAAAGGAGCTATCTATGCTCGTTAAGAAGTTCTCCAAGAAGAAAGGTTTCAGAAAGTCTTCAAGATCCAGCTCAAGAAATGATGAAGCTTCCTCTCGTGACCACAAGAAGAGAACATGCCACAAATGCAAGAAACCTGGTTACTACATCTCTGAGTGTCCTCAATGGGACAATGAGACCAAGAATAGAAAAATAGCAAGGAATATGATTCTGATGACAAGAAGAAGAAATCCTCAAAGTCTTCTTCAAGGTCTTCATCAAAGCCTTCATCGTATAAGAAGAGCTCATCAAGCAAGGCTCGTGCGTTTGTTGGCAAGGAGATGGATTCAGAGGAGGAGTCTGCTTCTGAGGAGGCGGAGGTGGATTCGGAGGAGGAATCCGATTCAGGCGTGGCAAGCCTGGCTCTAGCTTCTGCCTATGTCGCCAAGTCCATCTTCAACACTAAAGATAATCACATTGTTGCCAACGCGAATTCTGATGATGAGGATGACTCTGCTCCTACCTACTGCTTCATGGAACGTGGTGCCGAGGTAAACTCACGCGATGCTTACTTTCAAACATCCAGTGAAGATGACTCTGAATGTGAATCTAAACCTAGCTACAAAACACTTGCTAAAATTGCAACGGAACAATAAAATGCTATGGAACACATTCAAAAGTTGCTAGACAAAAGCGATGACCTGTTGGACGCGGAAATGACTCAAACTCGGTCCTTAATTGAAGACATTAAAAATCTTCATGTTAAGTATGAAGAACTTGAAAGTCGTCATGAAACTCTCTCAGCTACTCATGAGAAGCTTTCCAATGATTATCTTTAAAGGAAGCAAGAACTTGAGAACCTGAGAGCGTCTCATGAAGATCTTCAAAAGGAGAACGAGTCACTACGCGCTCAACAGATCAGTACCACTCAGGAAGACTTTGAGCCACCATGTTTAAAATGTCTTGAGCGTGATAATGCCATCTCTATTATTGAATGTTCTACTTCTGCTACTGTTGCTATATCTTCAACTGCTGATGTGGTAACTAACCCCTCTTATGAGGATACCACTACCATTGCTGATGAGAATGCTAGGTTGAAGACATTGCTTGAAACGGGGATGTACAAAAGCCTCAAAGGGCATCCGACTCTATGCGATGCCCTCAGGAAACAGATTCTGAACCGAAACCCTAGGAAAGAGGGTGTTGGGTTTGAGAGGAAAATGAACGTTGATGATTCATACTGGAAGCCTGAGCAATACCCCAAAACCACATGGGTTGCCGCAAAGGGTCCTTCAGTGGATCCATCTACCTTGTCTGGCTTCACTTGTGCTAACCTGATTATCATTGATGAATCCTTTGATGCAAACTTCAAACTGTTTAAGAATCAGAATGTTGAAGTGTTTGCTAGGTATATTGGTACTAACTGCAGGAATGGATCACCCGTGAAGAAGATCTGGGTGCCCAAAAGTTGTCTTGAGAAGCTTCCTGTGAATGTCATCATGACACCACATGGGAAGAAGACAAACCCTGGACCTAAGGCCTCACATGGTCCAAAGGCTTCATACAGAAAGAGGACTCATAAGAGTCACCCTAATGCCAATGTTTTCCAGGGAAACTATACTCAGACATATGAATATGAGCGTGTTTCATCAAACCGCTATGTTCATAAGACCAAGAACTTTTCCGCCTATTCTTATCAGTATTATTCACCTCCTGCAAGACTATTTGCTAGGTCTCCAAAGCCAGAGTTCTCAGATGCGGCACTTAGACTCATTGCTTCTAAGCCACCCCTGAAGGTGTGGGTGGTTAAGAAGAATTAACTCTATTTTGCAGGGAAAGGTCTCCAGCCGGAAATCAAAATCTTCTGATGCTTATGTTGGGGACCTAAAACATATTGTGGGACGCAAGATAAAATGCTAGAATGGTCTTACTATGTATTTCGTCCCAGGATTTCTAGACAAATACCCTATCTACCCTAACAAGGATCTAAACTTTGATAATATGCTTGTTCGTCAAATGTTTATGCTTCACATTTCCCTTGGTGAAGCCTATCCCCCAAACTGCACTGTAGGGTACGACACCAAAGGCTTCTAAGTGGATTATGGATAGTGTATGCACTAACCACATGACTGGTGATCAAAGTCTTCTTATGGATTCAACCCTACACCCGTCTGACAAAAGTCACATCACATTTGCTGACATTGGTAAAAGCAAGTTATTGGGCCTAGGTAGAGTTGCAATCTCAAAGGATTAGCACATGGATAAAGTGATGCTTGTTGAATCCCTTGGTTTCAACTTAATGTCTGTCTCAATGCTTTGTGATCTGAACATGATTGTGATATTTGGAAAATACCGTTGCCTTGTGCTTATGGAATCTGAAAAATCTCTAGTCTTCGAAGGGTATCGAAAGGATGATCTGTACATGGTAGATTTCTCAGCAGGACCACAGTTGGCCGTATGTCTTCTAGCAAAAGCTTCAGAGTGCTAGCTCTGGCATCAGAGGCTAGGGCATGTGGGCATGAGGAACTTGCACACTCTCGCGAAGAATAAGCATGTCATAGGCATCGAGGGCATCAAGTTCAAGAAGGATCATCTATGCGGTGCCTGCGAAGCTGGAAAGATGACTTGGGCCAAGCATCCCTCGAAGACAATCATGACAACGACACGTCCCTTCGAGCTGCTTCACATGGACTTATTCGGCCATACTCACTATTCTACCCTTACTATCACTGCTTACCTCTATGGCTTCGTCATTGTTGATGATTACTCGAGATATACATGGGTGCACATAATTCTCTACAAGACTGAAGTGTGGGATGTCTTTATATGATTCGCCAATCATGCCATGACTAACTATGGCATCAAGATCAAGAACATCCGAAGTGACAACGGCACAAAATTCAAGAACACCGGCCTCGACACTTATCTTGATACATTGGGAATCACACATGAGTTCTCGGCTCCATACACACCTTAGCAGAATGGCATCATGGAGTGCAAGAACAGAACCCTCATTGAGATGGCATGGACGATGCTTGATGAGTACAAGACGCCAAGGAAGTTCTGGCCTGAAGCTATTGATACCGCATGCCATGTCATAAACCGTGTTTATCTTCACAAGTTCCTAAAGAAGACATCATATGAGCTCCTGACTGGTAAGAAGCCAAACGTCAGCTATTTCAGAGTATTTGGCGCTAAGTGCTGGATCAAGGATCCGCATCACACTTCAAAATTTGCACCGAAAGCATATGAAGGATTTATGCTAGGCTACGGAAAGGATACACACTCCTACAGAGTCTTCAATCTCTTTCACTACAAAGTGGTTGAAACTGTGGATGTGCGGTTCGATGAGACTAACGGCTCACAAAGAGAGCACCTGCCAAATGTGCTAGATGAAGCTACACCAAGTGTAGCGACCCGACCCGAATGGATCAAGTGCTCTGTGCTCAGGTGTCATCCCTGGATCAGTAATGCTGACACCACACAGTACATCGAAGGATTTATAGCAGAGTGGCAATCACACACTTATTACATCATTGTCTCAAAGAGAACTTATTACAATAAATATGGCTTAAGGCCATCTAGTGTCGATAACAGCGGAAGACTTGGAAGATAAATGGGTCCATCAACTCCAACGGCATCACTGAGTATAGAACCACGACCTAAAAGCACCTTACTCGTCGTCTGAAAAGTCTGCAACATGAAAGTTGCAGCCCGAAAATGGGTCAGCACATGGAATATGCTAGCAATGTAACATATAGAGAGTAATGGAATGAAACAGCTATACTATATGCATGTATGGCTGGTGGAAAGCTCTATGGTTACAGTTTTGCGTAAAGCCAGTTTTTCCCTACTGCAACGAAATAAATTTATTTAACTATCATGGTAGTTGTTAAACATCGAGAATGGTTGACAGCATTCTCAATCCCAATTAAGTAATTAAAACCCAACAACATTAATTAGAAGTAACATGATGAGATTCACATGATAATCAAGTACTAGATACTCAAGTTGTCCATAACCGGGGACACGGCTAATCATGATTAGTTTGTACACTCTGCAGAGGTTTGCGCACTTTTCCCCACATGACTCGGTTGCCTCCGTTTGTTTTCTCGCACTACATGGTGTTTGAGAAACGGATGACCGAGACATAGTCTTTCAGAAGCGCTAGCACCTTACATGTGGGGTAGACCGTACCACCTACAACCCCTACATCTGCTAGTCCACCTCGTAAGAGTTCGCACAACTTAGTCAACTATGCCAGAGCCCATAGTAGCATGTGGCTGCACACGGAAGTTTCTAGCATGAATTATCTTATGATCCCTTTGAGCCTGGGTGGCGGTCCAAAATAAAACAGGCAAGTCCTGATAGACATCAGGTGCCTCAATCCACCCAGATGTGTGTTTAAGTGGCCACCTTAGATAAACCATTAAAAATTATCAACTCACATCTGTCATGGATATCACTCACCCAATCCACGTCTACTAGCATAGCATGGCATAAATAAGCAAACGTAGAAGTAACTCCCAAAGGTTTCATAATAATACAGGTGATAGGTACTACCTCATCTGTCGGGGAAACTGATCCACGAACACCTATGGGGCCGGCGGACCGGGCCCCTTTCGGTTCGGCGGGGCGCAGAGATCGGACGAAGAGCAGATCGAGGCAAAGCACACGAGCGGTTTACCCAGCTTCGGAGCTCTCCGGAGAGATAACACTCCTACTGCTGCTTGTCTGGTTGTATTATGTTCTTGCTCTCGAGAGCTAAGTGTTTTCTGGCTCACCAATGAGTCGAACCTCCTCTACGTTGTGCATGGGCCTCCTTTTATACGCTAAAGGGGTCACCGACAGGTGGCAACGTAGAGAAGGGTACAAATGTAAAAAGTGAGGTGGTTGGTACAGTTACTTGTACAGTGCACCCTACCTAACCCTGACGGCAGGGGACAAGGGCATTAAATGCCCGTCTGAGTCGCCCAAACAGTGCAGAAAAGGACCGTTAGGGGCACCACGTTCGCCACGATGGCGATCTTGTCAGCTTCGCATGCCACTGCGCACCGCTGGCTGCACAGCCTCCCGCCACGCGCGCCTGGAGAGGCCCCCAGAGCGACATGTTGGTGGATGCGCTGGAGCGTGGGCACAGAGTGGCCGCCTGCCGCGGCAAGCGCCTTGCCGCTGCTGTTATCTTGTCGGGCCTGGAAGCTTGTCGCTCACCGGGCCTCGAGGTACCTTGGTTGGTCTTCCCGGCAAGCTCCTCTTGCCGGGGCCTTGTTACCTTGCCGGAGCGCGTGGCGCGTCGCGGTAGGTTCCTTGGAGTGCCTTGGTTGGCCTTCCCGGCAAGCTCCTCTTGCCGGGGCCTTGTCTCCTGAGCTTAAATACTTTGTTCTCGAATAGCTCCAAGGGAACCACGGAGGATCTTGGTGTTCGCCCGGCAAGCCTTGCCGTGGGGTGCTACAACTGCCCGTGCACAAGTTCGGGGTACTAGGGTACCCCTATTCTAGTACACCAACAGGAGCCCCCGGGCCTGGGCCAGACACGGTGCCGAGCGCTGTTGGGCCAGGCCCAAGACAGGGCACGGGCACACGCGGACTGGGCCATGCCGAATCTCGCTCCGTATCCACTGTGCTCTCCCCTAACGGCACACGTTGAATGCGGCGTCGTGGGAGAGATCGTGGCTGGTTCTTTATTCGGAAGGGCGAAACGTCCGCCCCGTCCCTCTTTATAAGCAGAGGAAACAGGGGCAGTTCGTTCCCCCTCGCTGGTTGCTACTACTCCATCTTCACGAAACTCCGCCGCCCCCCCCCCTTCTTCTTGAAGCCGAGAGAGCAGCGCTCCGCCCCCCATTGCCACCAGCATCACCCACGCCGTCGACCTCCCCCACCACCTCCGCCATGGCTCCGAAAGCCGACAAGGGAAAGGGCGTGAAGTCGGCCGAGGCGCAGCGGCTCGCGGCGTTGCGGAAGGAGCGGGCGATCTTCTCCCCCCAGCTCGGCGTGCAGGAGCTGAGGGAGTACTTCTACCTCTTCTGGGCGACGGAGATGCGGGCGCATCCGCGCACGAGGGTACTCCCGGCCGCTGCTTCAGAGCTGGCTCCAAACAGGTACCCGTTCTTCGCACTATTCTTCTATTGCGGGCTCTGCCCGCCCTTCTCGGAGTTCTTCTGCGATATTATGAACACCTACGGCTTCCGCCTTCTTGACTTCACCCCCAACGCCGTTCTGACCATGGAAGTTTTCGCACACTTGTGCGAAAACTTTGTCGGAGTCCACCCCAGTGTTGCCCTTTTCCGCCACTTCTTCATACCTCGGGTAGAGAGAGGAGAGCCGCTTGCCGGAGGGATCGCCTGGATCTCGAGAGTCGGCAAGAAGGAGGCGTACTTGGAGGGTGAGCTCCACAGCAAGTGGGACGAGTGGAGAGCGGAGTGGTGCTGGATCGTCGAGGAGAATCCGCAGCCCTTCACCGCCGTGCGCCAAGTTCCAATAGTGCGCGGCAATGACTGGAGCAACATGGCCCCGGAAGACGAGAGGCTGAAGATCGCCATCACTAGGATTCTTCGTCTCAGGCTTGCCGGGCTCACTGTAGGCGCTGTAGGCGCAGATTTCCTCCGCCGCCGCATCGCCCCCCTGCAGGAGAGGGGGAGGCCCGCCTGGGAGTTCAAGAACTCGGCGGACATCATGAGGCTACGGCCGGGCCTCAACTACAACTTCATCGTCTTGGAGCTCGATGCAATGCTCCTGGAGTTGTTCAAACACGACCCCCAGCACCCATTCACTCTGCCGAGGGGCGTCGTTCCATTGTGTAACAATTCTTCGCATGACCGGATCCGCGCCATGATGCCGTTGTGCGATTCACACGGAATCGTTCCAACTTGGCAAGAGCCTGCGGATGACATCGTGCAAGCGTTCTTCGACAACTTGGAAGAAGTGCCGGTCCATGCTGACGAGCAGAAGAGCCTCACCCGTGACACCACCGACGAGGAGCTGCAGCGCATCGCCACTAGGGCGGAAGAGGTTGCGGCCGCAGCTGCCGCGGGCGTGTTCGGGTTCACTGTGGAGGAGGCGGAGGCGGCAGAAGCGGCAAACCTTGCCGAGCGCGCGGAGTTTATTGGCGAGGAAGAGCCTGCCGGTTCTGAAGCCGAGCTGAGCGAGGCCGGCGAGGAAGAACCCGAGCCTTCAGAAGGCTTGCCGCAGGCGGAGCCCCCGGCCCCGCCAAGAAGGCGCCTTCGCAGGGCCAGGGACGCAGCGGGGCGGCAGTCGGGTCAACAACCACCGAGCCGTGCGACGCGCTCTACCACGGCAAGCAATGTTGCCGCGGGAGCGCCTCACACAGCAGCGGCAACTGGAGCGGGATCTTCCCGGGCCACCGCCACCGCCCCCGCCAAGCGGGCAAGGGATCCTACTCCTCCGCCTCGCCGCACCAGAGGGAGCCGGACTTCGATCTTTCCGCGCTCAGCTCCGACGAGGAGGAAGAAGAGTAAGTTTCTTTGGTGCTCTTGTAGTTCTTCAATCTTGCTGTTTATATCTTGTATCTGACTTGCTCCAATCTGGACTCCTTTCTTTTCAGGACGCTGGTCCAGAGAGCGGCGAAGAGGGCCAAGGCCGCGGTGATCGCCATCGAAGATGACCCCACCGTGTCAGCAGGGGGTGGGTCCGAGACCACCTTGACGGACCCAGCAATCACTCCTCAAAGCAGCCCCCAGCGCAGGCCCCAGCGTAAGTTCATGGTTAGCTTTCTGTTGTCGGGCGCGCATGAGTGCTTTTTCCTTTGTTGATATCTTGCTTGTTGATTTGTGTAGGAGCAGAGCAGCCACATCAGGAGCGCCCGGAAGCTGGTCCTGAAGTGCCATCTGCTTCGACTACGCCGCCAAGGGAGGGGTTCTCGGTAAGGGAGCGCTCTCCGGCAAGGGAGAACTCTCCGGCAAGGGGCAGCACCGTCGATCCTGCGGCGGCCGAGACCGCAACTGCAGATCTTGGCACAGGTAATTCACTTGTCCAAAAACTTTCCCTTGGGTTCTTCTTCTTCTGATTTTCTTCTCTTGGATTTTTGATTGATTTTTCTCCCTTCTTCATTCTTTAGACCCATCTGCGGCTGAGCCAATGGAGACAGAGGGCGCCGGCGAGGAAGGGACTGGTGCTGATGAGGCCGCCGGCGAGGAGGCCGCCAAGGCTGCCGCCGCAGAAGCTGGCGAGGGGTCGGGCGATCGCACTGACGACCCTGAGGCCGCAGGAGCGCCAGGCGCTGCACCGACCGCCGATCCCTCTGCCACTTCTGCGGAGCCGGGCTCCGAGGAGCCCCAGCCCGGCGCCTACTTGAAGGCCGGCGACGATATCTTCATCAAGCTACCCTGGGCGTCGAGCTCCAGGGCACCGGTCGAGGGGAAACTTTTGATGGGGAGGTGCTCGCCTTCGCTGGGCTGTCGTTGGTCGACGCGCCCAGCAGCAGCAGCGGCGAGCCTGAGGAGGAGCAGCTGCTGCGGAAGCTGCTGTCACTCTACCGCGCCCGGCAAGCCAAGCTGGCTTCCCGGGAAGCGCTTGTCGCGAAGGCGGGAGTTGACATGGAGAAGCACGCGGAGGAGATCCGGGGCCAAAATCAAGAAGCTCTCCGGTCCCTGGCACAGGAGCGGGAGCGACTCGACGAGGAGCGCACGGCCTTCCTTCTCGAGAAGGCCGAAGCTGAGGAGGAACAAAGGCTGGCCGCCGAGAAGCAGTCTGCGCGGGAAGGAGAATTGGTGCAGCGGAAGGCCAACCTCGACAGCTACGAGGAGGAGCTCGCCGAGCGCGAGCAAGCACTTGGCGGGGCGCTCAAGGAGGCGAAGGACGCTGCCGCGATCGCAGAGGCCGCCAAGAAAGAGCTGGAGGAGAAGGTGGCGCAGCTGAAGGCCAATATCGAGAAGAGAGGCGAGGAGCTTGCCGCGCTCAAGTGTGAGCGTGAGAAGGATGCTGCCGCCCACGGTGAGCTGCAAGGTCTTCTCGCTGAGAGGGGCAAGGAGCTCAGCGCCGCCAAGGATTCAAATGCGGACCTGGAGTTGAAGTTGGCCATGCTGATGCAGACGCTGGAGGCCGCCAAGGAGCGGGAGAAAACCTTGTCGGAGAAGGTCAAGGCTGACAAGGCGCTGCTGGAGAGCATCGCAGTTACCCAGAACTCGTTCAGAGACACTGTGGAGCACTGGACCGAGGGTCTGGTGAATATTGCCGCAGTCATGAACGAGGAGCTGGCGCAGCTGGGGATGGAGGACTTTGGGTATCCCTCCGACGAGAATCTCCAATCCAGCGCCAAGCTCAGCCTGTTCTTCAAGGGCGTGGCGACGGCACTCCAGCGGCTCCGGGAAAGGATCCCAAAGCAGCTGGCCGATGAGTCGCGCAAAATCTGCGCCGGGGTTCTCCAGAAGGTGCTGATGAAGGTGGCCTTCCGCAACCCAGGCCTCAGCTTCACCAACGTCCTCAAGTCCTTGCCGCCAGACGCCAATCGGGATGCACTCAAGGACCTTGTCGCACCCATTGTGGACAAGGTGAGCGAGATCAAGAGGGTTGAGGGCGGACGCGTAGACTAGGCCGCCCATTTCTTCTTTTCCCTTGTCGCTGCTAATCATGTTATGAAAACAGTCTGTTAGAGCTGCGACAAGTTATCTTGTAATATAACTTTATTTCTGTTATCAATTGCTATGTTATTTCCTCTACTAGATTCCTTCCTTTGTATGTTTTTACCCTACGCTTCTAGGGAACTTGTCGGCGCAGGCACCCAAGCCGCGAGCGCTGAGTGCGGAACTTTAGCAGCCTGCTGGCGGCGTTGCTTCCGACAAGAAACCTTGTCGCGACTAGATGCAGCACACTTAAGTTGTTGAGCGGACTCGAAACAAAGTAAGGGCGCAACTAGCCACGAGTTGGTTCCTCCGCGCACAGGTTTTCCATACAAAGCAGGGTCGTTCGAGGAAGATAACTCAAAAATTTAAAAAGTGATTGCTCAAACTTTGGCAACTTAGCTTTTCTGTCGTTTGCTTCCCGGCAAGGCAAAACTTTGCAACTTTGCTTGAACGACGCCTGGTCCATACCACAATCTTCTCCTTCCCCCCCGGCAAACTTGTGTGCAAGGGAACCTTCTTTTCCTTTGTTGAAAAAGAAGAAAGAAGAGAAAAATAATGATATGGAGCCCTTCGGCTCGTTATTGCTTACCGGATGTAGGTGTTGCACAAAATGTCAGATAACGCATGCAAGAAAGAAACTAATGCATGAAATGGACAAGTTGTGCGGAGCACATGGGGTTCTATTTATGCACGGGACCTGCGCCCGGCTTTGTACAAAGGATTACATGCAACAGCGGCAAGACTTGTACAAAAGGTGGTTGCCGGAACGGGTTCCGGCAACCGCGCCCTATGGGAAAAACTTACGAAGATGTTCTATGTTCCAGGAGTTGCTCACCGGAATGCCATCTTCGGTCTCAAGGTGGACAGCGCCGGGCCTTGTGACTCGTTTCACCCGATAAGGGCCTTCCCACTTCGGCGTCAACTTGTTGGAATTCTTGGCAGACTGAACGCGCCGAAGAACAAGGTCGCCTTCCTCGAAGCTTCTGGCCTTAACTTTGCGGCTATGGTAGCGGCGCAAAGCTTGCTGGTATCGAGCAGCTCGTACAGCAGCCTGAAGACGATCTTCCTCAAGGAGCAGCGCGTCGTCTTGTCGCAGCTGTTCTTGCTCAAGCTCATCATAAGTGAGCACTCGAGGCGATCCATATATGAGTTCCGTGGGGAGAACTGCCTCTGCTCCATAGACTAGAGCGAAAGGCGTCTGGCCAGTGGCTCGATTTGGCGTCGTTCTGATCGACCAAAGAACCACCGACAGCTCCTCGATCCAGTTCCTTCCGCACTTGCGCATCCTGTCGAAAGTTCTGGTCTTGAGCCTGTGCAGCACTTCAGCGTTTGCCCTCTCTGCTTGACCGTTGCTTCTCGGATGAGCAACAGAAGCGAAGCAGACCTTGGTGCCAAGGTCTTGGACGTACTACATGAAGGTGCGGCTCGTGAATTGCGTGCCGTTGTCGGTGATGATCCTGTTGGGGATCCCGAAACGGCAAACAATTGACCTGAAGAACTTGACTGCTGACTGTGCTGTCACCTTCCTCACTGGCTGCACTTCCGGCCACTTTGTGAACTTGTCGATTGCGACGTACAAGTACTCAAAGCCCCCGACAGCTCGGGGGAAAGGGCCGAGGATATCGAGCCCCCAGACCGAAAATGGCCAGGATAAAGGGATCGTCTGGAGAGCTTGAGCTGGCTGGTTTATCTGTTTGGAGTGGAACTGGCACGCTTCACACTTGGTTACTTGTGCAGTTGCATCCTGGAGGATTGTCGGCCAAAAGAAACCTTGCCGGAAAGCTTTGCCGGCAAGTGCTCTTGCGCCAATGTGGTGGCACATATGCCTCCATGTATCTCTGCCAACAGCTTTTGTCCATCTTCCCAGCAAATACACTTCAATTTCACACCGTTGAGTCTTCTTCTGTACAGTATGCTATCGACAAACTGGTACATACTTGACTGTCGGGCTACTTTTTCCGCTTCTTCTTGCTCTTCGGGAAGTTCTCCTGTCTGAAGGAAATGGACAATCTGCTGTGCCCATGCTGGAGCTTGTGGCTCGACAACAAGGACTAAAGGCATATCTGCTGCTGCGGGAACATCCGCTTCCACGGCAAGGACTTGCGGCCTTGCCGGAGCTTGATGTTCCCCGGCAAGCTTGCCGGAGCAAAACTTGTCGGGAGCGTCTGCTTCAACGGAACAAACCATGAGGCTTGCCGGAGCAGACTGCCCCTCAGCAACCTTGGTGTTGATCTTGGGGACTTTCTTGGCGGTGGCTTCGGGGAGCTCTGCCGGAAAGTAGTCACCAGAAATCAACTTCCTCTTCTTGCTTTGCCCAGTTGATGGTGTTACGGATGGTTGAGTCAACTTGAGCACAAAGATCCCTGGTTCCACAGGTAACTTTAGTGCGGCGCACTCTGACAGGCCACCAGCAATGTCATTTTGAGCTCTTGGGATATGCTCCATCTGTAGGCCGTCAAAGTGCTCTTCTAGCTTCCTCACTTCATCAACATATGTTTCCATCAATGGGCTCTGGTAGTTCTTGTTCACTTGGCGGACGACAAGCTGTGAGTCACCCCTGATAATGAGCTTCTTGATCCCAAGGTCTGCTGCGATTCTAAGACCGGCAAGCAATCCTTCATACTCTGCAGTATTGTTGGTTGCTTGCTCCTTGGGAAAGTGCATCTGGACTACGTACTTGAGGTGCTCTCCGGTGGGCGCGACAAGCAGCACGCCCGCACTGGCGCCTTGCAGCGAGAAGGCACCATCAAAGTACATCAGCCACTCTTTGCTTGCCTCTTTGACGGGGATGCTCGTCTCTGGAATTTCTTCATCTGGTGTTGGCGTCCATTCTGCTATGAACTCTGCCAATGCCCTGCTTTGGATAGTTGAAGTGCTATCAAACTTGAGGCCAAAGCTTGACAGTTCCAGTGCCCACTCGACAATCCTGCCTGTCGCTTCTGGATTCTGCAATATCCTCTTCAGCGGAAAGCGAGTGACGACTGTGATCTCATGTGCTTGGAAGTAATGGCGCAGCTTTCTCGAGGCCATAAGGAGGCCGAAAAGCAACTTCTGCACACCAGAGTACCTTGATCTAGCCCCCTGTAGAAGGGTACTGACAAAGTAAACTGGGCGCTGCACCATTCTCTTCTGCATCTTGTTATGCTCCTGCGCAGATCCATCTTTGTCGAGACCAGAGCTTGTCGGCGAAGCCCCCTGCTTGTCGCTGGATGCATCTGCCGTGGTTGCTGGCTCATCATCTGCCTCCCTTTCCGCTACTAACGCAGCACTAACCACTTGATTGGTTGCCGCTATATACAGCAGCAACTTCTCTTGCGGCTTAGGTGCGACAAGTATTGGAGTGGAGGACAGGTATCTCTTCAAGTCCTGCAGCGCAGCCTCCGCCTCCGGAGTCCATTTCATTGGACCTGCCTTTTTCAAAATTTTGAAAAATGGCAGAGCGCGCTCAGCAGATCTAGAGATAAACCTGCTGAGAGCAGCCACGCAACCGGCAAGCCTTCGTACATCCTTGACATACTTTGGTGCTTCGATCTGCTCAATGGCCTTGATCTTGTCGGGATTGGCTTCAATTCCCCGCTGAGACACGAAGAACCCGAGAAGCTTGCCGGAAGGGACTCCAAACACGCACTTCTCGGGGTTAAGCTTGAGGTTGATCTTGCGCAGATTTGCAAATGTCTCGTCTAAATCTTGAATCAGGGTCGCCCTGTTCTTGCTCTTGACCACTATGTCATCCATGTAGGCTTCCACATTTCTGTGCATCTGCGGCTCGAAAGCGTGGTGGACTACCCTTGCGAATGTTGAACCAGCATTCTTCAAACCGAAAGGCATCCGTACGAAGCAGTACGTGCCACACGGGGTGATAAATGCGGTTTTCTCTTCATCTTCTTCTGCCATGAAGATCTGATGGTATCCTGAGTATGCATCAAGAAATGAAAGCAAATCACATCCGGCTGTGGAGTCAACAATCTGGTCAATACGCGGCAAGGGAAATGGGTCTTTGGGACAAGCTTTATTAACATCAGTGAAGTCAATACAAAGCCTCCATTTCCCGTTAGCCTTGCGCACGACAACAGGATTGGCCAACCACGTGGGATGGAGCACTCCTTTGACAAGGCCTGCTGCTTCCAACTTCTTGATTTCTTCTGCGATGAATTCTTGGCACTCCACTGCCTGCTTCCTGACTCTCTGCTTGACGGGCCGCGCATGAGGACAGACGGCAAGGTGGTGCTCAATTACTTTCCTGGGAACACCGGGGATATCAGACGGTTGCCATGCAAACACGTCGACATTCGCCCGCAGGAAAGCAACGAGCGCGCTTTCCTATTTGGGGTCAAGAGTGGAGCTAATGGTGAAGGTACCACCAGCGCCGTCCTCCTTGGCGGACACCTTCTTGGTCTCAGGTGGAGCTGCCATTGCCTTCTTACACTTGCCGGTGGAGCTCGATGGTGCGTCCTCGACGGTAGCGCAGCACTCCGAAGAGGTGCGCTTGCCGGAGTGGGCATCAGAGCTCTTGCCGGACTTGGTCTTCTTCTTCCCCCCGGGAGCTTCAGCGGCAAGTGTCTTGCGCTCTGCTGCGGCTGCTGCTTCCCGGTAGATCTTGTCGGCACAGATAAGAGCATCCTTCTTGTCGCCAGGGACAGAGATGACACTTATCGGGCCTGGCATTTTCAGTACGTTGTACGCATAGTGAGAGGCTGCCATGAACTTGGCGAGTGCCAGACGGCCAAGGATTCCATTGTAAGGTAATGGAAAGTCAGCAACATCAAATGTGACCCTCTCAGTCCTGAAGTTCAGCTCGCTGCCAAATGTTACTGGCAACGCGATCTTTCCCTTCGGCTTGCTTCTTCCCGGGTTAATTCCTTGAAATGTACCGGTCTCTTCGAGCTCGCTATCAGGGATCTGAAGTTTCTGGAGCACTGCGGAGGAGATCAGGTTCAAGCCGGCCCCGCCGTCAACTAGCATCTTAGTGACCTTGAGGTTGCGGATTGTTGGTGAAACCAACATCGGCAAGCACCCGACCGCAGTTATGCGATCAGGGTGGTCCTCAATATCAAAGATGATAGGCGTGCTGGACCATTTCAGAGGCTTGCGTGACTCGACGGGTGGTTCTGCTGCATTAACTTCCCGCACCCACTGCTTGAGCTGACGGTGCGAGGTATGCAGAGAAGCACCACCGTCAACGCACAGGACCTCTGTGGCCTTCTGGAACTCCTTCTCATCAGTCTCCTCGGCCGGGACGTTTCTTGCCGGATCCCCCAGCACCTTCCTGGGCCTTCTCCTTGTCGCGCCACTCGTACTCAGCTTTCTATTGCTCAACAAGCTTCTCGACTTTCTTACAGTTCTGGAGATCATGGCCCTTGGTGCGGTGGATCTTGCAATACTGCTTGTTGGTGCCATCCTGCTTGTCGGCGACCGCCACCTCCGCGGTAACCTCCTTGCCGGAGTCACCAGCTTTGGCTTCCTTGGCGCTACCACCGTTGCCGGACTGCTCAACAACTAGCACTTCTTTGCTTTTCCTCCTTCTGTTGTTCCGCCGCCGGTTTTTCCTTGCCGGGGCAGCATCTTCACTGTCAGATCCTCCCGCTCCTACATTCTCTCCGGGGAGTCTCCTCCCTTCCTCAGCACGTGCACACTTGTCGGCCAGTGCATATAACTCACTGACGTCCCTGATCTTGCACATCGCCATTTCCTCCCGCATCCTGCGGTTTCGCACATTCTGATGGAACGCGCTGATCACCGCAGCAGGGTGGACGTCTGGGATGTTGTGATGCACACTGCTGAATCTCTGAATGTACTTGCGCAGGGGCTCTCCTTCCTTCTGGGCGAGCAGATGAAGATCACTCTCCTGGCCATGAGGCTTGTGTCCGCCTGTGAAGGCACCGACAAACTGATGGCACAGATCAGCCCAAGAGGATATGGAGTTGTCCGGCAAGTGCATGAGCCAGGACCTAACGTTGGGCTTGAGTACCAGCAGGAAGTAGTTGGCAAGGATCTTGTCATCCCGTCCCCCAGCGGCCTGCACCGCAATGGTGTAAATGCTGAGGAACTCCGACGAATGCGTCTTGCCGTCGTACTTCTCCGGTACGTCTGGCTTGAAGTTCTTGGTGCTGGGCCACTGGACTTGCCGCAGCTCACGAGTGAACGCAGGGCAACCTACCGCGTACGGCAGATCGCCTGGTTCCCCTGGCGCATGCATGTCAACTGAGGACCCAGCGCGCTTCTCGGATTGACGTCGCGCTTCTCTTCGGCGCTCGATGCGAGTTCGAGCGTCTTCTTGTTGTCAATCATGAAGAACTTGGCGCTGGTCGCGACGAGCTCGTGGATCCGACGACGCAGTGGAGTCGCTATCGAGGTGGATCCGGCGAGTCGGTGATCTTGGCCTTCGGGGTGGTGATTGCATGGTAGTTGCACCTCCACCCGTTTCGTCGCCACCGGCTCATGCCCGGCAACCCTGCCGCGGCGGCGACGCGCTCGGCCGCCGTGGAGTGTTGCCGTTGGCGTAGCCGATGAGACTCTGAATGGTGGCCCTCCATTCGTCGATCTTGTCCGACGTCGGAGGGTAATCTAGGAGAAGTTGAGCTCGCGCCAAAGCTTCTGCTGGAGTGGTGGGTGGCAGTGGCGGACGGCGCGAGGAGCGGGACGTGCTCGGACTTCTAACTATGTTAGAAGGAGCAGTATCCCGTCCAGGCGATCGTGCCCCGCTCGTGCCAGCACGCTGGCGTGCATGCTGGTCCTGAGCGCCCCGAGATCCACCAGCTTGGTCTTGGCCTATCATGCATATGGCACTGCAAGTGCCATGACGCTATTGGTCTTGCGCCTCCTGAGAGTGGCGTGGAACATGTACAGTCACCGAGGTTTGTGCAGCCTTGTTCTTGGACTTGGCAGCATCATGAGCTTCCTCGTCGACGTCCATTCTTCCGCTGGCGTCCATTCCACCACCCGTTTGCTCCAACGGTGGCGGAAGTGACGTAGACGGAGCGGCTGCCGCCGAAGTCTTCTTCTTCGGTGGCATGTTGATGAAGGGAATGAAGATCTAGCTCGTGTGAACGCCGGATCAGGTTCGCACAATCTCGACGCCCCCTACCTGGCACGCCAAAGATGTCGGGGAAACTGATCCACGAACACCTATGGGGCCGGCGGACCGGGCCCCTTTCGGTTCGGCGGGGGGCGGAGATCGCACGAAGAGCAGATCGAGGCGAAGCACACGAGCGGTTTACCCAGCTTCGGAGCTCTCCGGAGAGATAACACTCCTACTGCTGCTTGTCTGGTTGTATTATGTTCTTGCTCTCGAGAGCTAAGTGTTTTCTGGCTCACCAATGAGTCGAACCTCCTCTACGTTGCGCATGGGCCTCCTTTTATACGCTAAAGGGGTCACCGACAGGTGGCAATGTAGAGAAGGGTACAAATGTAAAAAGTGAGGTGGTTGGTGCAATTACTTGTACAGTGCACCCTACCTAACCCTGACGGCAGGGGACAAGGGCATTAAATGCCTGTCTGAGTTACCCAAACAGTGCAGAAAAGGACCGTTAGGGGCGCCACCGTTCGCCACGATGGCGATCTTGTCAGCTTCGCATGCCACTACGCATCGCTGGCTGCACAGCCTCCCGCCACGCGCGCCTGGAGAGGCCCCCAGAGCGACACGTTGGTGGATGCGCTGGAGCGTGGGCACAGAGTGGCCGCTTGCCGCGGCAAGCGCCTTGCCGCTGCTGTTATCTTGTCGGGCCTGGAAGCTTGTCGCTCACCGGGCCTCGAGGTACCTTGGTTGGTCTTCCCGGCAAGCTCCTCTTGCCGGGGCCTTGTTGCCTTGCCGGAGCGCGTGGCACATCGCGGTAGGTTCCTTGGAGTGCCTTGGTTGGCCTTCCCGGCAAGCTCCTCTTGCCGGGGCCTTGTCTCCTGAGCTTAAATACTATGTTCTCGAATGGCTCCAAGGGAACCACGGAGGATCTTAGTGTTCGCCAGGCAAGCCTTGCCGTGGGTGCTGCAACTGCCCGTGCACAAGTTCGGGGTACTAGGGTACCCCTATTCTAGTACACCGACATCATCTACTTCCCATCCCACAGTTTAATTAGATCCTAATCATGCAATGTGAGAAGATTGATCTAATGCAATAAAACATGGTTTGTAGAAAAGGTATGATCAAAGTGTTACTTGCCTTGCTGATGATCCGCGAGACCTAGGGTTTCGAAGTAACAGGCAGCGCAATCTGGGTGATCTATCGCAGACAAACAACAAGCACACAATAAGTACTCATCTAATGCACAGGTAAAACTCGAACAAGAGATCGAACCAGAAAGTTCAACTTAAGACCTCCGGTTGCAAAGAAAGAATGAACCGAACAGATGACGGAAAACCAAACGGCGGAAGAAAACAACTCGGTTCTAGCAAGTTGAAACTAGGTCAAATTTTAACAGGGCAAAAACTTGTTTAAGTTGATTAGACGGAACGGCGGTTTCGAAATGAAACTCCAGGCGCTTGAATCACCTGATTCCGATAAACGAGCGAGAAGAAAGACTAGAACGAAGATCGGATCTGAGATCACGATCGCGGAATAAATCCGACGAAAAGAAAGAGACGAACGGTTAAATGAACGGGCGTCATTAACCGGGAAAAATCAGTGATCACGTTCATTGAGACGAATGGTCCGAAAGAAGAACGGAAACCGATCTAGGGTTTTCAGAAAAGAAACCGAAAAGAAACAGAAAACCGATCTAGGGTTTCGGAAGAAAACCGAAACAAAAACCGGAAGAAAAAGAAAAGAATCGGAGAGAAAATGGAACGGTTCTTTTAGGAAAAACCGAACCGAGGCGAGGGGTTGCGCGGCTACCTCCGGCGAGGCTCCGGCGAGGGGCTCCGGCGGCGGCGGGACAAGGGCGGCGGCAGCGACAGCT
>NC_041392.1:297582432-297626198 GCF_002162155.2 Triticum dicoccoides | reverse complement strand
GGCGGCTAGGCGGCGGCGGCGGCGGCGCTAGGGCGGCGGGGCTAGCGCGCGGCTCGAGGCGGGAGGCGGCGGTGGCTGCGGCTTGGGGTGGAGAGGGGGGGTTTTGGGTATTTATATAGGAGGGGGGTGTTGCTTGGGAAGGGGGCAAGGGGCAAGGGCGGCGGCGGCTTGGAGTCCAAGCCGGACTCGGCTTGCGGCGGGGCTGGCGGCTGGCGCGAGGCTGGGCCGGCCTTGGCCCACGCGGCTGGGCCTGCGGTCTCTTTTTTTTAAATGGTTACGCGCGCAGAAAAACAAAAGAAAGAAAATCTAAACGAACTCCAAAATTCCTAAAGTAAATTTTCCCCGACTCCTAAAAATGAGTCGAACAAAATGAACTTTACTCCGGGCCTAAAATGCAATTTTCAAAAACGCACATTTTTTCTATCCAAAGAAAAGAAACAAACTCCGGCAAACAAAATTTGATCTATGTATTAAATCTTCATTTTTCCTCAATTTTCGGAAAGTCATATTATTCCCTCTCTTATATTTTTGATATCGGAAAATTTATTGAAGATGAAATAAATAAATCAAAGGATCCTCTTTTCAAATTCGAGAAAACTCTCAAATATGAAAATAACGAAATCTCCAACTCTCTCCGAAGGTCCTTGAGTTGCGTGAAATTTCTAGGATCAACCAAAATGCAAGAAAAATATGTTATGCATGATGATCTAGTGTATAACATTCCAAATTGAAAATTTGGGATGTTACACCAAGTGAATCTATCAAGCTTATGGGTACTGGAGAAATCATACCGTTAGAGGCACAGGCTGAAGAGGAAATTATCATTTCTGCACCTAATCAGCCCGAAGACACTGCTCAGCTTGAAGCCAATGTTGAAGATGAAGACAATGATCAGCAAGGGCAGAATCTTCGTCCAGTTCATCCTCGTGTTGCAAATGAAATACATATTGAGAAGATAATTGATAACATCAATGCACCTGGTCCCCTCACTCATTCAAGAGCAACACAGTGATGTCTACTACGCAACTTTATTCTTGTAGACACGTGTTGGGCCTCCAAGCGCAGAGTTTTGTAGGACAGTAGCAATTTTCCCTCAAGTGGATGACCTAAGGTTTATCTATCCGTGAGAGGTGTAGGATGAAGATGGTCTCTCTCAAACAACCCTGCAACCAAATACAAGAAATCTCTTGTATCCCAACACACCTAATAAATAAAAGTGTAATATGGATGGTAGAAATATATTTTTATAATCTGAATAAATAAAAACAGCAAGGTAGAAAATAGTAAACAGGCACAAAAAACGGTATTGCACTACTTGAAAATGAGGCCTAGGGTCCGTACTTTCGCTAGTGCAATCTCCCAACAGTGCTAACATAGTTGGATCATATGATTATCCCTCAAAGTGCAATAATGAATCACTCCCGAGTTCCTATTAGCAGAGAACAAAAGAAAAAAAATTGTAGGGTACGAAACCACCTCAAAGCTATTCTTTCAGTTCGATCTATTCAAGAGTTCGTACTAAAATAACGCAAAGCTATTTTTACCGTTTGATCTATCCTAGAGTTCGTACTAGAATAACAGCAAAGCATATGAATATTCATAATACTCAATCCACACAAAGAACTACAAAGAGACCCCAAAGTTTCTATCGGAGAAAAGATAATAAAAACGTGCATCAACCCCTATGCATAGATTGCTCCAATATCACCGCGGGAATCCACAAGTTGAGTGCCATAACGTATATCAAGTGAATCAATAAGATACTCCATTGTCACCTCAAGTATTCATACCACAAGACATACATCATGTGTTCTCATATCTAAATATTCAATCCAACAAGACAAAACTTCAAGAATAGCTTTGAGGTGGTTTCGTACCCGCCGGGATGATGAAGATGGCCAACGGAGATGATTCCCCCCTCCGACAGGGTGCCGGAACGGGTCTAGATTGGTTTTCGGTGGCTACGGAGCCCTGCGGCGGTGGAACTTCTGATATAGGTTAACCCCAAGGGGTTTCAGAATATTTGGGAATTTATAGTGCAAAGAAGGGGTGCGGGAGGCCACCGAGGTGGGCACAACCCACCTGGGCACACCAAGGGGCCCTGGCGCGCCCTGGTGGGTTGTGCCCCCCTCGGGGCACCCCCCTAGGTGCAGCTCTGGCCCATTGGGTTCCTTCTGGTCCCAAAAAATCTCCGTAAAATTCCACGGTGTTTGGACTCTGTTTGATATTGATTTCCCGCGATGTAAAAAACAAGAAAAAAATAGCAACTGGCACTTGGCACTGGGTCAATAAGTTAGTCCCAAAAATGATATAAAGTTGCTATAAAATGATTGGAAAACACCCAAGAATGATAAAATAACAGCATGAATACTTCATAAATTATAGATACATTGGAGACGTATCACAGCTAGCAAATTTCTATGGGCACTTTGCATTTGTCTCACTATCAGAACCCAAGAAAGTTGACGAAGCCTTCATGGAACCTGAATGGATTCAAGCTATGCAAGAAGAGCTTCAACAGTTCGAGCTGAACAATGTGTGGGAGCTTGTAAAGCGTCCAGATCCTCGCAAGCACAATATCATCAATACCAAATGTATTTATTGCAACAAACAAGATAAGCATGGTCAAGTTGTATGAAACAAGGCTCATCTTGTTACTCAAGGTTACACACAAGTTGAAGGGATTGACTTCGATGAAACATTTGCTCCTGTGGCTAGGCTTGAAGCCATTTGCATACTACTTGCATATGCCAACCACAACAACATTCTTCTGTATCAAATGGATGTCAAAAGTGCCTTTCTCAATGGAAAAATTAAAGAAGAAGTGTATGTTGCACAACCACCTAGTTTTGAAGACCCAAAGCATCCAGACATGGTATACAAGCTCAACAAGGCACTGTATGGCCTCAAACAAGCACCTCGTGCTTGGTATGACACACTCAAAGACTTCCTGAAGAGCAAAGGCTTCAAACCTGGTTCACTAGATCCCACTCTTTTTACGAAGACATATGATGGTGAACTGTTTGTATGCCAAATCTATGTGGATGACTTTATCTTCAGCTGCACCGACAAGAGATACAGTGATGAGTTTGGGCATATGATGTAAGAGCAATATTAGATGTCAATGATGGGTGAGCTGAAATTCTTCCTTAGTCTTCAAATCTGTCAGCAGAGAAATGACATCTTCATATCACGAGAAAAATACCTCAAAGATTGCCTGAAGAAGTTTGGAATGCAAGACTACAAAGGGTACACGATGCCAATGCCAACCAAAAGTCATCTGGGCCCCGACGATAATGGTAAAGAGTTCGACCAAAAGGTATACCGCAACATGATTGGTTCTTTACTCTACTTATGTGCATCTAGGCCGGATATAAGGCTTAGCATTTGCATCTGTGCCTGATTCCAAGCGGCACCAAAGGAATCACATCACTTAGCTATGAAGCGAATTCTTCGATATTTGACTTACACCTTAACACTAGGACTATGGTATCCCAAGGGCTCAGAGTTTGATCTAGTTGGATTCTTAGATGCTAATTATGCTAGTGACAAGGTTGATCACAAGTCCACATCAGGCACATGTCACTTTCTTGGACGATCTCTTGTTTGTTGATATTCAAAAATGCAGAACTGTGTATCTCTCTCCGCTGCTGTATCTGAATACATTGTTGCTGGATCTTGCTGCGCTCAACTTCTATGGATGAAGCAAACTCTCAAGAACTATGGCATCCACCTGAAGCATGTGCCCCTCTACTGCGATAATGAAAGCGCCATCAAGATTGCCAACAACCCAGTTCAGCACTCAAAGACAAAGCACATTCAGATTCGTCAGCACTTTCTCTGAGATCATGTCATGAAGGAAGATATTGATATCATTCACGTCAACACTGAAGAGCAATTGGAAGATATCTTCACAAAGGCCTTGGATGAGAAAAGGTTTTGCAAGTTGTGGTGTGAGCTAAATATCTTAGAATCCTCAAATGTCCTGTGATTGGACACACATCCTAACGCTTATGCATATTGATGACTTAGATGTGCAACACACGAAGTAACGCATATCTTCAATCAATGAAGACTTACCCTCTAAGTGTGAATACATTAACGTGGAATTTGACTTCGGAGCACCATGATAATTGTGCGTCGTGTCTGGGTCTAATACTTCCTATACGGTGGGTAACACCACCACCAAACTTTCTCGAAGATTCTCTTGTGGCGTCATGATTGTTTTATCTTCGCATTTGCTTTGTCTTCAACATTGTCTTGAACTGCTGAGTAACGCACCTGAACTTCCCTCTGTACGAACCCGACCTTCGGGCTATCTTCGCAACCGTGGCTTCCCCCGCGAATTATTTTGGTTTGTCGTGTTCTATATGATGTTATTGTAATCTAGAAACGTTTTTTAGCAATCAAATACCGGTTTTAAATAGGAATCTCGCTCGTTGGCGGATTTTGTTCTCGGGTTGTGATGAAATTGCGTTTTTTGCGATTTTACTACCTGAGTTGTTCGAACTGAACTTATCCCAGTGCTAGGTTGAACTTCTGCCAACATTGCCCAAATGGGGCTTGCGATATATCGTTGGAAAGCTATGGACACCAGTATCATGACCCAGGTTAAATTTTTGGAAAAATATAAGCGGTTTAAGAGCTGTTTTGAAAACCGTTTTTCTTCATACAAAAAATGTGAACCGTATTTTCAATCGCTTTTCGAAACCATTTATCGGAACGAGGCAAATAATATGGCATTGGAAAGCTGCTGTAAAACCGCTCCTTCAAGATGTTGAAAGTTTTCTCTAATTCCTTATGGTTAAAGAGTAACTTAGAAAATCGTAAAATTTCACAACCGAACAGTCGAGTTTTTATTTTTGATGTCATTACTAAACGGCTATTCCAATTGTGGCAAATAATACGGCGTTGGAAAGCTTATGAAAATGTGCTACTTTTGCTTGTTGAAAGTTTTTTCTAATTTTGAACGGTTTAAAAGTAATTTAGAAAACATTACATGTTCCACCGAGTTTGTATTTTCGAGCTAATTTTTTAACCTTACATCCGAATGCAGCAAATGATATGGCGTTGGAAATCTTAAGGAAATGTGAAACTTTTTAGTATATATTATTTCTCCCAATTGATTACGGTTTTATGTCAATTTTGAAAATGGCTAAAAATGTATTTTCGCTATAAGTTTTACAAATTTTATTGGAATGGGGCAAATAATATACCGTTGAAAAACTACAGAAAATGCAAAACTTTTTCATGCTGATGGTTTTCTCTGATTCGTAGCCGTTTTCAAGTAATTATGAAAACGGCGAGATCATTCGTTCGGCCTTTATCGCGAAACAGATTCTTGAAAAATGCACCGCGTGAAGAACTTGAACTTCACTCTGTTTTTCACGTGCTTTTTTGCTCGTAGCTCTCCATCCAATCACCGAAACACTCACTAGAATTGAGGAAGCGATATACTAGTGGAAAGCTGCTGTAAACATGCAATTTTTCATACTCGTGACGATTTTAAAAGTTTTTTCATCTGAAATTCATTCAGTGTAGTTGGTGAACGTCCTGTTGTTTTCATGTTGAACTTTTGTGACATATTTTCATTTATAATTTTCTCATCCATTCGTTAGTGTTACACAAATGATATTCTTTTTGTACAAACCTCTCTCATAATATTTTTTTAACTTTATCCGGCCGAGGACTTGAACTTATAACAACAAAACTTTTAGTGTTTGCTTTTTTATTCCTTTTTACTACAAAATGCACACCGTGTAGTACGTGAACTACTAGCAGTTATCAATCTAAACTTCTCTCGGTTACATGAAAATATCGGAGTTTTTTATGAATATTAATTTGAATTTATTAATCTTTTTTACGAAATTTTGAAGCGCTCTATTATTAAAAGTTAAACTTCTTGTTATTTAATTTTTGAACTTCTTGTTTCCATTCTTTAATAACGAGGAAAATCTAAGTTTTCTATAATCATCGAACTTCTCCATCTTTTTAATATGGACTTCCTGGTTTATTTCTTAATCTTTTTATGAAATACTGAAGCGCTCTATTATTAAAAGTTGAACTTCTTGTTATTTTATTTGTGAACTTCTTGTTTCCATTTTTTCATAATGAGGAAAATTTAAGATTTCTATAATCATCGAACTTCTCCATCTTTTTAATATGGACTTCCTGGTTTTATTTCTTAATCTTTTTATGAAATTTTGAAGCGCTCTATTATTAAAAGTTGAACTTCTTGTTCCATCCTTTAATAACGAGGATAATCTGAGTTTTATATAATCATCGAATTTCTCCATATTTTTCATATGGACTTCCTGGTTTTATTTCTTTAATCTTTTTATGAAATTTTGAAGCACTCTATTTTTAAAAGTTGAACTTCTTGTTATTTTATTTTTTATATTCTTGTTTCCATTCTTTAATAATGAGGAAAAACCTGAGTTTTCTATAATCATCAAACTTCCAGTTGTTTTCACTTTGAACTTCTACCATGTATTTTTGTTCGTAATTTCTCACCCGTTCATCGAGTTGCACTAATGATATATAGTGCCGATTACCTCTCTCATAAGAATTATCTGAACTTCCCCGTGCAAAGCACCTGAACTTCTAGTAGCGAAATTTTTATACTTCAACTTTTTATTCTATTTTCTCATATGAAAACACACACCATGCAACACGTGAACTTCTGGCCGTTTTCAACTTAAACTTCTCTGTAAAAAAAAGTTGTCCCTAACTCCCAAAGCACTCGTCGAATTTGAGCAAATGATAGCATTGGAAAGCATTTTTTAACAAATCATGACTAGTTAAGAGCATATTTTGAACATGCTAAGACTTGTTTTGAATGATATACACAAAACATTCAAATTATATTATGGGAATAATGCACATGATATACCGTTGGAAATATTATGTTTGAGAAGCAAATTTTTTCATCAAATTTTTCCAAATTCCTCGCCATTTATGGGTAGTCTTCCAAATGCCAAAAATAGCATCGATTTTTTACCTTGTAAATTCTATGTTTTTATAAACTTCGGACTTCTCCCTAATTTTAATTTAAACTTCTTAGTTTTATTTCTAGAAAATAGAAAATTAAATTTTGTAAGTTAACATTGACCAAATTTTTTCTTGAATTGAATTAAATACATTTTTTCTAGAAACGAGAAGAATTTGAGTTTTCTGCATACATCGAGTTGCTCCATTATCTTAGTTTGAACTTCTTGCTTTTATTCTTTTAATAACAAGAAATATCTGAGTGTTTTAACTTGTTTCTTATAAAAATGAATTCCTTGGTTTTATTCTTTTAATAATGAGAAAAAACTAAATTTTTAATAGACATCGAACTTCAACATTTTTTAAATTTGAATTTCTTAGTTTTATTTGCCGTCATTTATGAGCAACTTTAAGAATGCCAAAAATGACATTTTTGTTCTTTTTTTGTTTTTTGCAGATGTAAATCCTAGGTTTTAATAACCTTCGAACATCTGTATTATTTTTATTTGAACTTCTTAGTTTTGATTCGTTGAAAATATGATTTTTAAATGAACATCAAACAACTTTTAAGAAATTGGACTTCATGCTTTTATTCTTCCTAAAATTTGAGTTTTCTGTACATATCGAACTACCCTATTTTTTAATTTAAATTGCTTGATTTATTTTTTCGTAACAACAAAAATCAGTTTTTTTTTAAATATCGAAGTGCTCTATTTTTGTAATTTGGACTTCCTTGTTTATTTCTTTCAAGTACAGGAAAATCCTAATTTTGTAATAAATATTTGAACCAGCCCGTTATTTGAATTTGAACTTCTAGAGTTTTTTTATTTAGAAAGAGTAAAAATCTTTTTTTAGGGATTTTGAACTGCTCATGTTTTAGAAGATTTTTTTCCAAAATCGTTGGTTTTATGGGTAAATTGCATCGATTCTTTTAACTTGTAAATTCTAGTTTTTTTATAAACTTTGAAATTTCATGTTATTTTAATTTGAACTTCTTAGTTCATTTTTAGAAAAAATAAAAAAGCATTTTAAGTAAACATCGAACAACATTTTTTTGAATTGAATTAAATACACTTTTTTTAACATGAAGAATCTGAGTTTTTTGTACATACTGAGCTGCTCCGTCATTTTAAATTGAACTTCTTAATTTTGGTCTTTAGTAACGTGTGAAACCTGAGTTTTTTTATAAACATTGAACTACTTCATTAGTTAAACTTGAGCTTCTTGGTTTTACTTTTTAGTAGTGGGAAAAATCCTAGGTTCATAATAACATCAAAACGTTCCGTTATTTTTAATCTGAACTTCTATGTTTTACTTAAACTTCTATCTCTATTTTTTAAAAAGTGAATCACTTTTTGTAGAGACATTGGATTATTTTCCTTTTATTTAATTTGACCTTACTATTTTTTAGAAATGAGGAAAATTCATATTTAAAAAATGAAATTTCTATCTTTTGTAGTTTAACTAGTTGGTTTTGTTGTTAGAAATGGGAAAATATTTTTTTATAAACGTAAAACTGTTCTTTCTTTAAAAAAATATTTGAAATTCTCTATTTCATTTTTAGAAACGGGGAAATACATGTTTTTTACAATTTGAACTTCAGGTTTTTTACAATTTGGACTTCGTGAAATTTTCTCGATGGGCATCAAGTCAAGTTTTTCATAAGCCAAATACAGAAACAATCAAACAAGACAATGATATACTTTAATTTTTTTTTCTCTCGAGGCATAAACCAGTGTATCTTGAATTTTGGACCAGGCTTCATTGGACCGAGCAGTTGGTTTTCCCTCGCACCTAAGCCTGTGATTTTTACCCTATGAACTTGGTTGGTTTTAGTCTCTGAACTTCCAAACAATGTAGATACAAAAGGTACGACTGTTTGCAATGGAAGGCTAAGCTGAATTGTTGTAAACAAATCGTACAAGGAGTGTTGTACGGGTAGCAATGCTCTATGTAGTTTGCTTGCGTAGCATCAGAGCATCCATTGACTGCGGAACAAAGCATATCATCTTGTGCAGCTCATCGAGGTAGAATCAACAGAGGGACAATGTATTCATGCCACTGTACCTCGATCTGGAACTAAACAAATATATCTCCCCTTTTTTCAAACACCATGGTAATTTTCCTCAAGATAAATAAACGAGATGCATACTCTTTTTGTTTGTGTCATTTCTTAACATGGCTTATAGATAACCCAGAGAAATACCGAAGTGGCAACACATAATTCCACATGCTTCCTCGCTCGCGAGCACATCCCCAGCGGCCCAACCAGGTGCAACCCCTATCACGATTCCAACCACTAAACACCACAGCCGCACACTCCACATCCTACTATATAAACTGGGAGGTGGATGAGGTAGAGGATACATAGAACACACTATGACGAATTTCTCAAGCAATGTGTCCACATTAGTTGACAAATCTCAAATTTTGATTTATACAAAGTAGATAGAAACACATATGTTTGAATGGGTGTACTGGATAACCAATTCATCATCCACACGTGCATACAGAAGCACATGAGATCTGCACCAACGTACTCATGAACAACACACTCATTTACAAGCAATTCATCATCAAAGTACGATGATCCTGGTTGCACGGGTTCGAGAAAGAGGCACGGTACATGCTTGTAGCACTAGCAGGCAGCAGCAACTCATGCTGGAGAGCACGAGATGTTGCTCGACGCAACCGGGTGGGCAACGACGAATGGCCGCGACAACCAGAGAAGAATGGGGATGCATGGATAGGCTGAACTTCCATCGGGAGGCAGGTCGCTGCGCGGTGCAGGGAAGGTCGCGACGGCGAAGCAACAAGGACGAGTCACCGACTGGACAAGCTGTGTGTGGTGGCACCCCGGCGCTGACTGGCGCGCTGGGGGATTCCAGCCAGCGACGGGGAGGTGCTGGGCGGTGGAGTAGTGACCGGTGACGGAGAGGTGCTGGGTGGCGGGGTGGGGGCAGCGGTGGTAGGGGGCGCATCGGGACGCGGGGACTGTCAGCAATCTAGGAACGGTGGTCCCTAGACTTGCCTGCCTGCTGCCCGCGGCGTGGCTGAGCCAGCAGGCCGTACGGCCCATCTTCACCAGCAAAGCACTCAAGACCCTCGCGAGGGGTCAAGCCTCACGAGGCGGACGACGCAAGACCTCCTTCGGAGTGGCCTAGCTGGGCAGGCTCACGAGGAGCGGAGATATCAAGGCGGGGCGAACCCATCGAAGCTTTCGTGATGTGAGCCGTGACGATCGACACCAGGGGGGCGCCGGCACGCACAGCGTCCTTGTTTCCTCTTTGGTGCAAAGGGGGCAAGCGCAGCCGCGGAGTACCGAGGCATCAGGCAAAGGTTGTCATTTCGGTGCAACAAGACCAAGACTAAGGACTGCAAGACGGAGGTCATCGTGGGGCCTGGAACAGCGTCACCACCAGATCTTTGTGCAGGCGAAGACTACTTTTGTCAGGATAGCTTGTACTAGTTGTCCCCCTTCAAATTAGCCCGCCATTGTTGGCTCCCTTCCCGCTCGATATTTGGGAAGAGGACCAGGGCCTCTATAAATAGGACTAGCCACCAAAGTCGAGGAGACAACTGGGCTCGAGAGAGAACAACTTAGCTCGAGGAGACGACTGAGCTCAAGAGAGACCACCTCACGCACAAGCTCACCGAGCCCAAGAACGCCTCAACCTCAGGAGGCCGTTCTTCCCTTGTATTGTTCATCATCTGCCCAAGAGGTAATCCACCACCACCACACTGGAGTAGGGTGTTACACCGTAATGGTGGCCCGAACCAATATAAACCCTGTGTCCATCTGTGTTGTGAGTTCGTCGAGTTCGTCCGCGAGATCCTAGCAAGTTAGAGCGTAGATCGGTTGGAGGGTTAGACTTCATGCGCACCCCAGTGTTCGAACCTTAAGGGTTTGCCGGGACCCCGACATTTGGCGCGCCAGGTAGGGGTCCGCCGTAGCTTCCTCTCCATCGCTTCGTCGCCCCATCGTCTCCATGGCAGACGCACGCCGTGCTCGAACTGAGCGTCAGGCCGTCCTCGCCGCCCACGTCGCTCATATGGCACCCGTCGGTGGGCCGCCTCATCAATCTCCGTCCCTCGCCGCCAACGCAGCCACCGACCCAGTGGGAAACGAGCAGCAGGCATCCTTGCAACATCCTTCGGTGCGGCAGGACGGCTGCACCGCTACTCCATCACTCGCTCCTGCTGGCTCTTCCTCTCACGTGCACCGCCCTCCCCTGGAGGCGCGGGCCGCGCTCATCGCGGCAAACGAGATCCTGCGTTATCGCCCTGTCGACGACGTCTATGAAGAGTGGCTCGACCGCGTCGCCGAGCTCGTCCGTGCCGCGGGGGGCTCTCTGGCACCGTCTCACTCTCTGCCTCCCCCTCAGCAAGTTGCGGGCAACAGGGCCCGTGGCGCGCCTCCACCACCTCGACCCCAAGACGGTGCTTGGCGCCAAGGCGCGCACCTCTGCGACGCGATTCGCCACGCCCGGCGCCCGCGCATGAAGAAAGGAGCTGCCAAGAAGTCCCGCTACCGCGAGAAGCCGCACCAGCACTCCCCGCGCCACCTCGTCAAGACCGCGCGCCTCCTGGAGTGGCGCAGCGCGGACCTCGCCAAGACCAAGCTCCGCCCCCGTGGCGGGCCCCGGCAACCATGGCAGGCTGACGCGCCTTCACCCCTGAGCTGCGTAGCGTTGCCTGGCCAGGCAAGTTCAAGCCACATCTGCCTCCACGGTACGACGGCACCGCCGACCCCACGGAGTTCCTGCAACTCTATGAGTTGAGCATCGAAGCGGCCAACGGCGACGAGAAGGTCATGGCGAACTGGTTTCCCATGGCTCTCAAGGATGGGGCCCGCTCCTGGCTCCTGAACCTGCAGCACGGCTCGATCTCCTCCTGGGATGAAATGTGCGACCGCTTCGTCGCCAACTTCCAGGGCACTCGTGACCGCCCACCGGTCGCGGGCGACCAACGTCGCATCAAGCAACAGCCAGGAGAGACCCTCCAGAAGTACATACAGCACTTCAACAGCACCCGCCTCAAGATTCCCAAGGTCTCGGACGAGGCCATCATCTCCGCGTTTTCCGATGGTGTCCGCGACGTCAAGATGAAGGAAGAGCTGGCCATCCATGAGGAGCTCTGCACATCTCAAGAGCTGTTCAACCTGGAGACCAGGTGCGCAAGAGCTGAGGAGGGGCGCCTCTCTCTCCAGGAGCTGCCAGCTGCAGGACTGGAGGAAAAGAAGGCCAAGGCCAAGGACGTGAAGCACAAAGAGGCAGTCGTGCTCGCAACGGAGCCCGACACCAAGCGAGGCGGAGATCAGCCCGAGTCATCCAAGAAGGGACGGCCCTTCTGCGCCTTCCACAACCTAAACACCCACAACACCAGCGATTCTCAAGACCTCAGAGCTATTCGAGAAGGACGCTTCGGCCGACGCCCCGAGCGCAGTGACCGGGGCTACGACCGCGGTGGAGGACGTGGAGGCGGACGCTGGGACGACCGTGGCCCACGCCAGGAGTGGCGCGACTGGCCTCGCGGGGACCGCTGGCAGGATCAACCTCAAGAGGGCACCTGGAGGGACCCGCCTTGCGAGGATCGCCCCTAGGGCAATGCCGGTTTTCCCTCGTTGCCGCCGCCAAGGAGGAACGACGACCATCACCAGGACGAGGGGCTGGGGGCTTCCAGGAGCCGCGTGCCGTCGCTTGCATCCTGGGCGGCGCTCAGGCCCCAGCCCCTCAGCGCATCTTCAAACAGTTCGCTCGCGAAGTAAACACGGCGCTCCCCAAGCTCGAGGCCACGCGCCCGCTCCGGTGGTCCCAATGCGCCATCACCTTCAGCTCGGCCGACCAGCTCAAGTGCGCAGCCACAGCTGGCACACTCCCTATGTTGTGCTCCCAGTCATCAGCAATGTGCAAGTCACCAAGACTCACATCAACGGCGGTGCAGGGCTCAACGTCCTATCCGTCGACACATTCGACAGCCTCCAAGTGCCCTATGAGCAGCTCCAGCCAACCAAGCCTTTCTCAGGAGTGACTGACGGTTCCACCACACCAATAGGGCAGGTCCGCCTGCCTGTCACCTTCGGGGAGCGCAAGAATTACCGCGCCGAGCTCATCGACTTCGACGTCACACACATCCTCCTGCCGTACAACGCCATCCTCAGGTACCCAGCCCTGGCCAAGTTCATGGCAGTCACTCACCACGGCTACAACATCCTCAAGATGCCAGGAAGCGGAGGGATCATCACAGTCCCATGTGAAGAAAGGGATGTGGTGTGCTCCCTTGAGCGCGCCTTCCAAGCCGCGGCAATCGACAACCCTGACTACAGAAGTGAGGGCCCTGTGGAGACCATCCCCAAGAAGAAGCTACCCCGTCGTGTAGGACCCCAAGAAGATGGCGTCGCATTAGGAGCCTCATCAGGATCGGCGCCCGCTCTAGGGGTGCCTCCCTCCATTGCATAGGAAAGCGCGCCCGACGCCCTCCTCGGGCAAGGCTCGGGGGCTCTCTTTTGGTGGGCCTCAGACCTTGCCACTCTCACGAGGGAGGCGCTTGGGCACCACTTGGAAGCGTGCTTCACGGCACGTGTTCCGCAGGAGAGCACGAGGCGAGGAATGCCCACCACCTAGGACTTCATCACCAAGACCACCCAAGAGCTACAAGAAGCAAGAGCCATGCGTGGCGACAGCCGCTCACAGAGTGTGGCTGAGCACCCAGGCGAGGGTGCTGAGCTGCGTGCCTGCATCAACATCCCAGGGCTCAACAGGGCCGCATCTCAGGAACGCTTCTGGCAATCACGCGCGGGCCGCTGTGAGGGTCCACCGCACAGCTACGTTCGCATGCCCTTCGGCTTGCCGAGCGCGGCGTCAGCCTATCAGCGCAACCTGCGACAAGTCCAGGCGGCTCAGGAGGCCAGGTTCCACGCTGTTTGGGAGGATATGGCGACGGCCTTCAGGGAACCTCCTGAGCTCCCAGATCCTCCTGAGGCTCAGGGTCCCGGTGGCTCATGAGGAGTCATTCCTTCGACGCGTGGCTTCAGCTGCACCAGCTCTACTTCGTCTACAGACCCAGGTGACATCTTCCAAGTTTGTCTAAGCTGGGAGCGCCCCTCGGGCTGCACTATTCCCAGGCTGCGTGGGTCTGTCCCTGTGGCATGTATCCCTTTTACTTATGTCTTTAGCTTACCTTGCTGGGGGCGCCCCTCGGGCTGCATCATCCCCACGCCGCTCGGGCCAGATCCAGTGGCATGTATCTTCCTGCATTTATCCTAGTCGACCTGCTCTTCATGCTTAACCTGCCAACTGCTATCACCTGCCGAACTGCTATCTCCTGTTTGATTACCGCCCACCTCGGGTCCGTTCGCCCCATGCAATTTGCTTGCACGTTAAAAGGGGGGCTCCTGAGCATCGCGACTCAGGAGCTCTTACTGGCTCTCCAGCCCTCACCCCCTGACCTTGACCACGGCATCGCGACCTTGCATACTAGCGGCAGCTGAGCTCGCTTGAGGGCCGGGACCTAAGGACGTAGAGTGCTTGCATCTAACCACCTCGCATGGACATACAACCACCAAGACTCAAGACCAGGCGCAACCCGCCTTGAGGTAGGGCCTCGTGAGTCCCGCGCTGGCTCACGAGTGCCCAGATACACATCGTAGCCCTGCCGTGCAAGCCACGTGTCCGGGCGGGGATGTACACGCGGGGGCTCCTCCCGGAGGGGGCCCCCATCCCACGCCCAAGTGGAAGCTCCATGCTCCGCGCTGGCTATCGACACTACCGAGGAGCGGCTATGCCCGTGCACAAGCGGAAGCACTATGCTCCGCGCTGGTGATAAACAACTAAGAGCGACCCCACGACCATACCAACCTCACGGAGCCCAGAGCTCAACGCCCAGTCCCACCACGACACCTCCCCTCAGAAGAGTCGCGCGAGGGGGCTGGGCACGGGGGCTGCGCTCGGGTCACGCCCAAGCACACGCCACCCAACCAGGTCCCCCGGACTTGGGCATTGCGTGCCCCTCCCGAGGCCTCGGTGAGGGCAGGTATGGAAATTGTTTGAACGTCAAGAGGGACTCCTGAGCATCGCAACTCAGGAGCCTAACTGGTCATGTAGCCCCTAACTCCTTGGTCCGTCCTGGTCTCCGGCCGGCCCAACGGCGGTTGAGGTATGCGCGGGGCCGGGCTCTGTCGACGTAGAACATTAATCTATCTTCGTGAACTCTCCCTATATGTTGTTCGCACGTCAAGGGGGACACCTGAGCATCGCGACTCAGGAGCCTAACTGGTCACGTAGCCCCTCACTCCTTGGTCCGTCCTGGTCTCCGGTCGGCCCAACGGCGGTTGAGGTATGCGCGGGGTCGGGCTCTGCCAACGCAGAACAAAGCAAATAGGAAGGAAAACGCAAAATCTCGAAGCAAATATGACAAGCGCATTGTTCTCACAATATCAAATGAAAAGTCTAAACACCTCCACGAGGACTGATGTATATCTCAGGAAAGGAACGAGAAGAATAGTCGCAGGTCACCCCCGGATGTCGCCATCGCCTACGGAAGGTGCTTCCCCACGGGCGACGATGCGCTCGCCTTCACCACCAGCCGCAGGATCCGCGCCATCGCCAGACAAAGGATCGGAGACAAAGCTGCGGAACTTCCCCAGCAAAGCCTCCACGTGACCTTGAACAGCTGTGGCGGCGGTGTCGTAGAGGTCTTCAGCTACAGGCTCGAGCAGCTCGTCAAGGCGGGCGTTGGGGTCGCGGAGGTGCAGATGGCTCAGGACGCGAGTTAGTGCGGCCGCGGACAGAACCTGAGCTTCTGCCTCCGCCATGGGACCAAGGCCCTCAACGACCTCCTCAAGTGCCTTCACCATGAGAGGAAGTAGTTGGGCAGGGCCGTCCTTGTTAGTGTCCAGCGGCTTATCCAGGCCACGCTCGTACAGCGTCTTCAGCACCTCGCGAGATCTCTTCTCGAGATCGGAGAAGGCCACATGGTCTTTGGCCAGGACTCGCGCCTTGGCGGCAAGGTCGGCCTCCCTCGCCTCTATCTTCTGCTCCAGCTCCTCCAACCGGTTGCGCTTGGCGGCCTGCTCCTTCCCCATCTCCGCCAGCTCAGCATCACGGTTCTTGACGGCTTCCTCCCGGGCCTTCATCTCCTTCTCCTCTGACTGGCGGCGGCGTGCCTCTTCGGCGTGCTTGTCGCGCAGGCTCTTCAACTCACCCTCCAGCACTTGGCAGCGGTCGCGGGCGGCCTTGGCGTCTCTCAGCGCCGCCTCATGATCGTCTGCAGCGCTGGCGGCCCCTTGCTTCTCCCTCTCGGAAGCCGCAACAGCCTGGCCTAGCACCGCATGATGACCCACAAGTATAAGGGATCTATCGTAGTCCTTTCGATAAGTAAGAGTGTCGAACCCAACAAGGAGCAGAAGGAAATGATAAGTGGTTTCCAGCAAGGTATTCTCTTCAAGTACTGAAATAAGTGGTAACAGATAGTTTTGTGATAGGATAGTTTGTAACGAGCAACAAGTAACAAAAGTAAATAAAGTGCAGCAAGGTGGCCCAATCCTTTTTGTAGCAAAGGACAAGCCTGGACAAACTCTTATATAGAGAAAAGCGCTCCCGAGGACACATGGGAATATCGTCAAGCTAGTTTTCATCACGTTCATATGATTCGCGTTCGGTACTTTGATAATTTGGTATGTGGGTGGACCGGTGCTTGGGTACTGCCCTTACTTGGACAAGCATCCCACTTATGATTAACCTCTATTGCAAGCATCCGCAACTACAACAAAAGTATTAAGGTAAACCTAACCATAGCATGAAACATATGGATCCAAATCAGCCCCTTACGAAGCAACGCATAAACTAGGGTTTAAGCTTCTGTCACTCTAGCAACCCATCATCTACTTATTACTTCCCAATGCCTTCCTCTAGGCCCAAATAATGGTGAAGTGTCATGTAGTCGACGTTCACATAACACCACTAGAGGAGAGACAACATACATCTCATCAAAATATCAAACGAATACCAAATTCACATGACTACTAATAGCAAGACTTCTCCCATGTCCTCAGGAACAAAAGTAAATACTCACAAAGCATAAACATGTTCATGATCGGAGGGGTATTAATGTGCATATAGGATCTGAACATATGATCTTCCACCAATTAAACCAACTAGCATCAACTACAAGGAGTAATTAACACTACTAGCAACCTACTAGCACCAATCCCGGACTTGGAGACAAGAATTGGGTACAAGAGATGAACTAGGGTTTTGAGAGGAGATGGTGCTGATGAAGATGTTGATGGAGATTGCCCTCTCCCGATGAGAGGAGCGTTGGTGATGATGATGGCGATGATTTCCCCCTTCGGGAGGGAAGTTTCCCCGGCAGAATAGCTCCGCTAGAGCCCTAGATTGGTTCCGCCAAGGTTCCGCCTCGTGATGGCAGAGTTTCGTCCGAGAAGATGCCTTATTATTTTTTCCTCATTGAAAGACTTCATATAGCAAAAGATGGCCACCGGAGGGCCACCAGGGGGCCCACGAGGTAGGGGGGCGCACCCAGGGGGTAGGGCGCGCCCCCAACCTCATGGGCAGGGCGTGGCCCCCCTGGTGAAGTTCTTGCTCTCAATATTTTTTATATATTTGGAAAACATCTTCCGTGAAGTTTCAGGACTTTTGCAGCTGTGCAGAATAGGTCTCTAATATTTGCTCCTTTTCCAGCCTAGAATCCCAGCTGCCGGCATTCTCCCTCTTTATGTAAACCTTGTAAAATAAGAGAGAATAGGCATAAGTATTGTGACATAATGTGTAATAACAACCCATAATGCAATAAATATTGATATAAAAGCATGATGCAAAACGGACGTATCAACTCCCCCAAGCTTAGACCTCGCTTGTCCTCAAGCGAAAAGCCGAAATCGAAAAATATGTCCACATGTTTAGAGATAGAGGTGTCGATAAAATAAAATACGGACATGAGGGCATCATGATCATTCTTAGAACAACAACTTATATAATTCTTGTCATATTATTTCTTATGCTAGAGTAATAATTCAATCATAATCTCAAGTATGAATAGTAAACTTCATTGAAAACTAACAAGCTATAATCTCAGTCATTGGAGCAATTGCAATTTATCATTACATAGGAAAGAGTCAATTTATAAGAGCTTTTCAGCAAGTCCACATACTCAACTATCATATAGTCTTTCACAATTGCTGACACTCATGCAATACTTATGGGTATGGAGTTTTAATCGGACACAGAGAAAGATAGGGGCTTATAGCTTTGCCTCCCAATGTTTTACCTCAAGGGTAATGTCAACAGTAATAGTTCATGAAAACTCACATCCAATTAGCCATATATACCAGGATCTTTCCAACATACCGTGCTTGCCAAAGGATAAAATGTAAAAAGGAAGGGTGAAGATCACCATGACTCTTATGCAATGTAGGAGATAAAAGTAAAAGATAAGCCCTTCGCAGAGGGAAGCAGAGGTTGTCATGCGCTTTTATGGTTGGATGCACAAAATCTTAATGCGAAATAACGTCACTTTATATTGCCACTTGTGATATGGACCTTTATTATGCAGTCTATCGCTTTTATTTCTTCCAGATCACACGATCATATAAAGCTTATTTTCTCCCACACTAATAAGTCATACATATTTAGAGAGCAATTTTTATTGCTTGCACCGATGACAACTTACTTGGGGGATCTTACTCAATCCATAGGTAGGTATAGTGGACTCTGATGGCAAAACTGGTTTAAGGGTATTTGGAAGCACAAGTAGCATCTCTACTTGGTGCGATGAATTTGGCTAGCATGAGGGGGGGAGGCAAGCTCAACATGTTGGAGGATCCAAGATAATATAATTTATCTCAGATGTAAGAAAACATAACCCATTACGTTGTCTTCCTTGTCCAACGTCAACTCTTTTAGCATGTCATATTTTAATGAGTGCTCACAATCATAAAAGATGTCCAAGATAGTATATCTATATGTGAAGACCTCTATTTCTTTATTACATCCTATTAATTGCAATGATGACTAAAACTATGTTTGTCAACCCTCAACAACTTTTATTCATCATACTTTTTCTATGTGAGCTCATTACTCTCCATAAGACTCACATGATCTCTTTGTTTCTTTTTATTTCTTTCTCTTTTCTTTTATTTCTTTAGGATCATGGCAAAATAATCAAGCCCTTGACTCAACACTAATCTTTATTATATAGCTCACGGACTCGATTACAAAGAAGGATTATAAAGAAAAACTCACAACTAGATCATACTAAGAACTTTTATTCTACTGGATTAAGATATTACCAAAAGGATCAAACTAAGAAAAATGGCAAAGATAAAAGTGATGGTGATACGACACCGGGGCACTCCCCCAAGCTTGGCAGTTGCCGAGTGGAGTGCCCATACCAGATACTCAATTCTTCTTTGTTGGTGGAGACGGTGGTGATTTTGTTGATGGCGTAGGTTTCTTCTTTAATTTGCGCTTGAGGAAAGAATTTTGGTCCCTTAGGTCCTCGATCTCGTGCTCCAAGCTCAGTATCTTTTTGCATAGTTCCTGCTTGTTTTCCTGTAAGAGGCAAAAAGGGATAAACTCGATCTTAGGTTTCTTTACCCTATCCGGGAGCCTTGACTTTTTGAACTCCACATGCATGTCCCCAGGTTGAGGTAGTGGGACTTCATCTTCATCTGAGCTCGTCTCCTCCTTTCCCTTGGGTTCATAGTCCTCTTCTTCTTCCGTAGTCCAACCGCAACGCTCCACATCCCCATAGACCTTAGGATCTGCAAGGTAATCAGCCACATAGCTTTCTCCTTCCTAATCCTGGGACGACATGTTGCTCTGTCTGCAGCAGGATAGCTCAAAACAAAGACAAGAGATATTTGCGTGATACGGGAGTAAAAATCTCTGGGAGATTATATAATGAATTTTTACTTACCAAAATATGTAACGTGTACGAAAACGGAGTCCTGAGAGCACACGAGGTGCCCACGAGGTAGGGGGCGCGCCTAGTAGGGTAGGGCGCGCCCTCCACCTTCGTGGAGCCCTCGTGTCCTTCCCGGACTGCTACTTATTTTTCTATTTTTCAAAATATTCCAAAACAGAGAAATATTGCCTTAAAAACTGTTTTGGAGTCGGTTTACTTACCGTACCACATACATATTCCTTTTCGAAGTCTGAAACGTTCCAGAAAGTGTCCCTTATGTATTCCTCTGGGGTTACGGTTTCAATACCATTGGTTTCAACATTTATGGGATTACCTGAGATATAGTGTTTGATTCATTGACCGTTCACCACCTTCGGATTTGTGCCTTCGAAGTTGTTGATTTTTATGGCACCGGAACGATAGACCTCCTCGATAACGTAAGGACCTTCCCATTTAGAGAGAAGTTTTCCTGCAAAAAATCATAAACGAGAGTTGTATAGCAATACATAATCACCTACATTAAACTCACGCTTTTGTATCCTGTTGTCATGCCATCTTTTAACTTTTTCTTTAAACAACTTGGCATTTTCATAGGCTTGGGTTCTCCATTCATCAAGTGAGCTAATATCAAATAACCTCTTCTCACCAACAAGTTTTAAATCATAATTGAATTCTTTAATAGCCCAATATGCCTTGTGTTCTAGTTCGAGAGGTAAGTGACATGCTTTTCCATAAACCATTTTATACGGAGACATACCCATAGGATTCTTATATGCAGTTCTATAGGCCCATAATGCATCATCAAGTTTCTTGGACCAATTCTTTCTAGACCTATTGACAGGCTTTTACAAAATTAATTTGAGTTATCTATTACTCAATTCTACTTGACCACTAGACTGAGGATGATAAGGAGATGCAATTCTATGGTTAACATCATATTTAGCAAGCATTTTACGGAAAGCGCCATGAATAAAATGTGAACCACCATTAGTCATTAAATATCTAGGGACTCCAAATCTTGGAAAAAATAACTTCTTTAAGCATTTTACTAGAAGTGTTATGGTCAGCACTACTAGTTGGAATAGCTTCTACCCACTTAGTAACGTAATCAACAACAACTAAAATATGTGTATATCCATTAGAGGAAGGAAAGGGTCCCATATAGTCAAAGCCCCAAACATCAAATGGTTCAATAACGAGTGAAAAATTCATAGGCATTTCTTGACGTCTACTAATATTACCAATTCTTTGACATTCATCACAAGATAAGACAAACTTACGGGCATCCTTGAAGAGAGTAGGTCCATAAAAACCAGATTGCAATACCTTATGTGCAGTTCTATCTCCAGCATAGTGTCCTCCATAAGCTTTGGAGTGACACTTGCATAGGATCTGTTCCTGTTCATGCTCAGGTACACAACGTCTAATAACACCATCTACTCCTTCTTTATAAAGATGTGGGTCATCCCAAAAGTAATGCCTCAAATCATAGAAGAACTTTTCTTTTGCTGGTATGTGAAACTAGGTGGTATAAACTTAGCAACAATGTAATTAGCATAATCAGCATACCATTGAGCAGTATGAGAAGCATTTATGACATTTAATTGTTCATCAGGAAAGCTATCATCAATAGGAAGTGGGTCATCAAGCACATTTTCTAACCTAGACAAGTTGTCTACAACGGGGTTCTCAGCTCCCTTTCTATCAATAATATGCAAATCAAATTCTTGTAGCAAGAGAACCCATCTAATAAGTCTAGGTTTAGCATCTTTCTTTTCCATAAGATATTGAATAGCTGCATGATCAGTGTGAATAGTTACTTTAGAATCAACAATATAAGGTCTAAACTTATCACAAGCAAATACAACCGCTAAGAATTATTTTTTAGTAGTAGCATAATTTCTTTGAGCATTATCTAGGGTTTTACTAGCATATTGAATAACATTTAATTTCTTATCAACTCTTTGTCCTAGAACAACACCTACAGCATAATCACTAGCATCACACATAATTTCAAATGGTAAATTCCAATCAGGTGGCTGAACAATAGGTGCAGAGATCAATGCTTTCTTAAGTATTTCAAATGATTCTACACAATCATCATCAAAAACAAATGGTATATCTTTTTGTAATAAATTAGTCAGAGGCCGAGAAATTTTGGAGAAGTCCTTAATGAACCTCCTATAAAATCCGGCATGGCCAAGGAAACTTCTTATACCTTTGATGTCCTTGGGACATGGCATCATCTCAATAGCATCAACTTTGGCTTTATCAACCTCAATACCTCTTTCAGAAACTGTATGCCCCAAGACAATACCTTCATTAACCATAAAGTGACACTTTTCCCAATTCAAGACAAGATTAGTTTCTTCACATCTCTGCAAAACTCGATCAAGGTTGCTCAAGAAATCATCAAAAGAAGATCCATAGACAGAAAAGTCGTCCATGAAAACCTCACAAATGTTTTCACAAAAGTCAGAGAATATAGCCATCATGCATCTTTCAAAGGTAGCAGGTGCATTACATAAACCAAAAGGCATACGTCTATAAGCAAAAGTACCAAAAGGGCATATAAAAGTAGTCTTTGATTGATCTTTGGCTGACATGGGTATTTGAGAGAAACCAGAATAACCATCTAGAAAGCAAAAATGTGTATATTTGGATAATCTTTCTAGCATTTGATCGATAAAAGGTAAGGGGTAATGATCCTTTTTAGTAGCCTTATTTAATTTGCAGAAATCAATTACCATCCTATAACCTGTAATAATTATTTGAGGGATCAATTCATCTATATCATTAGGAACAACAGTAATACCTCCCTTCTTAGGGACACAATGGACATGGCTTACCCACTGACTATCAGCAACGGGATAGATTATACCTGCCTCAATGAGCTTTAGTATTTCCTTTCTTACCACTTCTTTCATTTTAGGATTCAGTCAGTGTTGATGATCACGAACTGTTTTAACATCTTCTTCCAAATTAATTTTATGTTGACATAGAGTGGGACTAATGCCCTTAAGAACATCAAGAGTATACCCAATAGCAGCATGGTGCTTCTTCAGAGTTTTCAATAATCTCTCTTCCTCATGCTCTGAAAGGTTAGCACTAATAATAACAGGATATATCTTTTTCTCATCAAGATAAGCATATTTAAGAGTATCAGGTAACGGTTTAAGCTCAGACACGGGATCACCCTTGGGTGGAGGAGGATCCCCTAGGATTTCAACAGGTAAATTGTGTTTCAGAATAGGTTCCTGTTTAAAGAATACTTCATCTAATTCCCTTCTTTCATTCATAAACATGTCATTTTCATGGTCTAGCAAGTATTGTTCTAAAGGATCACTAGGAGGTACGGCAATAGAAGCAAGACCAATAATTTCATCCTTACTAGGTAATTCTTCTTCATGGTGTTGTCTACTAAATTTAGAGAAATTAAATTCATGAGTCATATCATCTAAACCGATAGTAACAACATCCCTTTTGCAATCTATGGTAGCATTAACAGTGTTCGGGAAGGGTCTACCAAATATAATAGGACAAAAGCTATCTTGTGGGGAACCAAGAACAAGAAAATCAGCAGGATATTTAGTTTTCCCACACAAGACTTCAATATCTCTAACAATTCCCATTGGTGAAATAGTATCTCTATTAGCAAGTTTAATTGTGACATCAATATCTTCTATCTCAGCAGGTGCAATATCATGCATAATTTCTTTGTATAAGGAATGAGGTATTGCGCTAGCACTAGCACCCATATCACATAAGCCATGATAACAATGATCTCCTATTTTAACAGAAATAACATGCATGCCTACCACAGGTCTAGGTTTATCTTTAGCACGGGGTTTAGCAATTCTAGCCGTTTCATCACAGAAATAAATAACATGCCCATCAATATTATCAGACAAGAGATCTTTAACAATAGCAATATTAGGTTCAACTTTAACTTGCTTAGGAGGTGTATATGTTTTAATATTGCTTTTACGAACTACAGTTGAAGCTTTAGCATGATCCTTTATCCTAATAGGGAAGGGTGATTTCTCAACATAAGCAGTAGGAACAATACGATCATTATAAGTGACAATCTTTTCTTCAACTTTAATAGGTGCAGCTACTTTTACTTCTATGGGAGGATGATATTTAAACCAATTCTCCTTGGGGAGATCAACATAAGTAGCAAAAGATTCACAGAAAGAAGCTACTATCTCAGTGCTAAATTTACGAAAAATATCGGTATCCATAAAATATTTAACACAATCAAAACTAGGTGTGATACTTGACTCCTTACCTTTGTCGAGGTCCCAATCTTCAGAGTTGCGTTTAATTCTTTCCAATAAATCCCATTCGAATTCAATTGTCTTCATCATAAAAGAGCCAGCACAAGAAGTATCAAGCATGGTGCGATTATTATCAGAAAGTCGAGCATAAAAATTTTGAATAATCATTTCTCTTGAGAGCTCATGATTGGGGCATGAATATAACATTGATTTAAGCCTCCCCAAGCTTGAGCGAAGCTTTCTCCTTCGCGAGGCCAAAAATTATATATGTAATTGCGATCACGATGAACAAGATGCATAGGATAAAACTTCTGATGAAATTCCAATTTCAATCGTTTGTAATTCAAGACCCCATATCATCACATAGCCTATACCATGTCGATGCATCCCCCTTAAAAGATAAAGGGAAGACCTTCTTCTTAACAACATCTCCGGGTACACCTGCAAGCTTAAATAATCCACAAACTTCATCCACATATATTAGATGCTCATTAGGATGTTTTGTTCCATCTCCTAAAAAAGGATTGGCTAGCAGTTTTTCTATCATACCCGAGGGAATTTCAAAGCAGACATTTTCATTTTCAGTAGGTTCAGTAGGTTGAGGAGCAACTCTTTGCTCTACTGGTCGGGGTGAAGATACCCCGAACAAGCCCCTCAGAGGATTACTTTCCATAGTAACAAGTGATAGTAAATTTATGCACACTATATAAATTTTTCCTTACCAAATTCCACCTACCAAAGGCGCTTCACTCCCAGGCAACGACGCCAGAAAAGAGTCTTGATTTCCCACAAGTATAGGGGATCTATCTTAGTCCTTTCGATAAGTAAGAGTGTCGAACCCAACGAGGAGCAGAAGGAAATGATAAGCGGTTTCCAGCAAGGTATTCTGTGCAAGTACTGAAATAAGTGGTAATAGATAGTTTTGTGATAGGATAGTTTGTAACGAGCAACAAGTAACAAAAGTAAATAAAGTGCAGCAAGGTGGCCCAATCCTTTTTGTAGCAAAGGACACGCCTGGACAAACTCTTATATAGAGAAAAGCGCTCCTGAGGACACATGGGAATATTGTCAAGCTAGTTTTCATCACGTTCATATGATTCGCGTTCGGTACTTTGATAATTTGGTATGTGGGTGGACCGGTGCTCGAGTACTGCCCTTACTTGCACAAGCATCCCACTTATGATTAACCTCTATTGCAAGCATCTGCAACTACAACAAAAGTATTAAGGTAAACCTAACCATAGAATAATACATATGGATCCAAATCAGCCCCTTACGAAGCAACGCATAAACTAGGGTTTAAGCTTCTGTCACTCTAGCAACCCATCATCTACTTATTACTTCCCAATGCCTTCCTCTAGGCCCAAATAATGGTGAAGTGTCATGTAGTCGACGTTCACATAACACCACTAGAGGAGAGACAACATACATCTCATCACAATATCGAACGAATACCAAATTCACATGACTACTAATAGCAAGACTTCTCCCATGTCCTCGGGAACAAAAGTAACTACTCACAAAGCATAAACATGTTCATGATCGGAGGGGTATTAATGTGCATATAGGATCTGAACATATGATCTTCCACCAATTAAACCAACTAGAATCAACTACAAGGAGTAATTAACACTACTAGCAACCTACTAGCACCAATCCCGAACTTGGAGACAAGAACTGCATACAAGAGATGAACTAGGGTTTTGAGAGGAGATGGTGCTGATGAAGATGTTGATGGAGATTGCCCTCTCCCGATGAGAGGAGCATTGGTGATGACGATGGCGATGATTTCCCCCTCCGGGAGGGAAGTTTCCCCGGCAGAACAGCTCCGCCAGAGCCCTAGATTGGTTCCGCCAAGGTTCCGCCTCGTGGCGGCGGAGTTTCGAGAAGATGGCTTATTATTTGTTCCTCATCGAAAGACTTCATATAGCAGAAGATGGCCACCGAAGATCCACCAGGGGGCCCACAAGGTAGGGGGCGCGGCCAGGGGGGTAGGGCGCGCCCCCACCCTCATGGGCAGGGTGTGGCCCCCTGGTGAAGTTCTTGCTCTCAGTATTTTTTATATATTTGGAAAATGTCTTCCGTGAAGTTTCAGGACTTTTGGAGCTGTGCAGAATAGGTCTCTAATATTTGCTCCTTTTCCAGCCCAGAATCCCAGCTACCGACATTCTCCCTCTTTATGTAAACCTTTAAAATAAGAGAGAATAGGCATAAGTATTGTGACATAATGTGTAATAACAGCCCATAATGCAATAAATATCGATATAAAAGCATGATGCAAAATGGACGTATCACTGCGCGTACCGCCAGGTCAGAGGGAAGCCAGCCGAAGGCCAACTCCAGATGCCCGGCCACCAGGCGCGGTTCAGCGCTCAGGAGATCCGCCTGCAGTTGGGTCAAATCTGAAAAGGCACGCTCCAAGACGGCACCAGGAGCAGAGGAACCAAGGAGTGGAGGCGCAGCAGTAGGAGGGAGTGGCTTAGTCACCAGGGCTTGCGAGACCGCGGGCTCCGGAGCAGCTGGGACCTCATCAGCCGCGCCAAGCACCGGCACCTCCGGAGCCGTCGGGGCCGTGGGGGCTGACTCCATGCGGCGATGCTCCTCTTGGCCCCGCAAAGACGACCAGGCTGGGGAGACACAGGCGATGTTGCCCCCTGGCTCTGCAGAGGGAGGCAAAGCTGCCTTCCCTTCATTACTCCTCTTCGCCGAAGATGTCGGCCTAATCAACCAACGGCGAGCGTCAGGAAGAAACAAGCACCAGCGAGGACCAAGCGAAGTTCGAAGCACCTACCGGTCCACCGCAAGGTACTCCACCTTTCCCTTGAGGAGCTTGAGGCCCGACAGCTTTGGGACCTGGGAGGCAGGCGCTCGGGCTCCGGTGGCGCCATGCGGTGTGGAGGCGGAACCGGATCCTGCCTCAAGAGGTGTTGGAGTGGGGGCGGCACCACGGTCCACCAGCGACGACCTACCCTTCGTCCGGACAAGAGGTTCCTCCTTCCCTCCTTCGTAGGTGTCGGCCTCAGCATCATCAGGAAGGGCATGAAGAATCTCGGCCTTGCTCGGAGGGGAGGTCTCCTCCGCCTCTTCTAGGGTCTCCTCAGAGTCCTCCTCCTCCTCCCCCTCTCCGCGAGACTCGCCAGAAGACACCTCCACTAGCTTAGGCGCCGAAGGAGCTCCCGAAGCACCGACGGCACCAGCCCGCGTGCATCAAAAGTCGGCCTGGAGGCGAAGAATTCCTCCCGGTCCCTGCGTTGGAACAGGGGAATGAAGGCGCTAGGCGGGTACTCCTGGTTGTCTCCAACTATGAGGCGCAGGACGACATCCAGTTCGTCATCAGGCAGGTCCCCCGGGCTCAGGCGGGCCTTGTTCTCCCCTCCTTCAAGCTGCCAGAAGGGGCGCACGCGCGCCTGGAGTGGGGTGACCTGTAGCATCAAGAACCGCTCCCGTTATTTTGGCCGCCCTCGCATTGCCCGGCTTCAGGTCGGCCATCATCTGCTCCAACACTGACTATACCCGCTCATCGACAAGCTCCACCCTGGGCCACTTCTTGCCTTGTTGGGGCTCCTCCGTCGGCAACGCCAGGCGCGGATGGGCGAGCTTCGCGTCCACCATGACCCATTTGGATCGAATGTTGTTGGCCCTCTTCCCGGTGCTCGAGATCGAGTTGGCCTTCCCGGACGCGATGAAGTTGGCGCATCCAGAAATGTGACCCTTGCTGACACGAAGGAAGAAGAAGTGGCGCAGGAGCGCCACGGAAGGCATCACGCCCAGGTACGCCTCACAGTAGTAGGCAAAGATGGACAGGGGAAGGACAGAGTTGGGGTGGAGATGCAACGCCTGCAGCCCATAGTGGTCGAGGACTTCATAAAAGAAATCAGAGAAGGGAGGAACCAACCCGACAGCAACGCTGCTCGAAAAGAAGGGGAAGAAGGTGCTCCCCTCAGCTTTCGGCTGGTCGGAGGCAAGCCGGAGCTCCGTATTCCCCCACTCGTTGCTCTCTCCCACCGTCAGCAGGCGCACGGAGGCAAGGCTCTTCTCCGAGACAGTGGGCGCCTCAAGAGCGGGCTCGTACCAAGCCAGGGACGAGGAACTCTTGACCTTGTGTGGCGCCATGGGCGGCAGATGCAGAGCAAGGCCGGAGCAGATCTGTAGGTAGCGGCGGTGAAGAGCAAGAAAGGGGATCTGGAGCGAGGCGAGGAAGAAGCAAAGAAGGCAAGTGCCGCCCGCGCCAGCCTTTTGTCAGGTCAAGCAGTTGCCGAAGCAGCATGGGGAAGCGGAGACGCCCACGTTCAATCAACCGCCACGCATCAACCGAGGCCGTAGGTTTTGGGGCCCCGCGGCGCTTCGAGCTTGACCCTTGGCTTTGCCATGAAGCCAAGCCCGCGCGCACCTTGGGCCCGGGGGCTACTGTCGGTGTTCTGGGAACGGGGGTCCCCAGACTTGCCTGCCTGCAGCCCGCGGCGTGGCTGAGCCAGCAGGCCATACGGCCCATCTTCACCAGCAAAGCACTCAAGACCCTCGCGAGGGGCCAAGCCTCGCGAGGCGGATGAAGCAAGACCTCCTCCGGAGTGGCCTAGCTGGGCAGGCTCACGAGGAGCGGAGATATCAAGGCGGGGCGAACCTTACGAGGCTTTCGTGATGTGAGTCGTGACGATCGACACCAGGAGGGCGCCAGGCGGGCGCCGGCATGCACAGCGTCCTTGTTTCCACTTTGGTGCAAAGGGGGCAAGCGCAGCCGCGGAGTACCGAGGCATTAGGCAAAGGTTTCCATTTCGGTGCAACAAGACCAAGACCAAGGTCTGCAAGACAAAGGTTATCGTGGGGCCCGGAACAGCGTCACCGCATGAACTTTGTGCAGGCAAAGACTACTTTTGTCAGGATAGCTTGTACTAGCTGCCCCCCTTCAAATTAGCCCGCCATTGTTGGCTCCCTTCCCGCTCGATATTTTGGAAGAGGACCGGGGCCTCTATAAATAGGACTAGCCACCACAGTCGAGGAGACAACTAGGCTCGAGGAGACGACTGAGCTCGAGAGAGACCACCTCACACACAAGCTCACCGAGCCCAAGAACGCCTCAACCTCAGGAGGCCATTCTTCCCTTGTATTGTTCACCATCTGGCCAAGAGGCAATCGACCACCACCACACTGGAGTAGGGTGTTACACCGCAACGGTGGCCCGAACCAGTATAAACCCTGTGTCCATCTGTGTTGTGAGTTCGTCGAGTTCGTCCGCGAGATCCTAGCAAGCTAGAGCGTAGATCGATTGGAGGGTTAGACTTCACGCGCACCCCAGTGTTCGAACCTTAAGGGTTTGCCGGTACCCCAACCCCGACAGGAACGGCGGCGCGCCAGGAGGAGGTGGGGGCGGTGGCCTCGCGCCAGAAGGTGCGGCGGCAATGGTTGGGGGTGAGGCAGGGCGTCGCTATTTGGGGCCGGGATGGGGGCGGCGGCGCCGGCTGGGGGCGGGGCGGTGGAAGCCAATGGAGAGGGTGGCGATAGGCTGGAAGCAGGTGGTGGGGAACCGACGTCGATGCACGGGAGGAGAGGAGTCGGGAGGTCAGGGAAGGGGAGAGATCGTGGGTGAGTGGGGGACCCGTTTTTTTGCCACCGATTCGTGAGTTCGAGAGGACCTTTGGGCATCCTATATAGGATGATCGTGATCCAAATGACTATTCTAATCCTGCGATTAGAATAGTGTTGTCCTATATATATATATATATATATATATATATATATATATATATATATATATATATATATATATATATAAACACTATTCTGATCACGGGATCAGAATAATATTCTGATCACAACCTAACTTGCCCCGCTAGTAGTACGTTGAACTTCCTTGTGAACTAGGTTGAACTTCCGCCAACATTGCCCAAATGGGGCTTGCCATATATCGTTGGAAACCTATGGACATCAGTATCATGACCCAACTTAAATTTTTGGCAAAATATAAGCGGTTTAAGAGCAGTTTTGAAAACCATTTTTTCTTCGCACAAAAAATGTGAATCGTATTTTCGATCGCATTTCTAAACCGTTTATCGGAATGAGGCATATAATATGGCGTTGGAAAGCTGCTGCAAAACCGCTCCTTCCACATGTTGAAAGTTTTCTCTAATTCCGTATGGTTAAAGAGTGATTTGAAAACACGTAAAATTTCGTAAATCGAACAGCTGAGTTAGTTTTTTCGATGTCATTTCTAAATGGCTAATCCAATGGAGGCATATGATATGGCGTTGGAAAGCTTATGAAAATGTGCTACTTTTTCATCTTGAAAGTTTTTTTCTAATTTTGAATGGTTTAAGAGTAATTTAGAAAATGGTTCAAATCCTACCGATTTCGTATTTTTGAGCTAATTTTTTAACCATGCGTCCGAATGCAGCAAATGATATGGCGTTGGAAAGCTTGAACGAATGCGAAACTTTTTGGTATGTATTGTTTCTCCTAGTTCTTTACGGTTTTAAGTCAGTTTCTAAAATGGCGAAAAACGTATTTTCGCCGTAATTTCTACAAACATTATCGGAATGGGGCAAATAATATACCTCTGAAAAGCTACGGAAAATGCGAAACTTTTTCATGTTGATGGTTTTCTGTGATTCCTAGCCGTTTTCAAGTAATTTCGAAAACGGCGGGATCATGCGTTCTGCCTATATCGCAAAACAGATTCTTCGAAAATGCACCGCGTGAAGAACCTGAACTTCTCGGCATGTGTACCTGAACTTCACTCTATTTTTCACGTGATTTTTTTTGCTCGTAGATCTTCATCCACTGCTCGTAGCTCTCCATCCCACTCACGGGAATTGAGCGGGTGATATACCGATGGAAATCTGCTGTAAACACACAATTTTCCCGTGTTGATCATTTTTCATACACGCGACGATTTTGAAAGTTTTTCATCTGAAATTCATTCAGTGTAGTAGGTGAACTTCCTGCTGTTTTCACGTTGAACTTCTGTGACGTATTTTCATTTGTAATTTTCTCATCCATTTCGTTAGTGTTACACAAATGATATTCTTTTTGTACAAACCTCTCTCATAATATTTTTTTAACTTTCTCCGACCGAGGACTTGAATTTACACAAATAATATTCCTGCCGTTTTAAGGTAAATTAGAAAATGGCGAGATCATGATTTCTGCATTCATCGCGAACGAAAATGCATTGCGTGAAGTAGTAGAACTTCTGGGCATGTCTGTTTGAACTTCACTTTGTTTTTGACGTGCTGTTTTTTGCACTGCATGAAGTAGTTGAACTTCTGGGGCATGTCTGTTTAAACTTCACTCTGTTTCACTTTATTGTATTTTTTCTTATATGAAACACACACCATGTAGTACATGAACTTCCTGTTGTTATCACGTTGAACTTCTCTCTGCTTTGAGAGAGTTATTTTAAAACACAAAAAACAACATATTTTTTATGTATTTTGGACATCTAAATACACGGTGAACCTCTCTCACAAGAATTTTTTGAACTTTTCCTCGTCGAGCACTTGAACTTCTAGCAACCAATTTTTCGTTTATGAGGTTGTTTTTAAAAGTGCAAAAAATGGCGTTGTGTTTTTTATTTTTTGAACGGGTAAATCCTAGGTTTTAATAAACTCCGAACTTCTATGTTATTTCAATTTGAACTTCACCTTTTTATATTTTGATTAACTAATTGTATTCGATTTTTATACAACAAAAATCGAACATGGAAATACAAGATGAACCTCTCTCGTAAGAATTTTTTAACTTCCCCGGAAAGCACTTGAACTTCTTTCAACAGACCTTTTAAGCTTTTAATTTTCTATACTTTTATTCTCATTCGAAATGCATTTGTTGCAGTAGTTGAACTTCTCGTTATTTTCACCTTGAACTTCATAAAAAATAAAATAAAATTCCTCGGTCTGTTAACTTTATCCTTTTGACCATATATGTGAACTTGTATTGAGTGCCAAGAGAGCTCTAAAAGAGTCATATTTATTTCTTTTTTATTTTACAAACGTGATGTACAGTACAAACTATGTAGGTGCCTAGCAACAATTTCTCACCTTTTGTCCTTCTGTCCTCGGTGGAATGGCCTAGGCGGCCCCTTCTTTCTTCCGATGTAATTATCCGTTTAACATACTTGTATACATCTTTAGGTCGTAATTCTGAACTTAGAAACTTCTGAAACATGAAACTTCAGGTATAAACATGTAGCGTACACCAAACTATTACACACAATAATACATAGTACAGAAACACAAAAATACGTAGTACAGCACACTAGTACACAATATAGGCATCTAAAAAATATAGAATACATGCCCCAAGCACCACTGCACGCACACTCCAGCCAGCATATGCACGGCTTGTACATGTATAGTATAGCTAGCAGCTCGTTCAACTAAAGAACATCACATACCTGATGCTTCTCCGTGCTTGTTTCAAAGAAACAAAAGAGGTCAGATTGGACCTTGCGTCCTTGCATCCGACCCAGCTGGACATGGAGCTCGGGTGGACGTGCAATCCGACGGGGTTTGGCGACACTGCCTCAAGTCTGTGCGGAGCATCAAAGGCGACCCGCAGTCCTCTGTGAGGCTGACCCTCACCTCTCCGGCTCTCCTGTTCATAGTCGAACTTTAGCTGCGCACACGCATACTTGGATAGGATTAAATATGAAGTTGAAGAGAGGAGCAGGAGGTCAGAGTTGGCTGACGGTTTGCGCACACATGCGGCAGGTGGAGTGGTAGACACATTTGGACCCCTAAAAATCAACACATTGGGCTCAAACATACTAACTACTACAGAAAATGGTGGTTTGCAGAGTCTACAAGGCAAGTCAACCTTTTGTGAAGAAGAATAGTAACAGAAAGAGCACGCCTCCTGCCGGGCTTCATAGAGGAATATCAGGCTGGCGAGGTGGAGGTTGGAGAAGAAGTTCAAGCAGAGGAGGGGAAGCCGTCCAGGTGAGTGGGAGGTGCGCCGATGAGGGGCAGCGTGCTGGCCAGACGCGGGGCAATGTGAGATCATGGGATCAGGGGCGTGCGGCCTTGCCGACGACGGGGGCCTGGGGGCATGGGCCCTTTGCGGCAGCGCACGGGACTGCTCGCATCGACGACTGGTGCCTATTTGTTGGGAAGTTGGTTGGCAGCGGCTGCTCGGGGTTGTTGGGGGAGATGGCGAGTGGGGAGGATGGCAGTGTGGCGACTAGTGTGGTGGATGGTGGCGGCGGCTGACGGGGTTGATGGCGGCGGCGACTGTTGGGGTTGATGGTGGCGGCACTGGATCGGGTGAATCCAGCGGGACGCGCATCGGTGTGGTGGGCGGCGGGGATGTGGTAGGAGGTAGGTGGAGGGGACGCGGGAGGAGGCCTGCAGTGACGGAGGGTCAGCGGGAGGAGGCCTGCGGTGGCGGAGGGTCAGCGGGAGGAGGTCTGCGGCAGTCGAGATCCAGTGACGAAAGGATTACGGTGCAGGTTGAAGACGGAGAAGGCAGTTTGTGGTTGGGGTATAGGGCCGGTCGGGAAAGTGGTAATGGGCCGGTCCGTTGCTCTTCTTTTTTTGGATCGGGATCTCAGGAACATCTCATCGGGCCCTATATAGGGCTGCTGTGATCCAAATAACTATTCTGATCCCAGGATCAGAATAGTGTTCGAATTATCAGTCGCCGCCACCATCCATATATATAGGGCTGTTGTGATCCAAATAACTATTCTGATCCTAGGATTAGAATAGTGTTCGAATGCATATAACTATTTTGATCCATATATATATGGTGTTCTGGCCTCTACAGCATTCACTTATAGCTATGTCTTCGAATTGTCATTTTCTGAACTAAGTGAATGTGATCGGACCCTAACCCCTTCTGTGCTTCTTCGTCAAACTCTCTCTATCTAGTCATATGCATTCTGTTGAAACCTGCCGAATGTCTTCACTGCATCCTTGTCAGCCGAAGATACAGGGACACACATTTAAAACCACTTTCAATGCTATACTCTTCTGCCTGAATGCTAAAGAAGCCGGAACGACCACCCGACAAACCAGGCGTGTGTGGGAACATGGAACAACTTTCAATGAGTTGCATGCATGCCATGTGTCCATCAGATGTGAAACGCCAGAGGCACCTGCGTAATTGCGTTGTGCCACCCCCTACCTTATAAATACCCACCCCGTGTGGTCATTATCTCTTCTTCCACCTCACCACCTCCCTCAAACCCTAGCGCCACCACTAGCTCGCATCGACGCCGAAGACAAAGCGCTTAGCTACCGCGACCTCTTCGACGCCGTCCTCACGCCGGTCGTGGACCTCGTCTTCTCCGCCACCGTCGTAGGTGTCATCCGCCGTCGAGTTAGGGTGTGGGAGATTGGAACTGCTCAGCCTCCGTTCTGCCTCGTTTAGCAGTTCGTGTGGGGTAAATAACTTTCACTTTTTACAGTCTTTTTGATCTGTCAAATCCATCCACTTCAACCAAAAGTGGTTTATCTCTTCCAAATGTGGATATGTCTCTATCTCTTTCTGAATCTCGTATCTTGCAAAGTATATTCACTTATGCTTCATAACTAGTTAGATTCCTCACTTGTACTTATTCCTGGATTCGTACAAATCTGGAACCGACTCTTTTCAAATAAGTGAATGTCTTTGCTCTATGAGGTCAATGTCTTCAAACTGATTTATCTTCAAAATCTTCTGAGGATGCATATGACCACTTCCCTTCCCTCGCATCTCTAATGTTGTCACAGGTACATGTCCGTGGGAGAATCCCTTGGTTCTCATAGTCTGCATTCCTTTGCAGTGTTCTTACAGCATCACATTCACTCCCCTGAAGCCAATTCTTGTCTGACCAGTAGATGGAAGCATTTCATAGTTCTGAAGCCTATCTGTCTGAATATCATGGCCACTAAGAAATCTGCTAGGAAGGGTGGCAGACAGCGCCATGGAAATACTGCTCTAGATCTGCCTCCAGATCTTTATGAAGTATACAAGATAGATCCTGAGGAGAACTACAATCAGCGAAAGACCCGGATTCAATGGATCCGAAGATATTGGGCAGAACAGTGGTTCAAGTACAACTTTATCACTACTGAATATGCTGAGAAGAACGCTATCAAGCGCCCATGGGGTGATATTCTTTATAAGAACCTGCAACCCAAGTCGAAGCCTAAAGCTATTGCTCACGTTTCTATCATTGCATGGTCAGAGGACCACAGCCTGACAATGCCGACCCATCATCTTTGCTATGGTGTCGTGATGACAATCTCTTCAAGTGCAACTACCAGTTTGCAAAGGAGTCAGCTGCAAAGAACAGAAAGGAGCTGGGACTCAACTTCAACCCCGGTCCTTCTGCTCCAAGACAGGATGGCTCTCGTGAAGCCAATCCCAATGTCACCGGCCCCTTCACCAGCTTCGATGGGCTCCTCTCCCACATTGCTGCTCAGAGGGCCATGGTGGATCAATCTGCTGATGACGCAGACTCTAAAGATGCGCCAGCACCACCGAAGCAGAAGAAGGCAAAAGCTTCGAAGCCATCTGTTGCACCAACTGCTTCACTGATGAAGCCCTTGAGAGCTGCACCTCCTGAACCTAGTGTGCAGTCCGAAGACTTGTCTCGTGTCTCCAAGAAGACCAAGCAGCCCAAGAAGATTTCTGGGCATGACTTGACTCCTGTTGCCGTTCTGCGCAACGAGGAAGACACCATTGATCTGTCCAGTAATGACGATCTCGGTGATGAATCTCTAGAGATGCTGATCAAGAGCAAACAAGAGGCGGAGATTGTAACGCCCTCGATGCGGCTATATCTCCTACGTGTCGAAGCACGACTTAGAGGCATAACCGCATTGAAAGCAATGTCGCAAGTAAGGTAATCTTCACAACAACCCATGTAAATAGATAATAAGGGGAAAGGTACATAGTTGGCTTACACTCGCCACGTCACACAAAGTAGATAAATAGCATTACATCATCCAATCACTCATGGTCCGACTACGGTACCAAAATAAAAGATGAACCCAACATGCGACATGGTCCGGATCGCCCCAACTGGGCACCACTACTGATCATCAGGGAAAGACACATAGTAACGGCGTGAGTCTTCGTCCAACTCCCACTTGAGCTCAAGCGCATCATCTGGAACGGAGTCATCGGGCCCTGCATCTGGTTTGGAAGTAATCTGTGAGCCACGGGGACTCAGCAATCTCGCACCCTCGCGATCAAGACTATTTAAGCTTATAGGTAAGGCAAGGTAATATGTGGAGCTGCAGCAAGCGACTAGCATATATGGTGGCTAACCTGTTCGCAAAAGAGAGTGAGAAGAGAAGGCAAAGCACGAACGAAGAACTAGAGAACAACCTGCGGCAAACATTACTCCAACACCATGTTCACTTCCCGGACTACGCCGAGAAGAGACCATCACGGTAACACACACAGTTGAATCATTTTAATTAAGTTAAGGTTCAAGTTATCTACAACCGGACATTAACAAATTCCCATCTGCCCATAACCGCGGGCACGGCTTTCGAAAGTTCAAATCCCTGCAGGGGAGTCCCAATTTAGCCCATGAAAAGCTCTCACGGTCAATGAAGGATATACCTTCTAGCGGGAAGACCCGATCAGACTCGGAATCCCGGTTATAAGACATTTCGACAAGGTAAAACTAATCCAGCAACACCGCCCGAATGTGCCGACAAATCCCGATAGGAGCTGCACATATCTTATTCTCAGGGCACACTCAGATTGTCCAAACTTCCGGTAGGCCAGCCCAGAGTTGCCCCTAGTGGCCACCGGCGGCTGACGAGGTGGACCAACACTCAGAGGAGCACTGGCCCGGGGGGGTTTAAATAAGATGACCCTCGGGCTCCGGAAACCCAAGGGAAAAAGAGGCTAGGTGGTGAATGGTAAAACCAAGGTTGGGCATTGCTGGAAGATTTTTATTCAAGGCGAACTGTCAAGGGGTTCCCATTATTACCCAACCGCATAAGGAACGCAAAATCCGGGAACATAACACCGATATGACGGAAACTAGGGCGGCAAGAGTGGAACAAAACACTAGGCAAAAGGCCGAGCCTTCCACCCTTTACCAAGTATATAGATGCATTAAGATAACAAGATAATATAATGATATCCCAACAAGAAAATAATTTTTCCAACAAGGAACGGTCTCCAATCTTCACCTGCAACTAGCAACGCTATAAGAGGGGCTGAGCAAAGCGGTAACATAGCCAATCAACGGTTTCCTAGGACATGGTGGGTTAGAGGTTTGACATGGCAATTTAGGAGGCATGATAAGCAAGTGGTAGGCATCATAGCATAGGCATATCAAAAGAGCGAGCATCTAGCAAAGCAAAGATAGAAGTGATTTCGAGGGTATGATCATCTTGCCTGCAAAGTTGTCAGAGTTGACTGGATCCTCGAAAGCAAACTCAACGGGCTCCTCATTAGCAAACTCGTCTCCCAGCTCTACCCAAACAAGACAAACAATCAAAAGGAATACAATCAACCACGTGCAAATGCTCAAACAACATGATGCAAACATGGTATGCTATGCGGGATGCGATATGTGATGCATATGCAAGATTTGACAAGGAATGAAAGAACCTGGCCTCAACCTGGAAATCCAAGTGTTTGGAAAGGTGAGGTGATTTCTCTTGAAATCGATATAAAGAACACCGGAATCAGATGCACGGTTTGGAAATGGCAAGCAAAACAAATATGGCACCGATCTGCGATAAACAGCAAGTAGCCATCTAAATGCATCAAGATAATTATGCTACATCACTCAAACATGGAAACAAAATACATGGCAGGGATCCATTCATGATGCTTGACAAAATATGAACACTGAGCTACGGCCAATTCATCCATTAACAGGTTCAAACAAGCATGGTAAAAGTGCAAACGGTAAACAGATTTCAGACTTAGTGAAATTAACACAAGCCTGGAATTTCAGATCAGGTAGCACACTTTGGAGCGTGAAAACTATATGCTACAGGAATTTAACATGGCAAAGCAAGGCATGGCATGAAGCTACTCAAAGAGCTTAACAAAAGTCCCTTAGTGACCTTGAGCCAAAAGAGATCAGAAAATACAATTGCAAGCATGTGAACATGGCAAAAACATAATCAGGTTACAGGCTTAGTGAAAAACTGGAGCATGCAAATCTGTTAAAAAGTAGGCATGTTTACGAGCTCGATGCACTCACTACAGAGCATGGCATGACAAACTAAGCACACACCCATCAAGAATACATGTTATTTAAGCTAGACATGGCAAGAACAATAACATAGCATGCACGGATCAACTACAACATCCTCGGCAAAATCACTAACAAGTAGACAATCTGCCTAGATTCATGAAATAGCAAAAGTAGAGCTCGATTGACTCGAGCTAGGGTGCTCCATAATTGCAAAGAAAGACATGGATGGATAGAGAACCACAATATTAACAAAACATCCTTACTGATCATCCTCAAAAGAGGCACGGATCACTAGGAAACAACATGAACATATGACATGTTGATAAAAACAGATCAAGGACTTAGTGGAATTGCTAAGTCCCTGAAATCAGCATTAACGAATGCACCACTTTGCAAGCTTGTGCTAGTCACCACACATATCACAAAAATACATGGATAACACCTCTGTAAAGATGACAAAGCATATAACAAAACTCATGTAGAGCTCAGGGGCATATCATGCACACAATAATCATGGCAAAAATGACAAATAGCTATTTGGTGCAGCAGATTTGACAATTAACTCAAATAGCACTCTTCCAACAGCATTTCTGGCATCAAGATGAGCTCAAATGAAAATGATGCAATGAGATGAAATGATTTACTCTCTGAGATGAACATTTTGGTATGCTACACGCCCAAAACGGAGCTACGGATGTGGAGATATAGCATGATGAAAAATGCAATTTGTTTAGGGTTTCAGGAGAAAGTCAACTAAATCAGATCTCAGATCTGAGATCACTGTAGCAGTTACTGTAGCGGTGCACGGTCTTCGAGGTTCGTCGGCCGGACTTGACGAGCTCGCCGGAGAGGGAGGTTGCCGGCTTGCCGGAGAGGGAGGAGGAGGCGCGGGGCGGCGCCGGAGTTGGTGCAGAACGGCGGCGGGGCTCGGCTCCCGCGGTGCGGGCGCGCGGTGGCGAGATCTGGCCGGAGTCGGGTGGTGGCCGGTCACCAGAGAAGAATGGCGTGCGGCGGCGCGACGGGTGGAGCAACGCCGAGGCGGAGGAAGAAGCAGTCGCGGGCGGCGGCGCTCCTCTGGGCCACGGGGGCTCGCAGCGGGCCGCGCGGGCCGGCGTGGCTGCGGGTGGCGGCGGAGACGTGTCCGTTTAGGCGGCGGACATGTCTGGCGGCGGCGGCGGGGTGATTTTTAGGGTTTAGGGGGGAGAAGAACCGTGAATTTCGGAGGGGGACCTATATATAGGCATAGGAGGAGCTAGGAGAGTCCAAATGAGGTGCGGTTTTCGGCCACGCGATCATGATCGAACACTCTAGATGATGGAGAGGGTTTTGGTGGGTTTTGGGCCAAATTGGAGGGGTGTTGGGCTGCAACACACACGAGGCCTTCTCGGTCCCTCGGTTAACCGTTGGAGCATCAAACGAAGTCCAAATGGTACGAAACTTGACAGGCGGTCTACCGGTAGTAAACCAAGGCCGCTTGGCAAGTCTCGGTCCAATCCGGAAATGTTTAATCCCCACACACGAAGAGAAGGTAGAAATGACAACCGGAGGAGATAGAAGCGCCGGAATGCAAAGCGGACAACGGGGAAAATGCTCGGATGCGTGAGACGAACACGTATGCAAATGCAATGCACATGATGACATGATATGAGATGCATGACAACGACAATAACACACGGAGACAAAAAACCGAACCCGAGAAAATAAAATAACTTAGCGCCGGAAACGGCAAGAGTTGGAGTACATATTAGGTAAATTACATCCGGGGTGTTACAGAGATCTTCAATGATCTGCCCCTCTTTGATGTTGACATTTTGAACAACTTTATCGATGAGTGGTTTGATGACCAAAGCATCAGTATTGATGACTTGCAGCCGCCAGTGGACATCAGCGTCACTTTTCATGGAGCTATTGCAAATGAATTGGCCTTAGCTCAGAAAATCGCCGAGCTCAAGAACAAGATTGATCATGAGAAGGCGCATTTCAAGAAGCACATGGCCAAGCTTAGTGTGGCTGATGTGCAAATCTTCAAGAGGATGTTGCATGATCTCAAGGATGAATTCCACAAGAAGCGCGAAGAAGCCAAAGGCTCACGCGAGCGCATGAAGTATTATGCGCAGAAATGTGTTCAAGTGCATAACAAAGTTGTGAAGTGAAAGGCTCTTGGGCATCCTGGCATCGACCCCAGGATAGCTACCAAGCAAAAGAAGAAGTCTGCTGAAGTCCAACCTGAAGCTCAACGACAGGATTGATCAAGCATTGTCTTCCCTGCCAGCATGACTGGCTCGAAGCCAAAGGTCCCTTCAGCAACTTCAGAAATGAAGAAAGCACGGTAAGCCGAGGCTGAAGCCAGGAAGAGGAAGCTCAAGAACACCTCTGATGATGCTCCCTCCAAGAAGAGACTGAAGAAAAAGGCTTCAAAGTATTCAAAGAAAGAGCGTGCTTCTACCCCAGAGCCCCTCATAGTTGAACCTATCTCTATTGCTCTTCTTGCTTCAACCAACCGAGAATTTCGCCTTGTGATCCATGAGCCTGCTTCCACAGAGGCTCCAGAGAGTGAAGAAGTTCCAGATGTTGACCCCACCGCAATTGAAGACATTAGTCATGAAGACAATGTACATGATGATGAAGTCCTTCCTCAGCTCGAGCCCCAGTCGGTATCATCACCTGCTCCAACGAGCAGTGAACTTATTAGCATTGTTCGTCCATTGACGCCAATTGCTCAAGATGACTCATGGGCCGAGTGCCACCAATAAGACACCCAAGTTCAAGACAAGACACCACGAACTCCTCCTGCTCAAGTTACCTCTTCAGCACTTGATGATGAAGACTACATGGAACAGACCACCCCTTCTCCAAAGGCGTCGCTAGCGTTCCGCAGGCTTCACAAGGGCCTCAGGCCATAGGTCTCCATGTCGAGCATCCCAGAAGAAGAAGCGCAATACACTAGCTCAGTAACACGTCAAGTGTTTCCTGAAGCCACTCATTCTACGACTGCCTCTGAGTCTGAAGCTAAGACTACTGAAGACATTCCTGTTGTATCAGCCAAAGAAGAAAAAGGAGAAGAAAGAGAAGAAGAGAGAGAGAAGCCACCCTCAGCAAGTGATCTAGTCATTCTCGAGGAAAATGTGATCGTGCCCGACCCTCTAGTCATTGAACAGATGGAGGTTGAGGCTGCCACCAAGAATGCCACTGAAGCCAATGACTTTGTCATGGCTGAAGATAATATGGAGCCTGAAGCTAATGTGAATGCTGAAGCCACCGTGATGCCTATCACCTCTGATGGCGTTGTTCCTCCACCAAGGCCACATACCATGGAGTGTGCACTCAATCATGAAGGTGAGCTTGTCACAGTCAAATGGCGTATTATGGCTCCACCTACTGCTCCCGGGCCAAAGTATGATTATCATGTGGAGCATAGGCCTCAAGTTCAGAAGCCCAAGCCACGTCTGCCAAGGCTTCCAAGTGCTGTCACCACTCAGGGCTCATTCAATGTGCTCAGCTTCAGAGAGCATAATACTTTCTTTGACAGTGCCAAGAACCCATACACGAAGCCCAAGATATCCTCTGGCAGATTTTGGAGCCATCAGCAGCGAAGCTATTACTCATGCATCTTGTACAACCAAGACCGGATCTTTCCACACAAGCGTCTGGATTGTGATGCTATGGCTAGGCTGCCATGTCTTGAAGAGGCTCTTGACTGCTTTAGGGATTTTGGTCCTCTGCCCTTCGTGACTGATAAGGAACACTGGAATGAAGAGCTTCTGCTGCAGTTCTATGACACTTTACACATTCGAGGCTACAACAGGGATCCGAAGACTTGGGTCCTTGAGTGGATGACAGGTGATGTTCATCACGAAGCCAAAGCTCAAGACATCATCGAGCTGACTTTCCTACCAACTCTAGGTGAGTTATATGAACCTGCTTGTCAGCTTCATAGGAATGAGCTGCAGAGCATCTTTCAGAAGCCTGGGCCGAATATGAGCCAAATGCTTAGCATGATGAAGCCATTGCCACAAGACGTTGAATACCCAAAGGAGTTATTTGTGGAGGACCTTGAGTACTTGCCACGCACAGTGTATCATATTCTGAGGCATACTCTATGGCCCATCAAGGGACATTCTTCTGAAGCTAAACTTGAAGGCGCCATGAAGACTTTGGTATTCTCTATCATCCATGGCATCAGGTTCAACACCCAGGATTTCTTCATGAGACAACTTGCTGCTTCTGGGATTGATCTGTTTGGCTTGAATTTCTATGCACCATGGGTGATGCGCTTGATTAAGCTTCATTCCACCATTGACTATCAGCCTTCATCGCACAACCATATTGTTTTTCTACCTGAAGTTGATCTGTCCATTGAAGTCATCTACCCCGAGCCTGCAAAGAAGCCACTCCACCTTTAGAATGCTGAATTTCAAAGTTCCTCGTAACCAATCGAAGGAATTCTTGTGCCCAATGCTACAACTCCTGCATATCCTATGGCTGGCAGCATGCGCTTTTTGCACCGAGCCAACATTGAAGCCACTGCAAGCACAATTGATCAAAGGCCTCGGAAGCGTCCTCATATACTCAATGACCGAGAGCTTCTGGTGGCTTTACATCAAAAGTAGGATAGGCATCATGACCGGCTGAAGCGTCAGATGCAGAGTCTCTTGGTGGATGTCAATCGCATCCGCAACTTGGCCAACAAGAACTCGTTCATTGCACAAGAAGCCTGTAGGCGGTCCTAGAAGATCCTCACACTACTATGTTTTGAAGATGATATGCATGTAGATGGCTTCATCGAGCAATTCAAGTTTGACTCCAGGCCTCCTCAAAATGCAAGCTGGCATCACACTCCCTCCATTGAAGATTCTGAGCATTCATCTTCGGCTGCAACTGTTGTTGCGAGAGTCATTGATGAAGATGACGACGCCACTTCACCAACCTTGGCTGCACTGCATCAAGATATTGCGTCAGGCCCGTCTACACCACCAAACTCCAACGATGACCCTGCTCCATCTTCTACTCCAGCTGGGAACGAGTAGATCCTCTATGTCTTCAAACCTTTTTGGTCATTACTGACAAAAGGGGGAGAAGCATATGAGGTTGATAGTCTCCAAAGCGGGTCCATATGGGTGGTTGCATTATTTTTGCTAAGTTCTTACAACTCTCATTTTGAAACAATTTGGCTTTTGAGGTGTAACACTTAAACCTGATGGTCGTCTGCCACATGTTGCTGCTACTTTGTGATGCGATGATAAATTCCGCATGAAGTCTTTCTGCAGACGCCCATTTTTCATTGTGCATGTCATTTATCTTCATTATACTTATATATGCATGATGAATTGTCTTCATGAGTTGGAGAGGATCTCCACAAAGTAAAACCTGCCATGTCCATTTGCATTCAAAGGAAAACTACTTATATGCACATCTTCGGG
>NC_041392.1:297524581-297582058 GCF_002162155.2 Triticum dicoccoides | reverse complement strand
GAAGACAATGCTTTTATCCTTAACTATCACATACTTTTATCCCCGTTGAAAACTTCAATAGTTTGTCATCAATCACCAAAAAGGGGGAGATTGTAAGTGCATCTAGTGCCACCCCTAGTTGGTTTCAGAGTATTGACGACAAACTTGGTTGAGGGATTAATGTGTTTGTGAGAATTGCAGGATAACACAGGTAGTAGTCCCTTATTGATCCGATTTACCTACCAGAGATGACCCCTAAAAATGTGTGAAGACATTGAAGACAATGGTGGTACGTGAAGACATTCACGATGAAGATTATGACATGAGAAGACATTCATATGAAGACTGTGGAGTACGAAGACATAGTTGTTTCATAGTTTCCTTTTCTTCTTTGTTGAGTCATAGGAACCACCGTATTGTTAAGTGGGGTGCAAGTGAACAAAGTCAAAGTGACTGCAGTGATGCTCAACCAAATCCTATGTCTTCGAGCGAAGACAATGAGAGCAAATCTTATCCAGAAACGGATGAGTCGGCTTTACTTGTAGCCCAAGTCAAGCTGCCGCGTGTGTTTGAAATCCGACCGTTGGACAAGTGTCGGTTCCTTAGTGACCCAGGGTCATTTCGGACAAATCAGGTCGGGTTGCCTCCTGGCTATAAATAGCCCACCCCTACACCATAAATTGGTGGCTACTCAAAATTAGTGCACGACTTTTGTCGTTTGAGAGCAACCCACCTCCGAAGCATTTGAGAGAGAGATCCTTGCGAGGAAAAACCCCAAAACACTCAGAGCCAAAGAGTGTTAGGCATCACTGAAGTCTTTCTATCTGTGTGACCTAAAGACTTGTTACACTTGAGGACTGTGAATCCTCCATCCGGTTAGGCGTCATGTTCTAAGCATCCAAGAGCCATTGTAGATTGCGAGTGAACAAAGTCTGTGAAGGTTTGGAAGTCTACCTTGAAGACTTACCAAAGTGATTGGGCGAGGACTGGGTGTCCTTAGCTCAAGGGGAATAAGGTGAAGACATGGTCTTCTGAGTTAAACCTCAGCCTCCCTAACCAGACGTATAGTTGTCACGGCAACTGGAACTGGTCTACCAAATCCTTGTCTTCACCGAGCAACTGGTTCTATCCTTCACTTCCCTTTACTTTACAGTTTGTCTTCGTGAAGTCATTGCCTGCCTGTCTATTTTGATTGACTTCACTGAGTAAAGACTATTAACTGTTTGGCTTCATACTGTCTTCCATCCTGATCCATACTACCTAGCTGCTGATAGTCTTCGTGCTTTCACTTCATTGCTTAATTGACTATGGCATGTCTAGTGTAGTGTACCTTCCACTGCACATCAATAGGTTCATTTCTACTGTTTGTCTTCAAAGACCTCGTGTTTTGAAGGCTTTCGTAAAAATCGCCTATTCGCCCCCTCCCCTCTAGTCGATAACTAGCACTTTCAGGTTTATTAAAGACTTCTCTAAAATTTCTAGTCCTCTCACTATTCTCTTGCAAAAAGATGCTCCTTTTGTTTTTGATGATGATTGTGTAGAAGCATTTGAAATACTTAAGAAAGCCTTGATATCTGCACATATTGTTTAGCCACCTAATTGGAATTTACCCTTTGAAATTATGTGTGATGCTAGTGATTATGCTGCTAGTGCTGTTCTAGGACAGAGAGTTGATAAGAAATTAAATGTTATTCAATATGCTAGTAAGACTATAGACAATGCCCAGAGAAATTATGCTACTATTGAAAAAGAATTTTTAGCACTTGTATTTGCTTGTGATAAGTTCAGACCTTATATTGTTGATTCCAAAGTAACTATTCACACTGATCATGCTGCTATTAAATATCTTATGGAAAAGAAAGATGCTAAACCTAGACTTATTAGATGGGTTCTCTTGCTACAAGAATTTGATTTGCATATTATTGATAGAAAGAGAGCTAAGAACTCCGTTGCAGACAACTTGTCTAGGTTAGAAAATGTTCTTGATGACCCACTGCCTATTGATCATAGTTTTCCTGATGAACAATTAAATGTCATAAATGCTTCTCATAGTACTCCATGGTATGTTGATTATGCTAATTATATTGTTGCTAAATTTATACCACCTAGTTTCACATACCAGCAAAAGAAAAAGTTTTTCTATGATTTAAGACATTACTTCTGGGATGACCCACACCTTTATAAAGGAGTAGATGGTTCTATTAGACATTGTGTACCTTAGCATGAACAGGAACAAATCCTACGCAAGTGCCACTCCGAGTCTTATGGAGGACATCACACTGGAGATAGAACTGCCCATAAGGTATTGCAATCTGGGTTCTATTGGCCCACTCTCTTCAAGGATGCCCGTAAGTTTGTCTTGTCTTGTGATTAATGTCAAACAATTGGTAATATTAGTAGACGTCAGGAAATGCCTATGAATTATTCACTTGTTATTGAACCATTTGATGTTTGGGGCTTTGATTATATGGGACTTTTTCCTTCCTCTAATGGGTATACACATATTTTAGTTGTTGTTGATTACGTTACTAAGTGGGTAGAAGCTATTCCAACTAGTAGTGCTGATCATAACACTTCTATCAAGATGCTTAAAGAAGTTATTTTTACGAGGTTTGGAGTCCCTAGATATTTGATGACTGATGGTGGTTCACATTTTATTCATGGCGCTTTCCGTAAAATGCTTGCTACATATGATGTTAATCATAGGATTGCATCTCCATATCATCCTCAGTCTAGTGGTCAAGTAGAATTGAGTAATAGAGGGCTAAATTATTTTTGCAAAAGACTGTTAATAGATCTAGAAAGAATTGGTCTAAGAAACTTGATGACGCATTATGAGCTTATAGAATTTCTTATAAAAATCCTATGGGTGTGTCTCCGTATAAAATGGTTTATGGAAAAGCATGTTACTTACCTATTGAGCTAGAACATAAGGCATATTGGGCCATTAAAGAGCTCAATTATGATTTCAAACTTGCCGGTGAGAAGAGGTTATTTGACATTAGCTCACTTGATGAATGGAGAACCCAAGCCTACGAGAATGCCAAGTTGTTTAAAGAAAAAGTTAAAAGATGGCATGATAAAAGGATACAAAAGTGCGAGTTTAATTTAGGTGATTATGTTTTGCTATACAACTCTCGTTTAAGATTTTTTGCAGTAAAGCTTCTCTCTAAATGGGAAGGCCATTACATTATCGAGGAGGTATATCATTCCGGTGCCATAAAAATCAACAATGCCGAAGGCACAAATCCGAAGGTGGTAAACGGTCAAAGAATCAAACATTATATCTCAAGCACTCCCATAAATGTTGAGACCAATATTATTAATACCGTAACATTGGAGGAGTACATAAGGGACACTTTCCAGAATGTTTCAGACTCCGAAAAGGAATAGGTATGTGGTACGGTAAGTAAACCGACTCCAAAACGTTTCCCATGATAACTTTTCTCCGTTTTGGAATATTTAAAAAATTAGGAAAACTAAAAGTAGTCTGAAAGAGACATGAGGCCATCACAAGGGTGGAGGGCGCGCCCCGTCCTTGAGGCCACCTCATGTGCCTTCCGAACTCCGTTTTCTTGCACTATGCTTCTTATGGTCGGTAAAAATTCTTTATATAATCTCCCAAAGGTTTTGACCACTGTACCACGACAATATCTCCTATTTTCGTTTCGAGCTGTTTTCTGCCAGATTTTGCAAGGCCAGGCATCATGTCATCCCCCTCCTCCAACAACGCGGGCGACGATGCTTGGCTAATGAAGATAGCGATGAAGAGAGAAGAACTCGGGGAAATCAAAGAGGGTGATAAGGTCAAGAAGGCCTTGGAAGATCAAGTTCCGGCAGCAGAAGAAGAAGACATCCTTCAACCTTACTATAATCACCTTACTCCTACTGAAATTGAAGCTTTCAAGATCATTGAAATAGTTCGTGTGCAAAACAAGTATCTCACTCATGAAAATATTCTATTGCAAGAGTACATCACCGCACTCAAGGGCATTATTCACAAATTGGAGAATTCCTATGCTCAATGTGTGACACGACTTCATCAACAACTCCATCATCCTCACCTCCGAAGAAAGAGATCTAAATACATGGGTATGGGCACTCCCCTTGGCAACTGCCAAGCTTGGGGGAGTGCCCCAGTATCGTATCACCATCACATCTTTATCTTTATCATTTTTGTTAGTTCGATCCTTTTGGTTATATGTTGATCTAGTAGAATAAAGTTTAGTATGATCTAGCTTTGAGTTTTGCTTCAATCCCAATCTATGTAATCGAGTCCTTGAGATATATAATAAAGAGTAGTTCTGAGATAAGGGCTTTGCTTTCCTGCCATGATCTTGAGGGAATTGAATAAAAGAAAGAAAAAAGGGATGAAATAAAAGTTTTATATATTGATCTTATGGGGAGTAACGACTTCACATATAAAGAGTATGATGAATAAAAGTTGTTGAGAGTTCACAAACATAGTTTTGGTCATTGTTGCAACTAATAGGAAGTAATAAAGAAAGAGAGGCTTCACATATACATATACTATCTTGGAGATATTTTGTAATTGTGAGAACTCATTAAAATGTGACATTCTAAAAAGTTGATGTTGGACAAGGAACACAACATAATGGGTTATGCTTTATTATATCCGAATAGAAGTTATATTGTCATGGATCATCAACCATGTTGAGCTTGCCTTTCCCCCTCATGCTAGCCAAATTCTTTGCGCCAAGTAGAGATACTACTTGTGCTTCCAAACATCCCTAAACCTAGTTTTGCCATGAGAGTCCACCATACCTACCTATGAATTGAGTAAGATCCTTCAAGTAAGTTGTCATCGGTGCAAGCAATAAAAATTTCTCTCTAAATATGTATGATCTATTAGTGTGAAGGAAATAAGCTTTATACGAACTTGTGATATGGAAGAAATAAAAGCGACGGACTGCATAATAAAGGTCCTTATCACAAGCGACAATATAAAGTGACGTTCTTTTGCATTAAGATTTTGTGCATCCAACCATAAAAGCGCATGACAACCTCTGCTTCCCTCTACGAAGGGCATATATTTTACTTTTATCTTCTATCTTTATACAAGAGTCATGGTGATCATCACCTTTCCTTTTTGCACTTTTTCCTTTGGCAAGCACTATATGTTAGAGAGATCCGGATATATATATATATATCCACTCGGATGTAGGTTTTCACAAAGTATTATTGTTGACATTACCCTTGAGGTAAGAAGTTGGGAGGCGAAACTATAAGCCCCTATCTTTCTGTGTGTCCGGTTGAAGCTTTGAACCCATAAGTATCGCGTGAGTGTTAGCAATTGTGAAAGACTAAATGATAGTTGAGTATGTGGACTTGCTGAAAAGATCTTTAATAGACTCTTTCCGATGTTATGATAAATTGCAATTGCTTAAATGACTGAGATCATAGTTTGTTAGTTTTCAATAAAGTTTTTGATTCAAACTTTACCTTGTGAATGAATTGTTACTTTAGCATAAGAAATTATATGGCATTATATGTTGTTGTTCTAAAGATAATCATGATGCCCTCATGTCCGCATTTTATTTTATCGGCACCTCTATCTCTAAACATGTGGACATATTTATCGATATCGGCTTTCGCTTGAGGACAAGCGAGGTCTAAGCTTGGCGGAGCTGATACGTCCATTTTGCATCATGCTTTTATATTGATATTTAATGCATTATGGGTCGTTATTACATCTTATATCACAATACTTATGCCTTTTCTCTCTTTTTATAAGGTTTACATGAAGAGGGAGAATGCCGGCAGCTGGAATTCTGGACTGGAAGAGGAGCAAATATTAGAGACCTATTCTACGCAACTCCAAAAGTCCTGAAACTTCACGGAGCATGTTTTTGGAGTATATAAAAAATATTGGGAGAATAAAAAACCAGAGGGGGGCCACCAGCCAGCCACAAGGGTGGAGGGTGCGCCCTACCCCTTGGGTGCGCCCCCGACCTTGTGGGGCCCCTGGCAGGCCTTCGGTGCCCATCTTTGGCTATATGGTGTGTTTTGACTTGGAAAAAATCATAAGGAATCTTTCGGGATGAAGCGCCGCCGTCTCGAGGCAGAACCGGGCAGAACCAATCTAGGGCTCCGGCGGAGCTGTTCTGCTGGGGAAACATCCCTCCAAGAGGGGGAAATCATCACCATCATCATCACCAATGATCCTCTCATCGAGAGGGGGTCAATCTCCATCAACATCTTCACAGCACCATCTCCTCTCAAACCCTAGTTCATCTCTTGTATTCGATCTTGGTCCCAAAACCTCAGATTGGTACCTGTGGGTTGCTAGTAGTGTTGATTACTCCTTGTAGTTGATGCTAGTTGGCTTATCCAGTAGAAGATTATGTTTTTAGATCCTTACTGATAATTAATACTCCTCTGATTATGATTATGAATATGCTCTGTGAGTAGTTATGTTTGTTCCTAGGGACATGGGAGAAGTCTTGTTATAAGTAATCATGTGAATTTGGCATTCGTTCGATATTTTGATGTGATGTATGTTGTCTCTCCTCTAGTGTTGTTATGTGAACGTCGACTACATGACACTTCACCATTATTTGGGCCTAGGGTAAGGCATTGGGAAGTAATAAGTAGATGATGGGTTGATGGAGTGACAGAAGCTTAAACCCTAGTTTATGTGTTGCTTCGTAAGGGGCTGATTTGGACCCATATGTTTCATGATATGGTTAGGTTTACCTTAATACTTCTTTCGTAGTTGCGGATGCTTGCGAGAGGGGTTAATCATAAGTGGGAGGCTTGTCCAAGGAAGCACAACACCCAAGCACCGGTCCACCCACATATCAAATTATCAAAGTAACGAACGCAAATCATATGAGCATGATGAAAACTAGCTTGACAGTAATTTCCATGTGTCCTCGGGAGCGCTTTGCTTTATATAAGAGTTTGTCCAGACTTGTCCTTTGCTACAAAAAGGATTGGGCCACCTTGCTGCACCATAGTTACTTTATTTACTTGTTACCCGTTAGGGCTAGAAAAAAAGCTCGAAGCTCGTGAGCTAAACGAGTAGCTCGTGACTCGGCTCGAATTGACCCAAACTCGAACAATAATGAGTCGAGCCGAGTTTTAGTTTAAGATCGTTTATAGGCCGAGTTAAACGAGACGATCTCACAAGTACTCGTATAACTCGTTAGGCTCGGTAAAAGAATCACCGTTTCTTGATGGGTAGTAAAAAATAGCCACTAAACAGCTTGCGTCCAAGCACAAGGCCCGACCGTTCAAGGCCTAGTCACCCAGGAGACTCACACGTACATGAACATATATGTCCATGTTAAATTCCCAGTTAATCTTTTTGTCGTATTCGTAAGGTTTTTATGTTAATATCTTTAACGAGCTTAACAAGCTAAACAAGCCAGCTCGCGAGTTATACGAGTCGAGCCAATCTTGAATTTGAGCTTGTTATAGTAACGAGTCGAGTCGAGCTAGCTCGTCAATGAAATGAGCTTTAGCGAGTTGAGTCGAGCTGGCTCGACTCGGCTCGAATTCCACCCCTATTACCTGTTACCATTTATCTCATCACAAAACTATCTGTTACCGATAATTTTAGTGTTTGTAGAGAATACCTTGCTGAAACCACTTGCCATTTCCTTCTGCTCCTCGTTGGGTTCGACACTCTTACTTATCGAAAGGACTACGATAGATCCCATATACTTGTGGGTCATCACTACTTTGAAGGACAAGTATGGAAAAGGATAGTAACATTGCCCCTTCTCTCTTTTTCTCTCATTTTTTTATTTTTTATTTTTTTTCTTTTTCCTTTTTTACTTTTTCTCCCTTTTTTCTTTCTTTTATTTCCTCACATGGGACAATGTTCTAAAAAGGAAGATCATCATACTTCTATTTACTTACAACTCAAAAATTACAACTCGATACTAGAACAAGATATGACTCTATATGAATGGCTCCGGCGGTGTACGGGTATGTCCAATGAATCAAGAGCGACATGTATAAAAAATAATGAACGGTGGCCTTGCCACAAATACGATGTCAACTACATGATCATGCAAAGCAATATGACAATGATCATGCGTGCCATAATAAACGGAACGGTGGAAAGTTGCATGGCAATATATCCCGAAATGGCTATGGAAATGTCATAATAGGTAAGTATGGTGGCTGTTTTGAGGAAGGTATATGGTGGGTTTATGGTACCGGCGAAAGTTGCACGACGCTAGAGAGGCTTGCAATGGTGGAAGGGTGAGAGTGCATATAATCCATGGACTCAACATTAGTCATAAAGAACTCGCATACTAATTTTAAAAATCTATTAGTCATCGAAACAAAGTACTACGTGCATGCTCCTAGGGGGATAGATTGGTAGAAAAAGACTATCACTTGTCCCCGACCTCCACTCATAAGGAAGACAATCAAAAAATATCTTATGCTCCAACTTCGTTACATACCGGTTCACTATGCGTGCATGCTATGGGACTCACAAACCTTAACACAAGTATTTCTAAAATTCACAACTACTCACTAGCATGACTCTAATATCACCATCTTCATATCTCAAAACAATCATAAGGAATCAAACTTCTCATAGTATTCAATGCATTTTATATGAAAGTTTTTATTATATTCGTCTTGGAGGCTTATCATATTAGGACTAAATTTGTAACCAAAGAAAATTACCATGCTGTTTAGACACTCTCAAAATAATATAAGTCAAGCACGAGAGTTCATAAATTTCTATAAATTAAAACCTTCGACGTTCTCTAAAAAGATATAAGTGAAACACATAGAGCAAAATTGCCTAGCTTAAAAGATATAAGTGAAGCACATATAGTATTCTAATAAATCACGATTCATGTGTGTCTCTCTCAAAAGGTGTGTATAGAAAGGATGATTGTGGCAAACTAAAAAATCAAAGACTCAAATCATACAAGACGCTCCAAGCAAAACACATTTCATGTGGTGAATAAAAATATAGCCTCAAGTAAGTTACCGATAGACGAAGACGAAAGAGGGGATGCCTTCCCGGGCATCCCCAACCTTAGGCTCTTGGTTGTCCTTGAATATTACCTTGGGGTGCCTTGGGCATCTCCAAGCTTAGGCTCTTACCACTCATTATTCCATAGTCCATCAAATCCTTAACCAAAACTTCAAAACTTCACAACACAAAACTCAACAGCAAATCTCATAAGCTCTGTTAGAATAAGAAAATAAATCACCACTTTTGATACTATTGTGAACTCATTATTTATTTATATAGGTGTAATGTCTACTGTATTCCAACTTTTCTTGATTCATACCCCCCGATACGAGCCATAGATTCATCAAAATAAGCAAACAACACAAAGAAAATAGAATCTGTCATAAACAGAACAGTCTGTAGCAATCTGGATATTTTGAATACTTTTGTAACTCAAAAAAATCTGAAAAATTAGAACGACCTAAGAAATTTGTTTATTAATATTATGCAAAAATAATAAGTATTTTATCGTGCTTCTTCTAAAAATGAAAATTAATCTCCTGGGCGCAAAAGTTTTTGTTTTTCAGCAAGATCAAATCAACTATCATCGTAAGCTAACCCAAAGGTCTTACTTGGTACAAACACTAATTAAAACACAAAACCACATCTAACCAGAAGCTAGATGAATTATTTATTGCAAAACAGAACCTAAAAAGTAAAAACAAAAAATAAAATTGGGTTGCCTCCCAACAAGCGCTATTGTTTAACGCCCTTAGCTAGGCATAACACATGAATAGATCTAGATATTATCATCTTTGGCATGCAATCCATAAGTGGCTCTCATAATAGATTCATAAGGCAATTTAATTTTCTTTCTTGGGAAGTGTTCCATGCCTTTCCTTAATGGAAATTGAAATCTAATGTTTCCTTCTTTCACATCGATAATTGCACCAATCGCTCTAAGGAAAGGTCTATCAAGAGTAATAGGACATGTAGGATTGCAATCTATATCAAGAAGAATGAAATCTACGGGCACATAATTCCTATTTGCAACAACAAGAACATCATTAATCCTTCCCATAGGTTTCTTAATAGTGGAATCCGCAAGATGCAAATTTAAGGAACAATCATCAAATTCACGAAAACCTAGCACATCACAAAGAGTTTTTGGAATCGTGGAAACACTAGCACCCAAATCACACAAAGCATGGCACTCATAATCTTTAATAGTAATATTAATAGTAGGTTCCCACTCATTATAAATTTTTCTAGGGATAAAAACTTCCAATTCAAGCTTTTCTTCAAAGGATTGCATCATAGTATCAACGATATGTTTAGAAAAAGCTTTGTTTTGATTATAAGCATGAGGAGAATTCAACATGGATTGCAACAAGAATATACAATATATTAAAGAACAATTATCATAATTTAATTCCTTGAAATCCAAAAGAGTGGGTTCATCACTACCTAAAGTTTTGACCTCTCCAATCCCACTTTAATCAATTTTTGCATCAAGATCTAAAAACTCTGAATCATTGGGACGCCTTCTAACTAAAGTTGACTCATCTTTAGTCCCATATTTATCAAGATTTATATTGGAAAACAAAGATTCAATAGGAGGCACATCAATCACTTTAATATCTTCATCTTTATTTTCATGGAAACTAGAAGAACATGCTTTTATAAACAAATCTTTTTTTGCACACATCTTAGCGGTTCTTTCCTTGCACTCATCAATGGAAATTCTCATAGCTTTGAGAGACTCAGTGATTTCATGCTTGGGTGGAATAGATCTAATTTTCAAGGAATCAACATCAAGAGAAATTCTATCCACGTTCCTAGCCAAATCATCATTCTTAAGCAATTTTTCTTCAATCAAAGCATTGAAATTCTTTTGTGAACTCATAAATTCTTTAACACTATTCTCAAATCTAGAGGGCATCTTATTATAATTTCCATAAGAGTTTTTGTAGGAATTACCATAATTATTAGAGGAATTACTAGGGAACGACCTAGGATCAAAATTACCTTTATAAGCGTTATTACCGAAATTGTTCCTACCAACAAAATTCACATCCATATATTCATTATTATTCTCAATGAAAGTAGACAAAGGCATATCATTAATATCAATAGGAGCACTCTTGCTAGCAAACAATTTCATAAGCTCATCCATCTTTCCACTCAAAACATTAATCTCTTCAATCGCATGCACTTTTTTAATAGTGGAAGATCTTTCAATATGCCATTGAGAATAATTAACCATAATATTATCTAGGTGTTTAGTAGCTTCTCCTAAAGTAATTTCCATAAAAGTACCTCTCGCGGGCGAATCTAAAAGATTTCTAGAAGCAAAATTCAATCTGGCATAATATTTTTGTATAATCACCCACAGATTCAAACCATGCGTAGGGCAATTTCGTATCATTAATTTCATCCTCTCCGAGATTTTGCAACACGTTCATGATCAAGTTGCTTAAAATTCATAATATCGTTTCTAAGGGAGATGATCTTAGCGGGAGGAAAATACTTGGAAATAAAAGCATATTTACACTTATTCCATGAATCGATACTATTTTTAGACAAAGATGAAAGCCAAGTTTTTAGTAGGATCTCGAAGTGAGAACAGAAATAGCTTCAATTTAAAATTTTCAATATCCATATATTTTTCCTTTTGCATATCACACAAATCAACCAAATTGTTTAGATGGGATGCGGCATCTTCACTAGGAAGGTCGGAAAATTGATCTTTCATAACAAGATTCAACAAAGCAGCATTAATTTCACAAGATTCTGCATTAGTAGCAGGAGCAATCAGAGTACTAATAAAATCATTGTTATTGGTGTTGGAAAAGTCAGACTGTTTGGTATTCTCTTGAGTCATCGTGACAAGCAAGCAATCCAACACACAAGCACACAAAAGGCAAGCAAAGAAGACAAACAGAAGAGGGGCGAAGAAAAGGCAAATCTTTTCTAAAATCATTTTAGAAGTGGGGGAGAGGAAAATGAGAGGGGAATAGCGAATAATGTAATGCAAGAGATGAGAGTTTATGATGGGTACTTGGTATGTCTTGACTTGGCGTAGATCTTCCAGGCAACGGCGCCAGAAATTCTTCTTGCTACTTCTTGAGCTTGCGTTGGTTTTTCCCTTGAAGCGAAAAGGGTGATGCAGCAAAGGAGAGTAAGTATTTCTCTCAGTTTTGAGAACTAAGGTATTAATCCAGTAGGAGACAACGCACAAGTCACTGAATACCCGCACAAACAAACACTAACTTGCACCCAACGCGATAAAAGGGTTGTCAATCCCTTCACGGTTATTTGCAAAGTGAGATCTGATAGAGATGGACAAATGGTAAAGTAATATTTTTGGTATTTTTGGTTTATGGAATGGAAAGTAAAAGATTGCAAAGGAAGTAAATAGGAAACTAAAATTGTAGATCGGAAACTTATATGATGGAAAGTAGACCCGGGGGGCATAGGTTTCACTAGAGGCTTCTCTCAACATAGAAAATATTACGGTGGGTGAACAAATTACTACCGAGCAATTGATAGAAAAGCACAAAGTTATGACGATATCTAAGGCAATGATCATGAATATAGGAATCACGTCCATATCAAGTAGACTGACTCTTGCCTGCATCTACTACTATTACTCCACACATCGACTGACTCCTGCCTGCATCTAGAGTATTAAGTTCATGAAGAACAGAGTAACACATTACGTAAGATGACATGATGTAGCGGGATAGACTCAAGAAATATGATGAAAACTCCATCTTTTTATCCTCGATGGCAACAACACAATACGTGCCTTGCTGCCCATACTGTCACTGGGAAAGGACACCGCAAGATTGAACCCAAAGCTAAGCACTTCTCCCATTGCAAAAAAGACCAATCTAGTTGGCCAAACCAAATCGATAGTTCGAAGAGACTTGCATAGATATCAAATCATGCATATAAGAATTGAGGAGATTTAAATAATATTCATAGATAAGTTGATCATAAATCCACAATTCATCGGATCTCGGCAAACACACCGCAAATAGGTATTACATCGAATAGATCTCCAAAAACATTGAGGAAAACATGGTATTGAGAATCAAAGAGAGTGAACAAGCCATCTAGCTACTAGCTATGGACCCATAGGTCTGAGGTAAACTACTCATGCTTCATCGGAAGGGCAATGGTGTTGATGTAGAAGCCCTTCGTGATCGAATCCCCCTCCGGCCGAACGCTAGAAAAGGCCCCTAGATGGGATCTCACGGGTATAGAATGGTGCGGTGGTGGAAAAGTGTTTTTGTGGCTCTCCTGGTTGGTTTTGGGATATTTGAGAATATATAGGCAGAAGAAATAGGTCGGTGGAGTCATGAGGGGCCCACAAGGGTGGGGGCACGTCCTGCGCCCCTAGGCGCGCCCTCCGTCCTTGTGGCCTTCTCGTGGCTTCCCTAGTTGTACTCCAAGTCCTCTGGATGTCTTCTGGTCCAAGAAAAATCATCGCAAAAGTTGCATTCCATTTGGACCCCGTTTGATATTCCTTTTCTGCAAAACTCTAAAACAAGGAAAAAAACAGGAACTATCACTAGGCTCTAGGTTAATAGGTTAGTCCCAAAAATAATATAAAATATTATAATAATGCATATAAAACATCCAAAACAGATAATATAATAGCATGGAACAATAAAAAATTATAGATACGTTGGAGACGTATCACCGTGCGCGGTGCATGGGGATGTAGAGTCGGTCCCATAGCAGGCGACACCTTGCCGCATGAGGCACCAACGCATACGCGTCCTCTGGCAGCGGAGGCGGGAGCAGGGCGCAGGACAAGCCGGCACCGGGTCGAGCTTGCTCTTGCCCTTGTTAAAGAAACCCATGGCGAGCTCTCTAGGTTTGTTGTCGTCGGCGAGGGAGCGAGGGGGCAGCTGTGGACAAGAGAAGTGGATGAGCCCTCCCTCCCCCCAACCCCCGCATGCTTGCATTAAAAAGGACGAGCAAGTCGGAGGCTTCCAGGAGCTGCCATGCGAGCCTGAATTAGGTGGACGCATTGACTATGGCCGCCTGGGGTAGTTGTGCGGTCGACATGCGGGCTCAAGGCGGACACCAAGCTGGCACGCGACGTGTCCGTCTCGTGTCCACGTGGATGCAAATCAGGCGCAAATATGGGTCGCAAATGCATCCAGACGGACAGGGAACAAACGACTTTTAGGTTTGGGTCAGCGCGTTGGGCCGGTGTTTTCGTCTGTTTGGATGCAAACGGACACACACGAACAATTTGGGTCAGCGCGTTGGAGTTGCTCTTACGTTCAGCAAGTGTCCTTTAACCTACCATATTAGGGCATCTTGAACGCTGAGCCATAAATTTGCTCCGGCATCTATCCGTAGACACGAATGCGAGAAGCGACAAGCCAATGTTGTCCGCATACATTTCAAGATGGATTTCATTAAAGTTCGGATAGAAAATAGCACAAATCATTCATTCATAGCATATAAAAAAGTCTAGTACAACACTAGTTCAATTCAACGTGATTAATCATTTGTTCAACAAGTTTTTCATGAACGGATCACTATCGTCTCACACATACTGTCCCTTTAGCTTCTTCCAACAGTGTATGTACCTAAGTGGTTGTCCCTCTATTATGTGGTACATCACGACATCTCGTACAAGGTACAAAATGTGTAGAGCAGAGACAAAACTTACGATCGGCTGCCGCGTGTAGTGGCCACCTTGCCTCCAGCATATTAACCCCGCTACAAAATATGGTAACGTTTGTTTGGATGTGTACCATTGATACAATAACAACCTCACATTGTGCATGTCGTAGGGCGCAATGTGCTTTCAAATGTGAAACTAGCACGCGCTGCCAGAATGGCCCCTCTCTGGTCCTGCCTACGAAATCGCGGATACGGCCAACCACGCATCTCACGACAACTCATCCTCCATGGTCGAGTACCCCGTCCATCCTTCTTACTCTGAAAAAATGACATAGCTTTCAAAAAGAAGCTCAATGGCATTTGACCGAACACCTATCGAGCATGGTGACCTCCATGGACGACATTGACAGGGGGCCGGAGTGTACCTGCCTACGGACGGGTCCCGAGTCAATGATGCGATTGTAAAAGGCGAGCGGATATGTTGGTGCTGGTTGCGAAGGTCTGAGAATGACCGTGAGCCCGCCAGAGAGGTACAGCGGCGGTGGCGGCGGCGGAGGATGCAGATGCAAAGCAAGGGAGGAAAAGGGGCGGATTGGACAAAATGGGACCGAAAGGGGGGATTTAGTGTCCGAGGGTGTCGAGGTCCTACGTGGCTGTAGCCCGGACTCCGGCAAAGCCCCCCTCCACAACTTTTGTCTCTGTTTTGCATGCGGAAATGCGTACGAACCACTGGGCGAACCAATACAGACACACATTGGATGGTGCAACACGTTCGGACCGCACGGTGCAAACGTATGGAGGATGTTTGAGGGTTAGCGTTTAAGATGTCCTTACTAACCAAAAGTTATGTAACAACATCCTCCATAATAAAAATAAATATTACATACAAATAGGCTCAAAGAAACTTGTTGTTTCTCTGACCAGTCCAAGTTGATGGCATTTCGTGAGCCTTGCTCTTCGTTTCGTAGGAGCAAGCGAGTTGTTATAACTGTGATTATAAAGTAACTAGATGTTGCCATGAGATGCTATGATAATTCGAAACACAAACCGCCAATCTGGAGATGAAGGCAAAGGTCACGTCTAAGCAAAAAAGGCATTGTTGCAAGGTCCTGTTGGCAATTTACCTTATAAAAGATGAAGGGGAAGCTAGGCACAACCACAGCGTCCACGTCATCTATGAATAGTGCACAATTAGCAATCGCACGTGTGTGGGGAAAAGCAACGCGATTGGGCAGCCCTCTCTCTCCATCTTCAGTAAAAATATCTCCTCTCTCCCTCATCCCACCTCCCTGTCAGCCGCCTCGTCTTCTCCACCTCCGCCTCCTCCTCCCCTGCCTCCACACAGCTAGCCTCTTCCTCTCCACTTCCTTGTTCTTAGATCGGGCGCAGGTCGTAGCCATGGAAGAGCAGGGTGGCGGGGTGGGTCGACCACAGCTACCGCGTGCTTGAGTGGACCGTGCGACACGTGGCGGGGACGCCCGGCGTGGCTGGCGCCCTGGTGGTGGATCTCGTCCTCGTCCACGCCAAGCCATCCCCTTCCCCCATGGTCACCATGGGCGGCCCCAGTACATTAGCCTCCTAACCATTTCGTCCTCTGATCTGGGATCTGACTGAATTCCGGGGATTCGTTTCAGGCGTTGCTACCTCTTGAGCACTGCGTTGGTTTTCCCTTGAAGAGGAAAGGGTGGTGCAGCAAAGTAGCGTAAGTATTTCCCTCGGTTTTTGAGAACCAAGGTATCAATCCAGTAGCAGATCACGCTCAAGTCTCACACACCTACACAAACAAATAAGAACCTCGCAACCAACGCGATAAAGGGGTTGTCAAGCCCTTCTTGGTCACTTACGAGAGTGAGATCTGATAGATATGATAAGATAATACTTTTGGTATTTTTATGATAAAGAGAAATAAAGATGCAAAGTAAAATAAAGGCAAAGGAACTAAGTGTTGGAAGATTAATATGATGGAAGATAGACCCGGGGGCCATAGGTTTCGCTAGTGGCTTCTCTCAAGAGCATAAGAATTACGGTGGGTAAACGAATTACTGTCGAGCAATTGATAGAATTGAGCATAGTTATGAGAATATCTAGGTATGATCATGTATATAGGCATCACGTCCGAGACAAGTAGACCGACTCCTGCCTGCATCTACTACTATTACTCCACACATCGACCGCTATCCAGCATGCATCTAGAGTATTACGTTCAAGAGAACAGAGTAATGCTTTAAGGAAGATGACATGATGTAGATGGATAAACTCATGCAATATGATATAAACCCCATCTTTTTATCCTCGGTGGCAATAATACAATACGTATCGGTTACCTTTCTGTCACTAGGATCAAACACCGCAAGATTGAACCCAAAGCTAAGCACTTCTCCCATTGCAAGAAAAATCAATCTAGTAGGCCAAACCAAACTGATAATTCAAAGAGACTTGCAAAGATAAACCAATCATACATAACAGAATTCAGAGGAGAATCAAATATTGTTCATAGATAATCTGGATCATAAACCCACAATTCATCGGATCTCGACAAACACACCGCAAAATAAGATTACATCGAATAGATCTCCAAGAAAATCGAGGAGAACTTTGTATTGAGATCCAAAGAGAGAGAATAAGCCATCTAGCTAATAACTATGGACCCGTAGGTCTGAAGTAAACTACTCACACATCACTGGAGAGGCCATGGAGTTGATGTAGAGGCCCTCCGTGATCAATGCCCCCTCCGGCGGAGCTCCAGAAAAGGCCCCGAGATGGGATCTCTCGAGTACAGAAGGTTGCGGCGGTGGAATTAGGTTTTTATGGTGCTCCTGGAGGTTTGGGGGGTACGTGGATATATATAGGAGGAAGAAGTACGTCGGTGGAGCAACGGAGGGCCCACGAGGGTGGAGGGCGCGCCCAGGGGGCTAGACGTGCCCCTGCCTCGTGCCTTCCTCCCTTGTTTCTTAACGGCCACTCCAAGTCTCCTGGATCACGTTTGTTGAGAAAATCACGTTCCCGAAGGTTTCATTCCGTTTGGACTCCGTTTGATATTCCTTTTCTTTGAAACCCTAAAATAGGCAAAAAAACAATTTAGGTTGGGCCTCCGATTAGTAGGTTAGTCCCAAAAATGATATAAAAGTGTAAAATAAAGCCCATTAACATCCAAAATATATAATATAATAGCATGGAGCAATCAAAAATTATAGATACGTTGGAGACGTATCAAGCATCCCCAAGCTTAATTCCTACTCGTCCTCGAGTAGGTAAGTGATAAAAGAAGAATTTTTTATGTGGAATGCTTTCTAACATATTTCTCAATGTAATTTTTCTTTATTGTGGCATGAATGTTCATATCCATAAGATTCAAGATAAAATTTTAATATTGACATAAAAATAATAATACTTCAAGCATACTAACTAAGCAATTATGTCTTCTCAAAATAACATGACCAAAGAAATTTATCCCTACAAAATCATATAATCTGGCTATGCTCTATCTTCACCACACAAAATTTTTAAATCATGCACAACCCTGGCGACAAGCCAAGCAATTATTTCATACTTTTGATGTTCTCAAACTTTTTCAATCTTCACGCAATATATGAGCGTGAGCCATGGATATAGCACTATGGTGGATTAGGATGGTGGTTGTGGAGGAGACAAAAAAGGAGAAGATAGTCTCACATCAACTAGGCGTATCAACGGGCTATGGAGATGCCCATTAATAGATATCAATGTGAGTGAGTACAGATTGCCATGCAATGGATGCACTAGAGCTATAAATGTATGAAAGCTCAACAAAAGAAACTAAGTGGGTGTGCATCCAACTTGCTTGCTCACGAAGACCTAGGGCAATTTTGAGGAAGCCCATCATTGGAATATACAAGCCAAGTTCTATAATGAAAAATTCCCACTAGTATATGAAAGTGATATCATAGGAGACTCTCTATATGAAGAACATGGTGCTACTTCTACATGAAAGTGTGGAAAAAGGATAGTAACATTGTCCCTTCTCTCTTTTTCTCTCATTTTTTATTTGCACCTTCTTTCTCTCTTTTTTTCTTTGGCCTCTTCTTTTATTCTTTTTATTTTTCGTCCGGATTCTCATCCCGACTTGTGGGGGAATCATAGTCTTCATCATCCTTTCCTCACTTGGGACAATGCTCTAATAATGATGATCATCACACTTTATTTACTTACAACTCAAGAATTACAACTCAATACTTAGAACAAAATATGACTCTATGTGAATGCCTCCGGCGGTGTACCGGGATGTGCAATGATGCATGAGTGACATGTATGAAAGAATTATGAATGGTGGATTTGCCACAAATACGATGTCAACTACATGATCATGCAAGCAATATGACAATGATGAAGCATGTCATAATAACGGAAAGGTGGAAAGTTGCATGGCAATATATCTCGGAATGGCTATGGAAATGCCACAATAGGTAGGTATGGTGGCTGTTTTGAGGAAGGTATATGGTGGGTTTATGGTACCGGCGAAAGTTGCGCGATACTAGAGAGGCTAGCAATGGTGGAAGGGTGAGAGTGCGTATAATCCATGGACTCAACATTAGTCATAAAGAACTCACATACTTATTGAAAAAATCTACAAGTTATCAAAGCAAAGTATTACGCGCATGCTCCTAGGGGGATAGATTGGTAGGAAAAGACCATTGCTCGTCCCCGACCGCCACTCATAAGGAAGACAATCAATAAATAAATCATGCTCCGAATTCATCACATAACGGTTCACCATATGTGCATGCTACGGGAATCACAAACTTCAACACAAGTATTTCTCAAATTCACAACTACTCAACTAGCATGACTCTAATATCACCATCTCCATATCTCAAAACAATTATCAAGTATCAAACTTCTCATAGTATTCAATGCACTTATATGAAAGTTTTTATTATTGCCATGTTATTCTAAAGGACTCTCAAAATAATATAAGTGAAGCATGAGAGAACAATAATTTCTATAAAACAAATCCACCATCGTGCTCTAAAAGATATAAGTGAAGCACTAGAGCAGAAACTGTATAGCTCAAAAGATATAAGTGAAACACATAGAGTATTCTAATAAATTTCAAATCATGTGAGTCTCTCTCAAAAGGTGTGTACAGCAAGGATGACTATGGTAAACTAAAAAGCAAATACTCAAATCATACAAGACGCTCCAAGCAAAACACATATCACGTGGTGAATAAAAATATAGCACCAAGTAAAGTTACCGATAGACGAAGACGAAAGAGGGGATGCCTTCAGGGGCATCCCCAAGCTTAGGCTTTTTGGTGTCCTTGAATTTTACCTTGGGGTTCCATGAGCATCCCCAAGCTTAGGCTCTTTCCACTCTTTGTTCCGTAATCCATCAAATCTTTACCCAAAACTTGAAAACTTCACAACACAAAACTCAAAATAGAAAATCTCGTGAGCTCCGTTAGCGAAAGAAAACAAAACACCACTTCAAGGTACTGTAATTAACTCATTATTTATTTATATTGGTGTTAAACCTACTGTATTACAACTTCTCTATGGTTTATGAACTCTTTTACTAGCCATAGATTCATGAAAATAAGCAAACAACATAAGAAAAACAGAATCTGTCAAAAACAGAACATTCTGTAGTAATCTGTATCTAACGCAAGTTCTGTAACCCCAAAAATTCTAAAATAAATTTCTGGACGTGAGGAATTTATATATTAATCATATGAAAAAACAATTAACTAAATATCACCTTCCAAATAAAAATGGCAGCAGTTCTTGTGAGCGCTAAAGTTTCTGTTTTCTACAGCAGGATCAAAAAGACTTCCCCCAAGTATTCCCAACGGTTCTAGTAGGCACAAACACTAATTAAACACAAAAAAACACAACCAAAACATAGTATAGGTAAATTATTTATTACTAAACAGGAGCAAAAATTAAGAAATAAAAATAAAATTGGGTTGCCTCCCAACAAGCGCTATCGTTTAACGCCCCAAGCTAGGCATAAAAGCGAAGATAGATCTAGGTATTGCCATCTTTGGTAGGCAATCCATAAGTAGCTCTCATAATACATTCATAAGGTAATTTAATTTTCTTTCTAGGGAAGTGTTCCATGCCTTTCCTTAACGGAAATTGGAATCTTATTCCCTTCCTTCATATCAATAATTGCACCAATCGTTCTAAGGAAAGGACTACCAAGAATAATAGGACATGAATGATTGCAATCTATATCAAGAACAATGAAATCTATAGGCACATAGTTACTATTTGCAACAATAAGACCATCATTAATTCTTCCCATAGGTTTCTTAATAGTGGAATCCGCAAGGTGCAAGTTTAAAGAACAATCATCGAAATCACGGAATCCTAGCAAATCACATAAAGTTTTCGGAATCGTGGAAACACTAGCACCCAAATCACACAAAGCATAGTACTCATGATCTTTAATTTTAATTTTTATTGTAGGTTCCCACTCATCATAAAGTTTTCTAGGAATATAAACTTCCAACTCAAGTTTTTCTTCATAAGATTGCATCAAAGCATCAACGATATGTTTAGTAAAAGCTTTATTTTGACTATAAGCAAGAGGAGAATTTAGCACGGATTGCAACAAGGAAATACAATCTATCAATGAGAAATTATCATAATTAAATTCCTTGAAATACAAAATAGTGGGTTCATTGATATTTAAAGTTTTAACCTCTTCAATCCCACTTTTAACAATTTTAGCATCAAGATCTAAAGATTCCGAAATTTTGAACACCTTCTAGGTAAAGGTGGCTCATCTTCAGCCCCATAATTATCAAGATTCATATTGCAAAACAAAGATTTAATAGGAGACACATCAATAACTTTTAGATCTTCATCCTTATTATCATGAAAACTAGAAGAACACGCTTTTATAAAGTAATCTTTCTTAGCACACATCCTAGCGGTTCTTTCTTTGCACTCATCAATGGAAATTCTCATGGCTTTGAGAGACTCATTGATATCATGCTTAGGTGGAATAGATCTAAGTTTCAAATAATCAACATCAAGAGAAATTCTATCAATGTTCCTAGCCAACTCATCAATCTTAAGCAACTTTTCTTCAATCAAAGCATTGAAACTCTTTTGCAAAGTAATAAATTCTTTAATATTAGATTCAAAATCAGAGGGCATCTTATTATAATTTCCATAGGAATTGTTGTAGGAATTACTATAATTATTAGAGGATTTACTAGGAAATGGCCTAGAATTAAAATTACCGCCATACGCGTTATTACCAAAATTGTTCTTACCAACAAAATTCACATCCATAGATTCATTATTATTCTCAATCAAAGTAGAAAAAGGCATATCATTAGGATCGGTATGATCACTCTTATTAGTTCATAAGTTTATCCATCTTTCCACTCAAAACATTAATTTCTTCAATTGCATGCACTTTTTTTACTAGTAGATCTTTCGGTGTGCCATTGAGAATAATTAACCATAATATTATCTAGGATTTTGGTAGCTTCTCCTAAAGTGATTTCCATCAAAGTGCCTCGCGCGGCCGACTCTAAAAGATTTCTAGAAGCAAAATTCAATACGGCATAAAAGTTTTGTATAATCATCCAAAGATTAAAACCATGTGATGGGCAATTACATATCATTAATTTCATCCTCTCCCAAGATTGTGCAACATGTTCATGATCAAGTTGCTTAAAATTCATACTATCGTTTCTAAGAGAGATGATCTTAGCGGGAGGAAAAAACTTAGAGATAAAAGCATCTTTGCACTTATTCCTTGAATCAATACTATTTTTAGGCAAAGACGAAAACCAAGCTTTAGCACGATCTCTAAGCGAAAACAGAAATAGCTTCAATTTAACGATATCATTATCCACATCTTTCTTCTTTTGCATATCACACAAATCAACAAAGTTGTTTAGATGGGTAGCGGCATCTTCACTAGGAAGGCCAGAAAACGGATCGTTCATGACAAGATTCAGCAAAGCAGTATTAATTTCACAAGATTCAGCATCGGTAAGAGGAGCAATCGGAGTGCTAATAAAATCATTATTGTTGGTATTGGAAAAGTCACACAATTTAGTATTATCTTGAGCCATTGAGACAAGCAAGCAATCCAACACACAAGCAAACAAGGAACGGGCAAAAAAGGCAAATAGGGAAAGAGAAGGGGAACGGAAAGAGAGGGAGAGAGGAAGAGAGGGAGAATAAAACGGCAAGAGTGAAGTGGGGGAGAGGAAAACGAGAGGCAAATGGCAAATAATGTAATGCGAGGGATAAGAGATTGTGATGGGCACTTCGTATATTTTGACTTGGTAATGGTGCCAGAAATGACTCGTTGTGGGAGTCAAATCATGACTTGGCTTGGCGCGAATCTCCCCGGCAACAGTGCCAGAAATCCTTCTTGCTACCTCTTGAGCACTACGTTGGTTTTCCCTTGAAGAGAAAAGGGTGATGCAGCAAAGTAGCGTAAGTATTTCTCTTAGTTTTTAAACCAAGGTATTAATCTAGTAGGAGATCACGCTCAAGTCCCACGTACCTACACAAACAAATAAGAACCTCACAACCAACGCGATAAAGGGGTTGTCAAGCCCTTCTCGATCACTTACGAGAGTGAGATCTGATAGCTATGATAAGATAATTCTTTTGGTATTTTTATGGTAAAGAGAAATAAAGATGTAAAGTAAAATAAAGGCAAAGGAAATAACTAAGTGTTGGAAGATTAATATGATGGAAGATAGACCCAGGGGCCATAGGTTTCACTAGTGGCTTCTCTCAAGAGCATAAGTATTACGGTGGGTAAACGAATTACTATCGCAATTGATAGAATTGAGCATAGTTATGAGAATATCTAGGTATGATCATGTATATAGGCATCACGTCTGAGACAAGTAGATCGACTCCTGCCTGCATCTACTACTATTACTCCACACATCGACCGCTATCCAGCATGCATCTAGAGTATTAAGTTCAAGAGAGTAGAGTAATGCTTTAAGGAAGATGACATGATGCAGAGGGATAAACTCATGCAATATGATATAAACCCCATCTTTTTATCCTCGGTGGCAACAATACAATACGTATCGGTTACCTTTCTGTCACTAGGATCGAACACCGCAAGATTGAACCCAAAGCTAAGCACTTCTCCCATTGCAAGAAAGATCAATCTAGTAGGCCAAACCAAACTGATAATTCGAAGAGACTTGCAAAGATAAACTAATCATACATAACAGAATTCAGAGGAGAATCAAATATTGTTCATAGATAATCTGGATCATAAAACCACAATTCATCGGATCTCGACAAACACACCGCAAAAGAAGATTACATCGAATAGATCTCCAAGAAAATCGAGGAGAACTTTGTATTCAGATCCAAAGAGAGAGAAGAAGCCATCTAGCTAATAACTATGGACCCGTAGGTCTGAAGTAAACTACTCACACATCACCGGAGAGGCCATGGAGTTGATGTAGAGGCCCTCCGTTATCAATGCCCCCTCCGGCGAAGCTCCGGAAAAGGCCCCGAGATGGGATCTCTCGAGTACAAAAGGTTGCGGAGGTGGAATTAGGTTTTCATGGTGCTCCTGGTTGTTTGGGGGTACGTGGATATATATAGGAGGAAGAAGTACGTCGGTGGAGCAACGGAGGGCCCACGAGGGTGGAGGGTGCGTCCAGGGGGGTAGACGCGCCCCCTGTCTCGTGCCTTCCTCCCTTGTTTCTTGACGGCCACTCCAAGTCTCCTGGATCATGTTTGTTGAGAAAATCACGCTCCCAAAGGTTTCATTCCGTTTGGACTCCGTTTGATATTCCTTTTCTTCGAAACCCTAAAATAGGCAAAAAAAACAGCAATTTGGGTTGGGCCTCCGATTAGTAGGTTAGTCCCAAAAATGATATAAAAGTGTAAAATAAAGCCCATTAACATCCAAAATAGATAATATAATAGCATGGAGCAATCAAAAATTATAGATACGTCGGAGACGTATCAGGCGTGTCCGGCGACGTGGTGAGGTTGGTGGAGGCAGACCTATGCAAGAAGGCCGAGGGCGTCGTCGACAAGGCGTGCTGCCTCTGTGTCGCCAACTTGGTAACATCCCCTACCAACTCCGCTCGTGGCTCGTTGTGATATCTTTTCTATCTGTCCATGGAGACAACCACACATTGCATATATGCAACCTGTTGCTGCTTATACGAAACTACAGGTGCAGGGCGTGGTGGAGGTGATCGATGGGGCACTGGGCCAGAGATGGCTCTGTACAGCCCACACGTCTGCAGGTTCCTTCTTCCTTCCTTCTGCTCTCCTCTTTTGATTAGCTGCAACTGCATGTTTGGGTCAATGCTATGCCTGATGTCACTGGGCAGTACTTTAGGCAAGTCAACCTTCCAATTCAGTATGTATTAGCACAAGGAGAAACACGTCTGCACAAGGAGAAGAGCCCTTGTTAGCTTTTCTTTTTGTAGATTAGACCAATAATATACATCGGTCGATTTGAGGGTACGCTAAATGTGGTATTTAATGAATATGGTCATTCTATTGTTCAGAGTACACAAGTGGTTGCCCCTGATGTCTCCTTCTTGCCTGGCTTATTCATTAAGGTAAGATTTTGATTGTCTCAATATGTCGCTTCAGTTCCACATTAACCATGAATTGTTGTGTGTAAATGCTCGTATCCCATTAAGTTCATGTGTATAAATCAAGTTGGTTGAAGTGTGCTGTGAATTTCCTGAAGAAGTTTACTTGAGATATTATATGCATGGTGTGGATTGTTGAGTTTGCTTGGTCAATGAAATGCCATGACTGTCTAGATGAACAAGGGGGAAGGTCCATGGTGAGACCTTCAAGAGGGATTTGATGTTGCTATTATTTCAGTTTGCAGATAGAGGATGTGATTCCAGCAAGACAGTGATGATGGCAATGACAAGTGAGATTTTTGTTAAGGAGCATTAACATATGCTCACAGGATCACTGGAAGCATATAAAGGTATCCACAATGATGGTTGCTTTCTTATCAACAAAGAACTGAATTATAATTATAGGCGGTAAGAGTAGTTGTCTTTCCATTTGTTATAAAACATAGTGTACCTTTATATTCATAGTCGTATGCAATGATCCATCATGTATTTCTATTTAAAAATGCAACCCATAATTGTTTGATGTCGTGAAACGTCTATATATTTTTTGTTTACATTCTTAAGTTAGCCTCCAGACTATCTGCATTGTCATGGTAACCTTGGTAGGTTATAATATGCAGATCGATAATCCCGGTTCAGTTTGAGCTTCCATGTGATTTTCCTTGAATATTAGGATCACAACTTAACTTAAATTAGCAGTATAGTGTCAATGGGCACCATCTAAAGCTAAAAAGATGTTGTTACTGAAGAACAGCCCCTTGCTACTTGCACAGTATGTGAAAAACACCCTAAATAGATTAAAGAAATCATACTTGACTGTGATTGCATTTGGTTGACCCTTACGTGTATTTCCCATCGGTAGATCAAGGGGGTAATCTAATACATTTCACGTCCAATCTTTCAATGCATTTTTCTCTCTCTTTTTCATATCACAGTCATCATCTCCAAGGCCGAATTATGCCATTGTTGATGGTGCATAGGTCTATTGCATGGTAAACCCAGTATTGGCCCTCCTTTCAAGCTCCTGTGTTCATCCTAGAAAAAATTCTGGAAAATACATCTGAACTATCTTTTAATCTTCCAACAGTGTACTGCTACGATTATATAGATGGATACATCAAATCAATGTGTCTAGGGACCTAAAGCCTTAAGAGTTAAGTGCCAACATGGGGACCGACGTCATAACTGCGGATGGGCTTTATTCAATTATTTTCTTGCCTAAAATGATAATGTATGCAGATGGGCGTTGTTCAGTCATAAGAGTTGATTAGTTCAGCCTGCATAGTTTTGTTTCTTCAGTGTACTGTGTGTGAGGAAAACATTTATTTTGTTTCTTATTTAAGTGAATTCATAGCTGAGATGGACGAATTTCTATTGTGTGGGCTGGAGATTCTTGAGGTAGGGCACCAGCACTAGCTAAGGGTAAAATGTATCACATGCTTGATGAGCATGCATGTCTATATGGTATTGTGGCACTGATTTCGTTCCATGCCGGTTTATTTCCAGCAGTTGGTCTGCTTCTTCATAGAGATTTTATCAGTAATACTCCCTCCGTCCTTGTCCCGGAAATGAATAAAATGGATGTATCTATAACTAAAATAAGTCTAGATACAACCATTCCTGAGACAAGTATTTCCAGACGGATGGAGTACTAAATTAAATAAGAAACTGAATGTGTACTGCTTTCACCTTCGGTTTGAACATGATTGTCTTATTTGTGACACAGGTGAAAATTAGCAAGAAAGCTACAGTTGGTACATGGATGACCAAGTTTACTTGTTACTTTATGAAGATGATGATTCCTAAGTAGAATTACGAGCTAGGTCCTGCATGTTGATCATGCTTCAAGGTACAGTTGTCCGTGCCTTACAAAATCGTAATGCTTTTTATTGGTTGTGCATCCTAGGACCAAAAGCTTGATTCATAGATAGCCGAAGAACTGAGGAATTTTACTCTCTGTCGTTGCAGGCTAGAGTATGGGAGGAGGGGACGCGCGCTCCATATTTTGGTATGCACACTTTCCTAAACTATACTTTTCTTCTTAACATATGTTCATTGTCCAGCAGAAGCAATAGATTTCAGCGTACAATAATTTCCAAAATGGTAGAAGGTAAGAACCATTTTACATGATCCTTTTGTGTTCTCTTGATTTAAAGTAACACGTACCTGTTAAACTTGGTCATGATCTTCGAGGAGTATTTATAAATTATCTGCCAAGGTTATTCCTTCAGGAAATTTTTCTATCTCAAGCCTAGGCATATTGGTTGTTTGGTTGGCTCTCTTTACTAGCAGGAAGATAATTACTACGTCTTGCTTAGTTATTAGCGGATTGAGTGTATGAATGATCTTATGTTCACACATAGTTATAGGTTTCTAAATACTAGGCTCTTGGGACTTAATTCTAATGGTTAGTTTTTTTGGATTCATGTACTCTGGTGCTACAGCCTATGTAAAGCTCCTTCACAATAGTGTTTAAAGCTTATATTGATAACTCCATCAGAGTTCAAGCATTAGGCTCTCTGCTCTGTGTATTGCCAAGTGTAATATATAATGCTTTGATGTTCGTTTTTCACTGTTTGATGTTCTGCCTTGGGTGGTGACGGTGTCCTGGACTAGGGGGTACTCACCACGTCATCTCCCGATCTGTCAGATTGGGCCGAGGACCCCCATGGCCGTATACTCATGGGCCAGTTCGGATAGCTACCGCATACAAGGAAGATTCCACAAGACTTGGCGATCAAGAGAAGGACTCCTCCCCACCGGCGTATTCGGCTAGGACTCTTGTTATCCTGGGCCTGTCGTGCATTATATAAACCAGGGCCAGGCTAGTCGATAGAATAGACAACTCCATATACAACAATCATACCATAGGATAGCTTCTAGGGTTTAGCCTCCTTGATCTCGTGGTAGATCTACTCTTGTACTACCCATATCATCAATATTAATCAAGCAGGACGTAGGGTTTTACCTCCATCAAGAGGGCCCGAACCTGGGTACAACTTCGTGTCCCCTGCCTCCTGTTACCATCGATCCTAGACACACAGTTCGAGACTCCCTATCCGAGATCCGCCGGTTTTGACACCGACATTGGTGCTTTCATTGAGAGTTTCGCTGTGTGATCGACAAAAGGATCGATGGCTCGCCTGCAGATCAACTAAGACTTCGGCATCCTCGTCACCAGCTTGACTGGTCACCTTGGTTCGACCAAGAACTGCGCCCCGTGTTCGGATCACCATGTTCGGACGAGGGCCTTCATCAACACCAACTCCGATCTCTATCAAGATCACGGAGGAATCGTCCATGGAGCTCGGGGGCTCAACGTCAACATTGCCCTCGGGCGACTGTGCTATTTTTCCGGACAGCGAACGCGTATCCGCCGCCACTGCCTCCTCGAGCATCGCTTTAACGATTGCTTTGGTGGAATTGTGCGGAATCGAGTCTTCAACAACCCTGGAAAATTTCGTCGAGTTCCGATGGAGGAATCTCTGGCAATCTATGATATACCGGAGCCCTGTCAAATCTGGACGGGAACCTGGACGAGTTTAGGGCATGGTGTCCAGCTTCTAGCTCGGACGTCCTTTGAAAGATCCAACCATTGATCGGCTGCAGAATTCCTATATCTAGCACCTCTCAAAATTTCAGCTCGATCCGACCGTCCAAACTCCGGAAACCTTCCGATTAGTGCATCACTTTTCGGATCTATTTTCTGCGCGAAAACGAATCCGACCCGGGTTCGTCTTTTTTATGAACAGGATTTCGACATCCCTTTTGAAGGAAGTTTTGTATGGGGTATTGTGTTTTGTTCCCAAACACATCCCACTAACTTTAAGATATTTTGAACATGATCTTCAACATCATGCTGGTGTCAAACCAGTCCGGCAATATTGCTCCACGGCTGCCGACCTGCGCTAGACACATCGTCACTTTGTTGAGCCGAGCTCAACTTCTTCGGATCATCATCTCTGCAAGCCGAACAAGAGTCCGGCACCGCGAAGGATAAATCATCACCAACATCGCCGCCCCACGGATTACACGGAGCGGGCATACCGGCATCACCGCACGGTCGCTTCATCAAGCCGGCATCGACCACGTCATGAGCTGCATCGGCAGGGCCGCACTATTGCTTCTTCAAGCTGGTGTCCATCACGCCGACCTACTTCGACTCATCGGCTGACATCGAGGCTTCTCCATCTCTTCATCAACCTACTCCGGTAATGGGTGTGCGGATCGAGTCCCAATTTTGGGAATCACCTTCCTTCGGATTGCTACAACAAATAAACTAGGTGCTATTAATCCTAGTATTTTTTGCTTGTTTGGGTTCAATTTTTCCCAAGGAATTATTACTCTGGTTTGTCCATCATATGTACACAGGTCTATCAAATGGTGGCCGCATTAACGACGGTCGCATGGTGGTCCGATCAGTCTCCGTACATAGTCCGGTGAATGCCGCATCCGGAACTCGGACCGACCTGTGAATTCAGGCTTTGCCACGCCTTTACCGCATCATGCCGACGCCCTGCATCGACATTTACTTCGGCGTCGGGCCATATTTCTTTTATTACTTACTTTTCAGAAATTATTTATTATGCAACATTTTTTTTAATTATCATTATTACTATTATCTCCGGTTTGCACTATTTTTTGTGCACAGGAAAACGATCCGGGGACTTCGGCGTCACTCTGCCGGTCTGCATTGACCATGCTATGTCACCACTTCGTCGTGTCGAGCTCTCCGCTCCGCCACCTCGGGACCGGCTTGGGGGATGGAACCTTGCCCCGCATTAAGCTCGGACTGCGTCATCAATACCGAACACATTAGCCAGCTAAGTCACTTTCATGCTCAAAGCTTTAATTTTTAACTTGTGCTCGGTTCGACCAAGCATTATACTTTTTTGGAAAAACGTTGCTTGTAAAAAAATTTCCTTGTCCAAACTTTGTTTGTGACACACAAATTCAAGGACCCAATTCACTTGGGGGCTTCCTTTATGAAGCTTTTTCCTCTTGCATATGATTATACTTGTACGGCTTCGTTCCTTGTTCGTGTATTATGCCACAATATGCACCATATTGACTTAAGCAATTTGCAAGCTGGGTTGCCTCGCTCCTGTGTTTACCCCTACGTTCCCGATTGTTCGGCTAGGGAGTAAAGGGAGCACCTCTGCGATTGTCACGATCGGGTCACCTGAGCCGGACCTCAGACTGGGTGAAGCCAAAAGCTAGCGCTCTTATAGTTTTCAATGATGGTCGGCACACAACGGAACTCATGAGTACAAAAAATCTATTGCACAAGTCTCATAATAACAATGAGCACCGAAGAAAGGTATCGGTGGGGGTACTATTTTCTTCGAAGATGCTTCTTACGCTTCATGGTAATATAGCATAAGTTCCCTGAGCGCGCTTTGTCTGTTACAACCTTATGGCCTGATTGCCTGGTTATTGGAAACACCGTCGATATTCTCGACCGATGGAGTACATAACACTTTTCGGTCCTTGACCGAAGAGGGAGAAGCTATCGATCGGTTAAGACGCGTTTAAAGTTCGGTTGAACATAGATATGATATAAGTACTTCGGTACATGCAATCATTCTTCTACCCAAGTCACTTGGGGGCTCTTAAGTTTATTTGAGCCGTTTTATAATAAGTGTTCTTCTTCTTAGTCGTTGCAAAGTTTTATTATTATTTATCACTCCTTTTTTCGACACGAGTGTGCGGTCACTAGCCGGGGAGCCTAATTTCTCTCTCAAAGCCGCTAGAGTTTAGTTTGCTAAACTGGCCTGATGAGAAGTACTCCGCCCTCGGGATAGGAGGTTGAAGCCGTAAGCTAACCCGCTCAAAGTCTTGAGATAGGATGTATCATGTTAAAGCACGACAGAAGCACTTTTTTTTCTAAAACCAATTTTTGGATTGGCACCGAACACTTGATCTTGTTCGGACGTCAAGTTTTTACTAACGTTTTTTGGCTTTTCGAGCCTATGGCACTTTTAAACTATTTGTGCTTTTCCAGCATTAGTCTCGCAGTGCAACACCAGACACCTTTAGGGATTCGACAAAAAACACTCTCAGATATTGCTATATATGCATCGGTTTCGAATTGTGTCTTCGGTCAATAGTTGGGTTGCCCAGCTCCTGCACTTGCTTCCTACGTTCCATTTTGTTCGGCTAGGCGTGCAAAGGGAGAACCACTGCGATTGTGCTTCCAACTCACATGGTTAAGCACCTCAGTGGAGAAAGTCGAAAACTGACTTTCACAATAAGCGTAAACTGGTCAGCGATCCGATGACTATGTTAAATGATGGGCCGTTCATAACATTGGCCGAAGTATTTACGGCTTGACCCCGACTGTCGCCGAACACTACCGAGGGCTATTAACTGGTCTCCCAAACTAAATCCTCAATATTTTGCTCTTACATTAGAGCTGAGGTTTAATGATCATGCTTAGCATGACAACCCAAAGAAAGGAACCGATAGCGGGACTATTTTCTTTGGAAGACATTTCTTCTGTTAAACAGTAATATAACTCTCTGCGTACCTTTGTTTATAAAACCGTATGGCCAGATTGCCTTGTTTGTCGTAAATCTTTGCCCTCATAAAGGCTTTATAAAGTAGGACAAACACTCCTCGGCTACTAGCCGAGGAGGTGGAAGCCGATGGTCGGTCAACAAAGTTTTGTACAATGCGGATCCAAGCATTAATGACGTAAAGTACTTGGATACGTAGAGTCATTACACATAATTTGTGATTTTACTATGGATATCGATCCTTAATTCGGCCACCCGTGCCTGCATTAAGGCTCAAGGGCTACTGGGCTTCGGCCTTATTATTTACAAATATTAAAGGGACACATCGATCCCCTGATCTGGTGTTGCCACCCGACCAGTGTCTCGGGGGCTACTGCATTGCCTATTCAATGCAGAAAATTTTAAGTGCCATACAGTTGCCGAGGAGATTTTGATCCTTAGGTTGGTCGGCCGCACCCAACCTGAGTCTCGAGGACTAAGCACGCCGCTTTTTGTGTCCCGAAGTATTCTGCCGAGCCAGGACTTGATCCTCAGGCCGATTTTGCAAATCAACCTGAGTCTCAGCGGCTACTGGGATCAGCGGTCTTACGTCATCCTTCAGGTGCATCTCGGGTTTTAGACCGATACACACCTTGAGGGCTACTGGCTATATATCTCGGCAGAGAATAAATTGCACCAATAAAAAATATTCACAAAAATCGACCCACATTCGGGGTGGTGCACCACCTCGGAAGCAGTCCGGCATAAAGCTCGGGCGCTAGTGGCTGGCTCCATAGAGGACATTTCCGGCATTAAGCTCGGCTAAACTCCTTCAGACTTTTTTGAACCAAGGTGATATGACACCTCGGATATAGTCTGGCGTTGGAGCTCGGATACAGTCCGGCGTTGAAGCTCGGATACATAGTCCGGCGTTGGAGCTCGGATACATTCCGGCGTTAGAGCTGGGAAGCGGTCCGGCATTGGTGCTCGGCTGCAAAAGATACCTCGAATATAGTCCGACGTTAGAGCTTGGACGCAAGAGGACACTGCCTCCCGGGAACAACTTCAAACCCGAGGTGTGGCATAAAAACAATAAGGCATTGATAAAGGCCGGAAACTTAAAGGGGCTCCTCGGATACCCGGCGTATAAACTCGTCGAATGCATTTCGGCGATCCTCAAGATCGAAGATGAGAAGATTTGTTGAACCAGTTTTCAAGACCGACGACCGAAGATGAAGAATAGTTCGGAAGAATCGAGGAGCGTCCCTAACTTGAAGACCGGTTCAGGGGGCTACTGACGGTGTCCTGGACTAGGGGGTACTCACCACGTCATCTCCCGATCTGTCAGATTGGGCCAAGGACCCCCATGGTCGTATACTCATGGGCCAGTTCGGACAGCTACCGCATACAAGGAAGATTCCATAAGACTTGGCGATCAAGAGAAGGACTCCTCCCCACCGGCGTATTCGGCTAGGACTCTTGTTATCCTGGGCCTCTGGTGCATTATATAAACCAGGGCCAGGCTAGTCGATAGAATAGACAACTCCATATACAACAATCATACCATAGGCTAGCTTCTAGGGTTTAGCCTCCTTGATCTCGTGGTAGATCTACTCTTGTACTAGCCATATCATCAATATTAATCAAGCAGGACGTAGGGTTTTACCTCCATCAAGAGGGCCTGAACCTGGGTAAAACTTCGTGTCCCCTGCCTCCTGTTACCATCGATCCTAGACGCACAGTTCGGGACTACCTACCCGAGATCCGCCGGTTTTGACACCGACAGGTGGCCTCTGTCTTGGTTTATAACTCCATATAGCTACCTATGTATACCTATGTAGGTTTTGTTTGAACTATACTCAAATCGCGCAGATGTTTCCATATTCTTGCCTTCCTCTTTTTAACTCATGAGATTGTTAGATAGTTGAATATCATTGGTCTCTGTCGGCATTCTATTTCGCAATTTGGAATGAGTATTGGTCCATTGATATTAAGCTTCACAATAGGTAGTGGCATCTTCAGGAAAAAGTAGTGGCAGATATGCTGGAGATTTCTTTTCTGCTGCAGGAATGACACTATTGCCCAAATCCTCAACACATATTTTTTAGTAACTAAGAGGATTATTCAACTTTCCTTGTTGTAGGCGTTCAAGGCCTGGAAGGGCTGGGTCAACCGGCCCTTCGTGTTCAAGACCCGGCTCTGATGAGCCTTGACAGCCATGCTACCGGCTGGGCATCCTTATCCTGAGCCGTGTCCGAAACCAGACCAATAGGGGCACCCTGAGCGGGCACTCGAGGCATGCTGTCAAGTTGGACCAGTGCAACCAAGCTAGCTGTCCTATGTGTCCATGGTTCATACAATCAAGGTGTTCACTCATCTTGGGCCAGAACGAGCACTACAAGAGGAACCCCCCATATTTTTATTCATTGATAGATGGTTACATTGTTGTATGTTGGTTAAAGACAATGTTTTTATTCTTGAATTATGTAAGCTCAAACAACAGTAAGATATAACTGTTTTGTTCGTTTTGCAATCAAATCTTCCATCGAATAATATTTTAGAATTATGCTCCGTCTTATTCATAAACTGCGGCTATTTTGTAGATTCATACAAGATACGGCTTTGTGTGCGTTGAAATAGCAACAAGTTGGCCTCTTGGTCTCATTTCTGTATACATTTGACTCATATACAAGCCAACGTGTCCATGTGATCTGGATGAATTTCTCTATCCTATTTTATGTTGTGATGTCTTTGATTTTTGTCTCTTCTAGATTTACATATAGATCCCTTGGTGAATACTCAAGAATTTTGTGTTTTTTTCTATTGATGGCCTTCAGGTATTTTTTTATTTTTATAATGATTTTGAAACGAGGTCACTCCTACTAATCTTGCTCTCCATGCCTGGTGGCAGGATGCTTGGTCAAGAATGCAGGGTGAGCAAAAGAAAACTATGAACGCTTTTATCTCTGGTCATCTAGAACATATGGAGGGAGCAAGATAGCGGGCTTTGATAGTGTCTTCACACCGCCCCAGAGGGGGTGCCACTAAGGGCTTTCTCATGGAACGCAGTGCAATGTGGTTTTATGCACGCCTACGAGCAGGCTACCATACACGCTGTTTTTCTACTGCTTTCCCAGGCCTATTACTTCCCCCTGAGATGCTTCCAAGGGTTCTATTCGGCTCCATTGTATTTTTTTCTTTTTTGATTTCTTTTCCTTCTCTGTTTCTTTTTTATATGCAAGGCCATAAATTTTTACCATGCATCCTTGCTCACACAGAAAATTACTTCAAAATACACATGCTTCTAAAAATGCACATCCTTTTCAAAACTATGTATATCTTATTATCAAAGCTAATAAGGCAGAATGTGTTTTCCCACGACTAAAACAAGTAATACATTGTACTTTTCTCAAAGCACACGTGGAATTAGCGGGCTCCTTCAGGTATTTCAAGGGGAAAACATAATATGTTTAACTAATTTTCTATATTGCTTATTTATGCATTTGTGACCATAGCTTTCCAGTTTTGCTCATAAACTGGATGGCAAAATAGAGTTTGCCCATTTCATATCTATGTTGTCTAATTAGGAAAATGGAGTTTGTTTTATAGCTGATGCTTAATATGTTTTATCGACTGGTGAATGCTCAACTTTAGCTCATAAACTGGATTGCAAATGCTAATTCTGATGGGGCTTTTGCCACTTATTGTTTTATGGTTGTCTAGACAGCTGATGGCATCCTTCTTTCTTGCTAATTATCAATTCTCTTGTACAGGGTCCATCGGCTACTTATGCTTTGCTAGACAATGAGAGTATGTAGATAGCATGTATGGTTTTTACATTGTTTTGCACAGGTTGAGATGCATCAATGATGTTTTCCTTTTACATTTATGAGTATTATAGAGTCCTTTCTTTTTCCACAAGGGGCAGTAGCTGTGCCATTTGATACGAAGGACAAAGAGTTGATCACAAAGGGGTAGCATTCAGGATATATACACAAAAGAGTATAGAACCAAATTATATGATGTAATTGACCACTATTTCTATTAACTTCTCATGTACACAATGTTCATGAGTTCATGTATTAAGTACATTTTATTGTGTCACTTGTGTTTACTCTTTTTATAATGCAAGTTTACAGCTACTCGAAGTTCCTAATTGTAGGCTCAACTATCTTGACCTACCGATGATCTAATTTGTGGCATTATTACCTTAAGAAAATATTTGCATTTAATTTCCTTTATATATAAGGGTATAAGTTCTTACCAAATGTACTCAAATATACGGTTATTGAAAAAATGCAAATATTTTCAACACGAACATGATTTTAAACGGGTCTTTGCGCCATTTGGCGCAACTGGTCATCTAGTAGCACTAACACCACCGTGAACCGAGGCATTTTTGGTGGTGGGCGAATTACAATCACATCTTGTGAAAGAAAATGGATAACTAATAACTATGAGAGCAAGTAATCAGCTGAATCTATCTTCTCCTACCATTGGTTTGCTTGTGTAGGATTCTTCAAGCTCACAAAGGTGATTCTCTATTATTTGTAGTTAGAATGTTTCCTTTGGAGATGTTATTTGTCATTGCTGCCAATAATTTTGCAATTTACTAATACGATCTATGTAAATCTTGTAAAGGTTGCTACATTTTTATCATTGATTGCACAGTCCATAAATTTGAATATACTAAAGAACTAGATGAAACTTCATGCCAAGCTTCTATAGTGATGAAAGGCATGACGTCAACTGGGAGTTCTCGGTTACCACCTATATTTATGGTGCACTAATTTTCCTGCTTGTTATTTGGCAAGGATGAAGTGTTCAAGTGCCAATAATGTCGTCTCTCGCTTTGTCTGTGTGTGGACCATACTTAATTTAAGTAGTACTAAGATAGCACTACCCATGTTTTGCAAGTGCACATGAATAAGAAGTTCATTTCAAACGACAAAGAAAGATGGACATATATTCTGAGAAAACTCCTATAGAAGTGGATGAGAAAATAACACAACTCATTGGAAGTTTTATACAACCACTAGTAGAAAAAGGGTCAAATGTGAAGCACATTAGTGCCGGTTTGAATTTGAGCCAGCACTAATGTGTCCATTAGTGCCGGTTCCAATGGCTAGGTGGGCGGACATCATTAGTACTGGTTTGTGGCGAACCTTTAGCACCGGTTCGTGCCACGAACCGGTACTAAAGTGAGTGGTGGCAGGATGTTGTCAGTCTAGGGCCCCTCCAGCACCTTTAGTACCGGGTCGTATCACGAACCGGTACTAAAGGTCGTCCTACATACACCCTTCGTCCACCCGAGCTCGCTCTGTTCTTCCCCTTTCCCCTCTCCTCTCTGTTCTTTCCCTCTTCCTCTCAAGCTCATCACACATTTTGCCCAAAATTTGTCAAGATTTGAAGGCCCCCATCCATTCAAATGATCACAAAGGTTAGCAACTTTGTCCTTTCATCTCTCATTGCTAGATTAGCTCGTGCAATGCTTTATATAGTGATTGATTTTTGAGTTTAGTAATTTGGGAGGAATTATATATATGTGCTAGTATTTGATTTATATGCAATTTGAGGTCAAAAATAACACTTAGTTTTCATATGTAGGTGTGGTTTACTTAGTGCCTTCTAAATCTCCGTCGTAACCATCGTCGATCGCCCGCAACGTCCCGTCGCCGCACCACCTTGTGGTGAGCCTCTTGTTCATGAATGTTTTATATAAAAAAAATTGATGTTTGTGTGATTTGGATATATAGTTACTCGTATAATTATCTTACCCATACATTGTTTGTTATACACAGTGCCACGGTTTTGATATCCGTCCCCGTCGGCCCTCGTCCGGGTTATGATTCGGATGTGGTATATTCTCTTTTAAAACTATTTGTTGCATTTTCGTGTTTATGACAAATTATGCCCATCAAGTTGACATAGATATTTGTATGTAGGAGGTAGTTGAACCGGAAATTCCAACCGACCCTATTGTCGAGAGGTTAAATTTAGTTGAAAGAGAAAATGAGGATTTGAAGGAAAAATTGAAAAGAATTGAGGGGGAGAAGATGGAATTGGAGTTGCATGTTGCCGATGTCGTCGATGATCACAAGATTATGATGGAGAAAATGCGCTTGAAGATTAGAAAGATTAGAAAAATATGCCATTCATAGTGAGGCTTGGTATCATTATGCTGTTGGATCAATTGTTACCTTAGTTGCGGTCTTGATCGCATTTGTTGTTGCATTTAAATTCTTTAGCTAGAGAGTTATTTGTTTGTTGCATTTAAGTGTTGTATGAACTTTATGTATTGTATTAATTTGGTGTTTTCGGTGTTGTGTATTGAAGATGAGCCGGAATGGATGTACGATGACCGATGCTCTCCCGAGTTCATTAATGGCGTGCATACTTTTTTGCTTGCGGCTGAGGCAAACAAGCGGGTGGATGGTTTTATGCCTTGTCCATGTGCTGGCTGTAAGAATGGTCACAATTACTCTACGTCAAGAACCATTCATGTCCACCTATTTGAGTCCAGTTTCATGCCCCACTATAATGTTTGGACCAAGCACGGAGAAAGACGGGTTATGATGGAAGACAACGAAGAAGAAGAGGACGAAGACAGCTATCCTGGCCATGGGTTCCCTGAATACTATGATACAACAATGAGGGAAGAAGCTGAGCCGGTAATGCAGGAAGAAGCTGAGCCGGCAATGCGGGAAGAAGCTGAAGAAGAGGCATCGGATGAGCCCGTTGATGATCTAGGTCGGGCCATTGCTGATGCAAAGAGAAACTGCGCAAGTGATTTGGACAAGAAGAAGTTGCAGCGCATGTTAGAGGATCACAAAAAATTGTTGTACCCGAATTGCGTAGGTGACAAGAAAAAGCTGGGCACCACACTGGAATTGCTGAAGTGGAAGGCAGAGAATGGTGTATCTGACAAGGGATTTGGAAAGTTGCTGGTAATGATAAAGAATATGCTTCCAAAGGACAACGAATTGCCCGAGAGTACGTACGAAGCAAAGAAGGATGTCTACCCTCTAGGGTTATAGGTGCAGAAGATACATCCATGCCCTAATGATTGCATCCTCTACCACGGTGAGTACGAGGATTTGAACGCTTGCCCGATATGCGATGCATTGCGCTATAAGATCAGCCGCAATGACCCTGGTGATGTCGAGGGTGAGCGCCCCAGGAAGAAGATTCCTGCCAAGGTGATGTGGTATGCTCCTATAATACCACGGTTGAAACGTTTGTTCCAAAACAAAGAGCATGCCAAGGCGATGCGATGGCACAAAGAAGACCGTAAGAAATACGGAAAGTTGAGAGTACCCGCCGAGGGGTCGCAGTGGAGAAAAATCGAGAGAAAGTACGGGAAGGAGTTTGCAGATGACGCAAGAAACGTATAGTTTGGTCTAAGCGCAGATGGCATTAATCCTTTTGGGGAGCAGAGCAGCAACCATAGCACATGTCCTGTTACTCTATGTTTGTATAACCTTCCTCCTTGGTTGTGCATGAAGCGGAAGTTCATTATGATGCCAGTGCTCATCCAAGGCCCTAAGCAACCCGGCAACGATATTGATGTGTACCTAAGGCCATTGGTTGAAGAGCTCTTACAGCTGTGGAATGGAACAAGTGTACGTGCGTGGGATGAGCACATGGGGGAAGAATTTGACCTAAAGGCGTTGCTGTTCGTGAGCATCAATGATTGGCCTGCTCTCAGTAACGTTTCAGGAAAGACAAACAAGGGATACCGCGCATGCACGCATTGTTTGGACGATACCGACAGTATATATTTGGCTAATTGTAAGAAGAATGTGTACCTGGGACATCGTCGATTTCTTCCGAGCAGGCATGCCGTAAGAAAGAAAGGCAAGCATTTCAAAGGTGAGGCGGATCACCGGACGAAGCCTCGCCACCGTACTGGTGCTGATGTACATGATATGGTCAAGGATTTGAAGGTAGTCTTTGGAAAGGGTCCTGGCGGACAACCTGTTCCGAATGACGCTGATGGACGCGCACCCATGTGGAAGAAGAAATCTATATTTTGGGACCTGCCCTATTGGAAAGACCTAGAGGTCCGCTCCGTAATCGATGTGATGCACGTGACGAAGAATCTTTGCGTGACCCTGCTTGGCTTCTTGGGCGTGTATGGGAAGACAAAAGATACACCTGAGACACGGGAGGACCAGCAACGTATGCACGGAAAAGACGACATACATCAGGGTCATGCCAGCTACGCTCTTACCAAAGAAGAGAAGGAAATCTTTTTTGAATGCCTGCTTAGTATTAAGGTACCGTCTAGCTTCTCGTCGAATATAAAGGGAATAATAAACATGGCAGAGAAAAAGTTCCAAAACCTAAAGTCTCATGACTGCCATGTGATTATGACGCAACTGCTTCCGGTTGCATTGAGGGGGTTTCTACCGGAAAACGTTCGATTAGCCATTGTGAAGCTATGTGCATTCCTCAATGCAATCTCTCAGAAGGTAATCGATCCAGAAATCATACCAAGGTTAGAGAGTGATTTGGTGCAATGTCTTGTCAGTTTTGAGTTGGTGTTCCCACCATCCTTCTTCAACATCATGACGCATGTCCTAGTTCACCTATGCGAAGAGATTAACATTTTGGGTCCTCTATTTCTACACAATATGTTCCCCTTTGAGAGGTTCATGGGAGTCTTAAAGAAATATGTTCATAACTGTGCTAGGCCAGAAGGAAGCATCTCCAAGGGCCATGAAAATGAGGAGGTCATTGAGTTTTGTGTTGACTTTATTCCTGACCTTAAGCCGATTGGTGTTCTTGAATCGCGGCATATGGGCAGACTGGATGGAAAAGGCACGCTAGGAGGGGATCAAATAATATGTATGAACGGACATTCTCTAACTGAAGCACACTACACAGTTCTACAGAATTCCGCCTTGGTGGCTCCGTATATGGACGAACACAAGAATTTTCTACGCTCCAAACACCCGGAGCGGTCTGAAGACTGGATTACATGTGAACAAACCAGGAGTTTCGCCGGCTGGTTGCAGACACGTACCATGCATGACGCCTCTATTGAAGATGACATGTACTCACTGTCCCAGTTACCATCTTCGAATACAATGACTTTCAAAGGGTACGAGATAAATGGTAATACATTTTACACGATCGCCCAAGATAAGAAGAGCACCAACCAAAACAGTGGTGTCCACTTTGATGCAACAACCAAGACGGGAAAGGAAATATATTATGGTTACATAGAGGAGATATGGGAACTTTACTATGGACGTGGTTTGAAGGTCCCTTTGTTTCGGTGCAAATGGGTCAATATGACACGAGGCAGGGTAACGGAAGACCGGTAGTATGGAATGACAATAGTGGATCTCAACAATCTTGCGTATGCAGACGAACCATTCGTCCTAGCTAATGATGTGGCATAGGTTTTCTATGTGAAGGATATGTCTACCAAGCCGAGAAAAAGAAAAGATAAGGAAGTGAATGCATCATACTATCGGATTTCGGGTTCCGGCAGCCCCTTGAGGTTTGAACACTGGGGTGCGCACGGAGATCTCTCCCCTACCGATCTACGTCCGATCCTCTCGTGCGAACTAAGATGAAAATGATGAACAACACAAGAGACACGAGGTTTATACTGGTTCAGGCCACCATTGTGGTGTAATACCCTACTCCAGTGTGTGGTGTGGTGGATTGCCTATTGGGCTGATGATGGACAGTACAAGGGAAGAACAGCCTCGTGAGGGGTGTTCTTGAGCTGATGCGGTGTGTTCTACTTAGTGTCTACTGGGTTTTCCCCCCTCTCCTCTCTCTCTCTTTCTCTTCTGTCCCTTTTCCTTTGTGGAGGCTAGCTCTATTTATAGAGGCCATGGGCCTCTCCCCAAATAATTGAGCGGGAAGGGCGCCAACAATTGGCCATTTTGAAGGGGAACATTTAGTACAAGTTATCCTGACCAAAGGTGGTCTTCAGCTGCCAAAAGCACTGGTGATGATGCTGTCTTGGGCTCCACGGTGACCTCTGTCCGGCCGTCCGGCTGGTCTTGGTCTCGTTGCACCGGAATGGTAACCTTTGCCTGATACCTTGGCCTGTGCTTGCCCCCTTTGCACCAAAGGGGAAACAAGGACCCTGCGCAAGCCGTCGCCCGCTTGGCGCCTGCCTGGCCTTGATCATCATGGCTTGCATCATGGGATCCTCGCGAGGTACCCTTGCATTGATCTCTCCGCCTCCTCGCGAGCCTGCCTGATGAGGCCGCTCTTGAGAAAGCTTCCTATCGTCCGCCCCACGAGGCTTGGCCCCTCGCGAGGGTCTTGAGCTTGGGCTGATGAAGATGGGCCTCGCTGGGCCCCCACCTGAGCCACGCCGCAGGCCGCGGGCAGGCAAGTCTAGGGACCCCCGTTCCAAGAATGCCGACAGTAGCCCCCGGGCCCAAGGCGCGCGCGGGCTTGGCTTAGCAGAGAAGCAAAGGGGCAAGCACGAAGCGCCGCGGGCCCTAACAGCCTGCAGCCTTGGGCGCCGCGTGGCGGTTGATTGCACGTGGGCGTCTGCACTTCCCACGACGCCTCGGCAACTGCACGACTGACAAAAGGGGGTGTGTCGGTGTCAAAACCGGCGGATCTCGGGTAGGGGGTCCCGAACTGTGCGTCTAGGCCGGATGGTAACAGGAGGCAGGGAACACGATGTTTTACCCAGGTTCGGGCCCTCTTGATGGAGGTAAAACCCTACGTCCTGCTTGATTAATATTGATGATATGGGTAGTACAAGAGTAGATCTACCACGAGATCAATGAGGCTAAACCCTAGAAGCTAGCCTATGGTATGATTGTATGTATATGATCTATCGACTAGCCTGGCCTCGGTTTATATAATGCATCAGAGGCCTAGGATAACAAGAGTCCTAGCCGAATACGCCGGTGGGGAGGAGTCCTTGTCTTGATCGCCAAGTCTTGTGGAATATTCATTGTATGCGGCAGCTGTCCGAACTGGCCCATGAGTATACGGCCATGGGGGTCCTCGGCCCAATCTAATAGATCGGGAGATGACGTGGTGAGTACCCCCTAGTCCAGGACACCGTCAGTAGCCCCCTGAACCAGTCCTCAAGTTAGGGACGCTCCTCGATTCTCCCGAACTGTTCTTCATCTTCGGTCGTCGGTCTTGAAAACTGGTTCAACAAATCTTCTCATCTTCGATCTTGAGGATCGCCGAGATGCATTCGACGAGTTTATACGCCGGGTATCCGAGGAGCCCCTTTAAGTTTCCGACCTTTATAATTGCCTTGTTTATTTTTATGCCACACCTCGGGTTTGAAGTTGTTCCCGGGAGGCAGTGTCCTCTTGCGTCCGAGCTCCAACGCCGGACTACATTCGAGGTATCTTTTGCAGCCGAGCACCAACGCCGGACCGCTTCCCAGCTCTAATGTCGGAATGTATCCGAGCTCCAACGCCGGACTATGTATCCGAGCTCCAACGCCGGACTATATCCGAGGTATCGTAAATCACCTAGGTTCAAAGAAGTGCCGGACTATATCCGAGGTGTCGTATATCCGAGGTGCCGGACTATATCGAATGCCGGAAATGCCCTCTATGGAGCCAGCCACTAGCGCCCGAGCTTTATGCCGGACTGCTTCCGAGGTGGTGCACCACCCCGACTGTGGGCCGATTTTTTGTCAATATTTTTTATTATTGCAATTTATTCTCTGCCGAGATATATAGCCAGTAGCCCTCAAGGTGTGTATCGGTCTAAAACGTGAGATGCACCTGAAGGATGACGTAAGACCGCTGATCCTAGTAGCCGCTGAGACTCAGGTTGATTTGCAAAATCAGCCTGAGGATCATGTCCAAGCTTGGCAGAATACTTCGGGACACTAAAAACGGCGTGCTCAGTCCTCGAGACTCAGGTTGGGTGCGGCCGACCAACTTGAGGATCAAAATCTCCTCGGAAACTATATTGCACATAAAATTTTCTGCATTGGACAAGCAATGCAGTAGCCCCCGAGACACTGGTCGGGTGGTAACACCAGATCAGGGGATCAATGTGCCCCTTTAATATTTATAAATAATAAGCCCGAAGCCCAGTAACCCCTGAGCCTTAATACGGGCACGAGTGGCCGAATTAAGGATCAATATCCATAGCAAAATCACAAATTATGTGTAATGACTCTATGTATCCAAGTACTTTACGTCATTAATGCTCGGATCCGCATTGTACAAAACTTTGTTAACCGACCATCGGCTTCCACCTCCTCGGCCAGTAGCCGAGGAGTGTTTGTCCTACTTTATAAAGCCTTTATGAGGGCAAAGATTTACAAAAAACAAGGCAACCTGGCCATACGGTTTTATAAACAAAGGTACGCAGAGAGTTATATCACTGTTTAACAGAAGAAATGTCTTCCAAAGAAAATAGTCCCGCTATCGGTTCCTTTCTTTGGGTTGTCATGCTAAGCATGATCATTAAACCTCAACTCTAATGTAAGAGCAAAATATTGAGGATTTAGTTTGGGAGGCCAGTTAATAGCCCCCGCTAGTGTTCGGCGACAGTCCGGGTCAAGCCGTAAACACTTCGGCCAATGTTATGAACGGCCCATCATTTAACATAGTCATCGGATCACTGACCAGTTTACGCTTATTGTGAAAGTCAGTTTTCGGCTTTCTCCACTGAGGTGCTAAACCATGTGAGCTGGAAGCACAATCGCAGTGGTTCTCCCTTTGCACGCCTAGCCGAACAAAACGGAACGTAGGAAGCAAGTGCAGGAGCCGGGCAACCCAACTATTGACCGAAGACACAATTCGAAACCGATGCATATATAGCAATATCTGAGAGTGTTTTTTGTTGAATCCCTAAAGGTGTCCGGTGTTGCACTGCGAGACTAATGCTAGAGAAGCACAAATAGTTTAAAAGTGCCAAAAAGCTTGGAAAACCAAGAAACGTCAATAAAAACATGACGTCCGAACAATATCAAGTGTTCGGTGCCAATCCGAAAGTTGGTCTTAGAAAAAAGAAGTGCTTCTGTCGTGCTTTAACATGATACATCCTATCTCAAGACTTCGAGCGGGTCATCCTACGGCTTCAACCTCCTATCCCGAGGGCGGAGTACTTCTCATCAGGCCAGTTTAGCAAACTAAACTCTAGCGGCTTTGAGAGAGAAATTAGGCTCCCCGGCTAGTGTCCGCACACTCGTGTCGAAAAAGGAGTGATAAATAATAATAAAACTTTGCAACGACTAAGAAGAAGAAAACTTATTATAAAACGGCTCAAATAAACTTAAGAGCCCCCAAGTGACTTGGGTAGAAGAATGATTGCATGTACCGAAGTACTTATATCATATCTATGTTCAACCGAACTTTAAACGCGTCTTAACCGACCATCAGCTTCTCCCTCTTCGGTCAAGGACCGAAAAGTGTTATGTACTCCATCGGTCGAGAATATCAACGGTGTTTCCAATAACCAGGCAATCAGGCCATAAGGCTGTAACAGACAAAGCGCGCTTAGGGAACTTATGCTATATTACCGTGAAGTGTAAGAAGCATCTTCGAAGAAAATAGTACCCCCACTGATACCTTTCTTCAGTGCTCATTGTTATTATGAGACTTGTGCAATAGATTTTGTGTACTCGTGAGTTCCGTTGTGTGCCGACCATCATTGAAAACTATAAGAGCGCTAGCTTTCGGCTTCACCCAGTTTGAGGTACGGCTCGGTTGACCCGATCGTGACAATCGCAGAGGTGCTCCCTTTACTCCCTAGCCGAACAATCGGGAACGTAGGGGTAAACACAAGAGCAAGGAAACCCAGCTTGCAAATCGCCTAAGTCAATATGGTGCATATTGTGGCGTAATACACGAACAAGGAACGAAGCCGTACAAGTATAATCATATGCAACAGGAAAAGCTTCATAAAGGAAGCCCCCAAGTAAACGGGGTATTTGAATTTATGCGTCACAAACAAAGTTTGGGCAAGGAAATTTTTTACAAGCAACTTTTTTCCAAAAAAGTATAATGCTTGGTCGAACCGAGCACAAGTTAGAAATTAAAGCTTTGAGCATGAAAGCGACTTAGCTGATTAATGTGTTCGGTATTGATGACGCGGTCCGAGCTTGATGCGGGGCAAGGTTCCATCCCCCAAGCTGGTCCCGAGGTGGCGGAACGGAGAGCTCGACACGCCGAAGTGGTGACATAGCACGGTCAATGCAGACCGGCAGAGTGACGCCGAAGTCCCCGGATCATTTTCCTGTGCACAAAATAGTGCAAACCGGAGATAATAGTAATAATGATAATTTTAAAAAAAATGTTGCATAATAAATAATTTATGCAAAGTGAGGAATAGAAGAAATATGGCCTGGCGCCGAAGTCAATGTCGAGGCAGGGCATCGGCGTGATGTAGTAAAGGCGTGGCAAAGCCTGAATTCACAGGTCAGTCCGAGCTCCGGATGCGGCGTTCGCTGGACTATGTACGGAAATTGATCGAACCACCACACGACCGTCGTTAATGCGGTCACCATTTAATAGACCGAGGCAAAGCCCTCGGCCCAGCTAACATGACGGAGCTGGTCGGCTAGTGACGCCGAAGTGTCCGGAGTAGGTTGATGAAGAGATGGCGAAGCCCACGGTCCAGCCGAGATGTCGAAGCCTCGACGTCAGCCGATGAGTCGAAGTAGGTTGGCGTGATGGACACCAGCTTGAAGAAGCAATAGTGCGGCCCTGTCGATGCAGGTCGTGACGTGGTCGATGCCGGCTTGATGAAGCGACCGTGCGACGATGCCGGTATGCCCGCTCCGTGTAATCCGTGGGGCAGCTATGTTGATGATGATTTATCCTTCGCGATGCCGGACTCTTGTTCGGCTTGCCGAGATGATGATCTGAAGAAGTTGAGCTCGGCTAAAGTGACGACGTGTCTAGCGCAGGTCGGCAGCCGTGGAGTAATATTGACGGCCTGGTTTGACACCAGCATGATGTTGAAGATCATGTTCAAAAGATCTTAAAGTTAGTGGGATGTGTTCGGAAACAAAACACAATACCCGTACAAAACTTCCTTCAAAAGGGATGTCCGAAATCCCGTTCATAAAAAAGATGAACTCGGGTCGGATTCGTTTTCGCGCAGAAAACAGATCCAAAAAGTGATGCACTAATCGGAAGGTTCCCCGAGTTTGGACGGTCGGATCGAGCTGAAATTTTGAGAGGTTGTAGATATAGGAATTCCGCAGTCGATCAACGGTTGGATCTTCCAAAGGACGTCCGATCTAGAAGCTGGACACCACGCCCTAAACTCATCCAAATTCCTATCCAGATTTGACAGGGCTCCGGTATATCGTGGATTGCGAGAGATTCCTCCATCGGAACTCGACGAAATTTTCCAGGGTTGTTATAGACCCAATTCCACTCAATTCCACCAAAGCGATCGTCAAAGCAATACTCGAGGATGTGGTGGCGGCAGATACGAGTTCCTGTCCAAAAAACAGCACGGTCGCTTGAGGGCAATGTTGACATTGAGCCCCCGAGCTCCATAGATAATTTCTCCATGATCTTGATAGAGACCGGAGTTGATGTTTGATGAAGGCCCTCGTCCGAACATGGTGATCCGAACACGGGGCACAATTCTTGGTCGAACCAAGGTGACCAGTCAAACTGGTGATGAAGACGCCGAAGTCGTAGTTGATCTGCAGGCGAGCCATCGATCCTTTTGTCGATCACACAGCGGAACTCTCAATGAAAGCACCAATGTCGGTGTCAAAACCGGCAGATCTCGGTAGGGGGTCCCGAACTGTGCGTCTAGGCCGGATGGTAACAGGAGGCAGGGAACACTATGTTTTACCCAGGTTTGGGCCCTCTTGATGGAGGTAAAACCCTATGTCCTGCTTGATTAATACTGATGATATGGGTAGTACAAGAGTAGATCTACCACGAGATCAATGAGGCTAAACCCTAGAAGCTAGCCTATGGTATGATAGTATGTATATAATCTATCGACTAGCCTGGCCTCGGTTTATATAATGCACCAGAGGCCTAGGATAACAAGAGTCCTAGCCGAATACGCCGGTGGGGAGGAGTCCTTGTCTTGATCGCCAAGTCTTGTGGAATATTCCTTGTATGCGGCAGCTGTCCGAACTGGCCCATGAGTATACGGCCATGGGGGTCCTCGGCCCAATCTAATAGATCGGGAGATGACGTGGTGAGTACCCCCTAGTCCAAGACACCGTCAGGGTGCCCCGGCTAGGATTACTTGCCCTGCTCTCGTCCGTATTGCCCTAGATCCCCTTTCTCGCTTTCCTCCCTCTTGCTCCCGAAATCCTCCAAATCCGTCTCAATCCTTCGCATCCGGCATGCCATGGCGACTCGCAAGTCCCTGGCTGATGCTTGGTACACGCCGATCCTGGATTCCCCGAATTTGTCGGAGAAAAACCTCGCCCTCGCGCGCCTGATGACGGTGGCGCAGGGCAGCGAGGGGGCGACTGTGCTCAAGGTCGGCTTTGACCAGCCTGAGGGCAAGGGGAGCACGTTCTACCCGTTCTTCATGAGTGCCATTGTCGCCGGTCTGGTGCCTCCTTTCTCTGAGTTCTTCCATGTCGTTCTCCGCCAATACAACTTGCAGGCCCTACATCTCCACCCCAACTATGTCCTTCTCCTGACGATTTTCGCCTACTATTGCGAGGCTCATGTTGGTGTGAAGCCCTCGGTGGCCTTGATATGCCACTTTTTCTCCCTCCGGGTTTCTGGCGCTCAGGTCTCCGCATGCGCGAGCTTCATTGCATATTCCAGCTCCAACGCCATCTCAAAGCCTGGGAAGAGGATCGAACGCTACTGGAGCAAGTGGGTCATGATGGATGTCGGGCGCCTCCACCCTCGTCTGGTATTGCCCACGGGGCCACCTAAGTCCGTTGACGCATGGTCCCATGCGGAGCTCATCGACCCTCGCGCGAAGGCGGTGTTAAGGAGGATGAACGCAGACCCGAGGCCAAGCAACATGGGGGCGCCGAAGCTGACCGGGGCCACGCTCCTAAGGGAGTTCTTGGAGCACTGGGTGGCTCTGCTCCAAGAGCACTCGCTCCCACTATGGAGGCTTGGAGGAGCATACGCCGCCCTGTGCCTGAGCTCCGAGGCCCTGACCGACGAGGATCTGACTGCGGCCCTCCATTCCTTGGTTGGGGGAGACGTGACGAGCCCGGTGGGCGCGCCCATCCCCCTGTTCCTTCATGATGACTGGGAGCAGGTGGTGAACTCCATGCCCACCTTCAACGGTGAGGGGTTGGTGCTCGCGGAAGCTCCCAAAGATCTGGCGGTCCTGGCGATGGTGAACTTGTCCTCCGGCAGCTCCAGCGGGGGAAAGGGGGAAGAAGAGGCAGAGGAGGAAGCGTCCGACTCGGAGGAGACTGGCGAGGATTGGGGGGAGTCCTTCCCTCGGTGCAGGTCCCAGGCCCTCCGCTCCATGCCGGACGACGACGAGGCCAGTGCCAGGCGAGGAAGGGAGGGCTCTTCCTCGGTCACGAGGAAGGGCAGGTCGAGCATGGTTCCCCCAGGGTCTGCTCTGGTCCCTGGGGGGTCCAAGGCCAGCTCCATCCCTCCTGACGCGCCTTCTGCTTCCGGGCCCCCCAAGGCTGACCCCCGCTGCAGGCTCTCGGGCTTCAAGTTTGGCCGGAGGTTGCTTGAGTCCACGGACGACGTCCAGTAAGTGCTCGATTCGTTCTCTGCTTGGTTTCTGCCGTTGAGGCTTGACGTTTGCGCTCTTTTAGCAGGCCGGCACCTGCAGCCAAGAGGTTGAAAGAGGCTTCTGCGGCCCCATTTGGGGCGAATCAGTCTGCCGGGGCGACGCCTTCGGCTGTTGGGGGAGAGGATGGCAAGGCCCGCGCCTCTCTGACCCAACCGCCCTCGCGAGGCCAACTGGGGCACCCCGGCGAGGAGTCAGCCCCCGTGGCCCCGCTGGACCTGGAGTCGACTGTGCCCGACGCTGCGGCCATGGCGGCCAAGGCTCAGGAGGTCCCTTCCTGCCAAGCCATGGTCACGCTGCCATCTTCTCTGCCTGCTCCACAGGTTCTTGTCTCTTCTGCTCCCTCCGCTGCTGTCCTGGACCAGGTTGCCAATGAGATGAGACAACTGCGGGAGGATCTCTTAAGCGCAGACCCTTGTCTGGTGGCCGGGTGCCTGGAGTTGGCCTCTGGCTGGGCCCGTTCTGCTGCTTCCGTCCGAGCGGTGCTGAGCCAGGCCGTGTCGTCCTCCAACGAGGAGAAGTGGGCCACTAACCAAGCCAAGGCCGCTCGCGATGCTGCAACTGCCCAGGGCTGCTGCAAGACGCTTGAGGCCGAGCTGCAAGGCCTGCGCGACGAGCTCGCCAAGGAGGTGCACAGCCGCCAGGAGAAGGAGAAGGAGATGAAGGCTAGAGAGGCCGCCGCCAAGGACCGGGACGCCAAGCTTGATGATCGCCACAGCCGACTGGAGTCGCTGGAGCAGTCGCTGAAGGCGGAGAGGACCGAGCTGGACGCCAAGGCGAAGGTCCTGATGGAGGACCGGGTGGCCTTCGCGAAGCTGGAGAAGAAGGCTCGTGGCATACTGAAGACGCTGTATGAGAGCGGCCTGGAGGAGCCATTGGCTGGTGCGGAGGACGGCCCCGCCAAGCTGCTCCCCTTCCTGGTTGATGCGCTTGAGGACGTCGCGGGCGGCCTTGGCCCACCGGTCGAGGCCGAGGCGCGTGCCCTGTCTTGTGTGGCGCTGAGGCATGTCCTCAGCCAAGTCTACCTGTGCGACCCCAACGTCGACTTCGACAGCTTGCTGGAGCCCGTGAGCGGCGACCGTGCCGCTGCCGCCGCTGAGGCCGTGAGAGGCCGAGCCGAGGTTATGCTGGGGAAGTTCCGCTCCCCCGGCGTCCTTTCGGGTGCGGTGCCGCCGGCCTCGTGACCTCGAGAGGCGAAGCCGTCCAGCGTGACTCCACCACCGGCGACGGCGTTACTAGGGAGTGATCCCTTTGCGACTTCCATCTTGTTTTATTCCTGCACATGCACCATGCCTCGCGGAGGCATTTAAACTTGTGTTTGGTGTTGTGGAACAATCTTATGGCTTGTAATATTTGCTTTGAATTTCCTGGAATTTGCATTTTCCTCTCCTACTTTCTTACGTCTGCGTCGGCAGGGCCCAGCCCTGCGCGTACCTCATCCAGCGTTAGCCCCGACCGGAAACCATGGATGGGACTAAGGAGTGAGGGGCTACGTGGCAAGTTAGGCTCCTGAGTCGCGATGCTCAAGAGTCCCCCTTGACGCGCAAGAAACAAGTAGGGAAGGGGGAGCAAGGAGTGGATTGATCGTTCTACGTCGGTAGGGCCTGGCCCCGCACGTACCTCACCCAGCGTTAGCCCCGACCGGAAACCATGGACGGGACTAAGGAGTGAGGGGCTACGTGGCAAGTTAGGCTCCTGAGTCGCGATGCTCAGGAGTCCCCCTTGACGATCAAACGGGTTTCGTACCTTGGCTCCGCTCGGGGAGTGGCGCGACACGACCAGGTCCAAGGGACCTGGCTGGGTGGCGTGCGCTCGGGCGAGGCCCGGGCATAGCCCCCGTGTCCAGCCCCCTCGTGCGGCACTCCCGAGGGGAGGCGTTGCGATGGTGCCGGACACTAAGCTCTGGGCTCCCTGAGGTTGGTACGGCCGTGGGCCGCCCTTAGTTGTTTATCACCAGCGCGGAGCATAGCGCTTCCGTATGTGTACGGGCATAGCCGCTCCTCGGTAGTGTCGTCAGCCAGCGCGGAGCATGGTGCTTCCACCAGTGCGTGGGAGGGGGCTCCCCTCCGGGAGGAGCCCCCGGGGCGTGTACAGCCCCGCCCTGACACGTGGCCGGCACGGTATGGCTAGGAGAGGTGTATCTGGGCACCCGTGAGCCAGCGCGGGACTCACGAGGCCCTACCTCGAGGCGGGTTGCGCCTGGCTCTAGGCCTTTATCAATTGGTGTGTTCCTGCAGGGTTGTTAGAATGCAAATGCTCTACGTCCTCAGGTCCCGGCCCTCGAGCGAGCTCAGCCGCCGCTGGTATGACAGGTCGCGATGCCGTGGGTCAAGGCCAGGGGGTGAGGGCTGGAGAGCCAGTGAGAGCCCATGAGTCGCGATGCTCAGGCGCCCCCTTTTAACATGCAAGCACTTTGCATTACGACAAGCAGTAGGTGATAATTATGGGAATCAGATTAAGCATGAAAGAACAACTTCATCCTAAGGTAAATGCTGGAAAAGCAACTGCCGCTGGGTCGGGCCCGAGCGGCGTGGGGATGATGCAGCCCGAGGGGCGCCCCCAACTAGGTAAATAAAGAGCATAACCAAAATGGATACATGCCGCGGGGACGGACCCACGCGGCCTGGGAATGGTGCAGCCCTGTGGGCGCTCCCAGCTGAAAGTAGAACTCTGAAAGATGTCACCTGGTGCTGTTGAAGATGAAGTGATGCTGAGGAAGTGAGCGATGCGCGGTGAAGATGCCGGCCCTCATGAGCCCCCAGGCCCAAGGGCCTCGGGAGGCTCCGGTGGCGCGTGCTGGTCTTCGGGAACCATCGCTACCTCCGCCGGGACCGCGCGATGCCTGACCTCCTGAGCCTCCAGAATGCTCCTCATCAGGCGCTGATGTGCGGCGACCGCGCTCGGCAGGCCGAAGGGCATGCGAACGTAGCTGTGAGGTGGTCCCTTGCAGCGCCCTACGACCGAAGGCCATAGGCGCTCCTGGGGCGCAGCTCGATTGAGCCCTGGTACATCAACGCAGACACACAGTCCTCCATCCTCACCTAGATGTGGGGCCACGGCAGGTAAGCGGCGGTTGCCGTGCATGACTCTGCACTCTTGTAGCTCATGGGTGTTCCTTGCGATGAACTCTTGAGGGTTTGGTCTCCTTTGACTTGTACCTTCCTGAGGGAAGCGTGCTTGAAAGCACCCCTCCAAGTGGTGCCCGAGCGCCTCCCCCGCGACCTTGGCAAGGTCGGCGGCTCTCCAAGAGAGAGCCCCCGAGCCCTGCCTAGGGAGGGCGCCGGGCGCGCCTTCCTATGCGTGAGAGGGTGGCGCTCCCTGATCGGGTGCGAATCTTGACGCAATACCTCCGGAGGTGCCTGCCTCCTTGTGGCTTGGGCCAGGTGAGGTCTTCTTCTTCTTGAGCATCGCCTCGGGAGGCCTCCCACTCCTGTGATCTGGGTCTTCGATTGATGCGGCTTGGAACGCACGCTCAAGCGAGCACACTGCGTCCCTTTCTTCACAGGGTACAGTGATGACTCCACCGCTTCCTGGCATCTTGAGGACATTGTAACCATGGTGAGTCACTGCCATAAACTTGGCTAGGGCTGGGTACCCAAGGATGGCGTTGTACGGCAGGCGGATGTGAGCGACGTTGAAGTCGATGAGCTCGGTGCGGTAGTTGTTGCGTTGCCCGAAGGTGACCGGAAGGCGAACCTGCCCAATTGGAACAGTGGAACCATCGGTGACTCCTGAGAAAGGCTTGGTTGGCTGAAGCTGGTCGTACGGCACTTGGAGATTGTCGAACGTCTCGACGGACAGGACGTTGAGTCCTGCCCCGCCATCGATGAGGGTCCTGGTGACCTGCACATTGTTGATGACTGGGGAGCAAAGTATCGGGAGGATTCCGGCCGTTGCCGCACACTTGAGCTGGTCTGCGGAACTGAACGTGATCGCGCACGTAGACCACCAAAGAGGGCGCGCGGCCTCAAGCTTGGGAAGGACTGCATTCACCTCGCGAGCAAACTGCTTGAAGATGCGTTGTGAGGCTGGGGCCTGGGCGCCACCCAAGATGCAAGCAATTGCACGCGGCTCTTGGAAGCCCCCATCCCCATCGTCTTGGTGTTGGTCTTCGTTCCTCCTTGGTCGAGGTGGCAGAGGAGGGAGGCCTGTGTTGCCGTGCGGGTGGCCCTCACGAGGCTAGTCCCTACAGCCTCCCTCGCGAGGCTGGTCCTGCCAGCGGTCCTCGCGAGGGCGGTCACGCCATCCCTGGCGAAGGCCACGGTATTCCCATCATCCGCCACCTCTTCCTCCTCCTCGTCCATAGCCCCTGTAGTTGCGCTCTTGGCGTCGGCCGATTCGCCCATCTCGCACGGCTCTGAGCTCTTGACATTCGTTGGTGTTGTGGGTGTGGAGGTCATGGTACACGCAGTATTGTCCACCCTTGGATGACTCAGGCTGATCCCTGCCTCGCTTGGTGTCCGATTCCGCTGCTACCACGATAGCCCCCTTGCACTTCACATCTTTGGCCTTGAGATTCTTTTCTTCCGGGTTGGCTGTCGGGAGCTCGAGGAGGGAGATACACCCTTCCTCAGCCCGGCGCACTTGGTCGCCAAGTTGAACAGCTCCAGGGATGTGCACAGGTCTTCATGGATTGCTAGCTCCTCCTTCATCTTGACGTCACGCACGCCGTCGGAGAAGGCTGAGATGATAGCTTCTTTAGTTACCTTGGGGATCTTGAGGCGAGCGTAGTTAAAGCGCTGGATGTACTTCTGCAGGGTTTCTCCTGGCTGTTGCTTGATGCGGCGCAGGTCGCTCACGGCCGGGGGGCGGTCGCGAGTGCCCTGGAAGTTGGCGATGAAGCGGGTGCGCACCTCGCTCCAGGAGGAGATCGTGCCGGGAGCCAGGTTCAGGAGCCAGGTGCGGGCGCTGTCCTTGAGCGCCATGGGGAACCAATTCGCCATGACCTTTTCGTCTCCGTTGGCGGCTACGATGCCCAGCTCGTAGAGCTGCAGGAACTCCGCGGGGTCCGCTGTGCCATCATAGTGGGGAGGGAGGTCAGGCTTGAACTTGCCTGGCCATGTGACGCCGGGCAGCTCGGGGGTGAAGGCGAGGCAGCCCGCCGTGGCCACTGGCGCCCTTTGCTGGTGCTGGACTTGTTCTTGCGGGTCACCATGCACCGCCACTGGGAGCAGCGCGAGGTCTTGTGGTGGAGGCGCTGGGGCGCGATCTTGGCGCGCCGGCGCTGGGAGCGCGCGAGCACCTTCCCGGGGACGTGGGATCTCTTGGCAGCTCCCTTCTTGCTGCCCAGGCGCCGGACATGGAGGGTCCCGCCCTGGGGCTGCGCGCCTTGGAGCCAAGGCACCTTCTTGGGGAGGAGGCGGCGGAGGCACCTCCTAATCCTCGCCCCCTGCACAGGACGGAGGGTGAGGCAGCGAGAGGGACCGTAAGGGGGAGCCCCCTGCGGCACTGACAAGCTCGGTGATGCGGGCGAGCCAGTCCTCGTAGAGGTCGTCGATGGGGCGATAGTGCAGGAGCTCCCGCGCCAAGAGCAGTGAGGCGTGCGCATCCATGGGTGCGCGACGGGCGTGGGACGACGAGCCAGCTAGAGTCAGCGACGGGGTGGCGGTGCGGCCATCCTGCCGCACCGAAGGATGCTGGCATGAGGCCTGCTGCTCCTTACTCGCCGGGCCGGTGGCGGCGTTGGCGGCGGGCGACGGGGAACGACGAGGGGGGCCGCCGACGGGCGCCGTCTGGGCGACGCGAGTGGCGCGAGCAGCCTGGCGCTCGGCGCGAGCCCAACGAGCGTCAGCCATGGACACGACGGAAGATCACACGCGAACAGCGGAAGAAAGATTCCGGCGCACCCCTACCTGGCGCGCCAAATATCAGATTTCGGGTTCTGGCAGACCCTTGAGATTCGAACACTGGGGTGCACACGGAGATCTCTCCCCTACCGATCTACATCCGATCCTCTCGTGCGAACTAAGATGAAAATGATGAACAACACAAGAGACACGAGGTTTATACTGGTTTGGGCCACCGTTGTGGTGTAATACCCTACTCCAGTGTGTGGTGTGGTGGATTGCCTCTGGGGCTGATGATGGACAGTACAAGGGAAGAATAGCCTCGCGAGGGGTGTTCTTGAGCTGATGTGGTGTGTTCTACTTAGTCTCTACTGGGTTTTCCCCCTTCTCCTCTCTCTCCTTTTCCTCTCTCTTTCTCTTCTGTCCCTTTTCCTTTGTGGAGGCTAGCTCTATTTATAGAGGCCTTGGGCCTCTTCCCGAATAATTGAGCGGGAAGGGCACCAACAATTGGCCATTTTAAAGGGGAACATCTAGTATAAGTTATCTTGACCAAAGGTGGTCTTCGGCTGCCAAAAGCACTGGTGATGACACCGTCTTGGGCTCCACGGTGACCTCCGTCCGGCCATCCGGCTGGTCTTGGTCTCGTTGCACTGGAATGGTAACCTTTGCCTGATACCTTGGCCTATGCTTGCCCCCTTTGCACCAAAGGGGAAACAAGGACCCTGCGCAGGCCGGCGCCCGCATGGCGCCCTCCTGGCCTTGATCGTCATGGCTTGCGTCATGGGATCCTCGCGAGGTACCCTTGCATTGATCTCTCCGCCTCCTCGCGAGCCTGCCTGATGAGGCCGCACTTGAGGAAGCTTCCTGTCGTCTGCCCCGCGAGGCTTGGCCCCTCGCGAGGGTCTTGAGCTTGGGCTGATGAAGATGGGCTGATGAAGATGGGTCTTGAGAAGGTAGGCAAGTTTGGGGACCCCCGTTCCCAGAACACTGACACATACGATGAGCCAAAGCGCCACATAGTTCTTTCTGGGAAGAGAAACATCGTGGGAGTGGATGACAAGACAGACATGTCAGAAGATTATGAAAAGTTTGATGAAATTTCTCCATTCACAGTGAATATTGACCCAGGCATCTAGTTAAACGATGAAGATTTTCCATGGCTACGGCGCAAAGTGACACACGCGAAGAAAAAGTTTCACACCCAAAGATCTGGGATGTGATCGGCTTCACTATCATCACTTTCTTCTGTGTTTCACACCCAGGAGGGAATCTCTGTAATAGTTACGGTAGTTATGTGTTTTGGCATTTGAAACGCGAAGAAATTTTATGTGCAAACAAATTCTTTCATGCATTTATTGATTTTTTCACCTAAATGACCCTGAAATTGAAAAGCATTTCAAATGAACTCAAAAAAGGTTGAAAGTTGGCATGGTATCATAATTTCACCCACATAGCATGTGCAAAAAAGTAGAGAGGGTTACGCAAAAACTGGATGCACTTCGTGTACAAAATGGACAATCTCTTTCAAAGTATCAGGGTTTCGGACGAAAACTCATTCGTTACAAAGGCATTTCATTTTTTAAATAACCTAAGCATTACCAAATTGAATATAATGATAAAACACACTAATCTTAAACATAAGAAAAAAGAATCATTGAAAAATCTATTTTCAAAGTTAAGTTATTCACAAACTAGTGATTCACATAAATTTCAAATAATTCAAAATTTAAACTATTCAAAATTGTAAACTACCGGCACTAATAGAAAGTTTGTAATTTTTTGTACCTAAAGCAAAAATATTCACCAAGAAACTCTAAATACAGCAAAAAACAACTCAAAAATAAATAAAACAAAAATAAATAAAGCAAAAAAAAGCCAGCCTACTGCACCACAAAGGCCTGCATATGACTAGAAACCCAACCTGTTGTTGGGCTAGGATGCAGGCCCGCAAAGGCCGAGTAGGCCCACAGGTCAGCACAGAACATTAGGCCTAGTAGGCCTGCTTTGGAGAGGAGCTCGAGAGAGCTACTGCACTTATAAGCCAGTGTGGACGCCCCTTGGCTAGCGAGGTGGGAGTAAACATGACGCACCGCACCTGCGCCAGCACACCCCCTTTAGTACCGGGTGGTGGCTCAAACCGGTACTAAAGGGGGGGTCTTTCGTACCGGTTGGAGCCACCACCCGGTACTAAAGGGGTGCCGTTCCCGTCGCTTGGCCTGGCCAAAACAAACCTTTAGTACCGGTTGGTGGCTTCAACCGGTACTAAAGGTTGTTCTATATAAGAAAACACTTCAAAAAATTTGTCAGTTTCTCATCTCTCCCTCTGCTTCT
>NC_041392.1:297522664-297524209 GCF_002162155.2 Triticum dicoccoides | reverse complement strand
TCCCCATCCCCATCATCACCGCCTGTCTCCGTCCCCATCGCCGCCCCCCGTCGTCGCACCTCGCCGGTGAGCTCCTGCCCCAGCCGCACACACACACACTGTGTTATAGAAATGTTAGTTATATAGAAATGTTTTTTAGTTATAGAAATATTAGAAATGTTAGTTATATAGAAATGTTAGTTATATAGAAATATTAGAAATGTTAGTTATATAGAAATGTTAGTTATATTAGAAATGTTAGTTATATAGAAATGTTAGTTATATAGAAATGTTTTTTTAGTTATAGAAATATTAGAAATGTTAGTTTTAGTTATAGAAATATTAGAAATGTTAGTTTTAGTTATAGAAATATTAGAAATGTTAGTTTTAGTTATAAAATTTAGAATTTGCATATATGAAATCACAATCCATCATTTAAAAATGTTACTTTACTTTTGCGGCATATAGTATTTGTTGTCGACGATGCCCGGCCTGCATCCTCGCCGTCGACCAGTTTGCGACGACGTCCTGCTTCAGAGGACCCATGTCCGAGATTGGGCTCCGTCCCATCCATGCCGAGAAGCAGCATGGGTTCCGCCCCGGGCGACGCATTGCTGGATAGCTACCCAGTGGATGACATCATGGAGAACACTAACTGCGAGCTACACTTCAAAATGAAGAACATATCCATGAAGGTGGCGGACGCCGTTGCTTTTACAAATCCCCCCGAGGCAACCTTCCATTGCAACCCGATTCCAGCGGGCTATGCTCGTGTCTTGGTTGATGAGGTGGTGGACCAACATTCGGGGCTAGAGCTTGACATTCCTAGAGGTGACGAGGAGCACACACTGGGAGAGGCCAACCATCGTATCATCCTATGGAGAAAGGATTGCATCATCTTTCGAAGGCCACCGACACCGCGTCATCCGACTCCTCGTCGAAGTCCGCCACCGAGTCAGCAGACTCCCACTCCTCCAAGTCCACCAACGCGTCAGGCCACTCCTCCTCCAAGTCTGGCACAGCTTCAGGCCACGCCTCCTCCTCCAAGTCCGGCAAAGCGTCAAGCCACTCCTCCTGCAAGTCCGGCACAGCTTCAGGCCACTCCTCCTCCTCCAACTCAGCCACGTCAGCCATCTTCGCCGCCTCAGCAATCACGGAAGAGAGCCGTCTCAGCTATGGTGCGTAGCGGTACAAGTCGAGGTAGTATTGGAGGTACAGACGGTGGCAAGCGATTTCAATATGGTCCAAACATCCTCACGCCTCTTCCGCAGAGGCCTTACGACAAGTCCGAGGAGGAAAACACAGCCATATCGAAGGCCGAGGTGGAAGCCCATTTTGCACCGGAACCACCACCGCCGCCAAGGGAGAAAGTGCATGAGGAAAAGATTGACCACTTCATTCGTATGGCTACACCACCAGCTCCCAAGCCTGTTGACACAGACTATGAGCGCCACCTTAGGAAGTTAAATCAAGCATGTCTATTGAAAGAGGCGAGCTCGAGCAAATCAACTGGCAAAAGGAGCAGTAAAACCGTTCCCTAGCTAGGAGAACAGGCAGCGCAATCAA
>NC_041392.1:297490235-297522400 GCF_002162155.2 Triticum dicoccoides | reverse complement strand
ACATGAGAGTATGCGCGCCCAATATTATTGTGGGAAAACCGTTAACGTTCCCAGGCTTGTGGTAATAACAGAGGAGCATATTGAGCAGGCTGAAAGGCTCATGATCACTGTTGGACAACTCCTTGACATCGAGCCCATGTCCCAGCTTAGAGAGGAGGAAATAAAATGGAAATATGTCTGGGGCCAACCTTTGGTCGAGCCAGACGAGGTCAAGAAGCTCCCAACGAGAATGTATGAATTGCATCAATGGTACATGGACATTACCAAGATTTCCAATCAAGAGTCCCTCATGGTGAATGTCAAGAAGGATCATTACTACCATGAGAAAGCTGTGTCCATTGAGTATTCAGAACTATTTCAGTTATACAATCAAGACGCACTCGACAAATGTATTGTCAGTTGCTATTGTCTATAAGTGATTTATTTCTTTAATTTAAGTCTCAAGCTAGCTATAGTGATCATTTTGATCAATCATTACCTGTAATTATCCTCACTATATTATTTTCTGTGGTATTATGCAGGATGAAGATTTATGAAATGAAAAAAGGTGGACTCTATGGCATTGGGTTCATTGACCCAAATACCATTAATGAATACACATGGAAATTAGATCCATATTATGAAAAAAAGTGTAGAGGAAAGCATGCTATAGTTCTTCAAGTGCCTCAATACCAATGAAGATATACTACTTCCTTACAACTTTGAGTGAGTCACACTGTCTTGTACTACAAATTCTGTTTTTGCCTACTAGCTAGCTACATGTTTTTGCTTACATATGCCCGCTTAATTAAGACATGCAAACGTGTGTGCATGCAGATTTCACTGGATCTTGTTAATCATTAAAGTTGATGAAGGAACAGTTGAAATACTGGACTCACTACTTAAAAAAGCAAGTGACTACACCATCTTGTTTGGGATAGTCAACAGGTAATTTCAATCATAATTAACTATATCTCGGCCTATTTAGTTCATCATTTCCTGATATGAACTATTTAATAACCCCTTTATTCATTTTCTTTGTCGGCGGGCAGGGCTTGGGCAAAGTTCATCAGCGTCACTCCAGGCCAATGGAAACGAAAGCTAAAATGGTATCGACCCAAGGTAAGTAATTAAGTAGTACTAGCTAGCTACCATATATTTAATTATCATGCTTGATTAACTATTATCTGATCAAATTCCATTCTCGTAAAGGCCCTGAAGCAGGCGCCGGGGAATAATCTGTGTGCATACTACATTTGCGAGAACATTCGCATGATGGCGTCCGAAAGGAGCAGATCTCAAAGACAGGAGTGGGTACGTTTGTCAGAACATTATTCACAATTTTTACACCATTATCGATATCTAGTCACACAACTAATACACATGCATATTGATCTCCTTCTTAACAATTCAAAGAGGTGCGGGAGCAGCTCCTAGCAGAGGAGCGCATGGAAGCAATTCAAGAGGAAATAGCGGGATTTTTGCTCGACCAGGTCATAGATCCCAAAGGAGAATACTATTACCCGCTACCGCCCCCATGAACCACTTCCAATTGTCATCGTGCTCCGAAGGCACCAATTAGGCTAATGCCACTGGCTCCAAAGGCACCAATTAGGAGAAATTGTATATAGCTAGCTAATTGTATATATATATATATACATGTGTGTATATATGTCTGAATTAATTAATGGTGGTTGTGAGACATTCGATGATATATATATATATATATATATATATGATCGGTTCTACTAGAAATTCTATTTCTATATATGCATAACGTGTACAATATGTAGTATCATAAAATACCAGCAAACGAAAAAGAATTAAATGGAAAACACAAAACTAAATGAAAAAGAAATCATAAACCCAAAACCCCCCAACCTTTTAATACCAGTTGGTGTCACCAACCGGTACTAAAGGGCTCCCTGCCCCCGGAGCTGGCTCGTGCCACGTGGTTTCCCTTTAGCACCGGTTCATGTTGAACCGGTACTAAAGGTGGGGGGCCTTTAGTGCCCACACTTTAGTGTCGGTTACCGAACCGGTGCTATTGCCCGGTTCTGCACTAGTGAACCATGGAAATTCATGTTTAATTAAAACTTCATCTTTAAATCCACACCTCATTATTTAAAATGTCAATGTGTTTAGGCAGGGAGAGAGAGAGAGAGCGAGAGGGAAAGAGCGATTGAAAATTGCAGGTGTGCCTTGATAAACCAAACACGGTGTGAAATATAACCCTTTGAAATTGTAAGGGTGTATGAATGGGCACATAGGTGGGATTGCGAGTCGGCCATGTATCATCGACATGGATGGTGAAGGAGAAGAATAAGGAGGAGGACAATAGTGGTTTCATGGGAAAAAGAAGTCGACAATGCCACCTGATGTTGATGTGCATGAGGATCCATATATTAGACAAATTGATGTAAATTACTCCAATACTTTTTTAGTGATATCAATCTAATATGTGTGATCTCGTTATAGTGCATTAAAAAAATTCTAATGAAAGAAAAAGAAATGAAACATTGACCAAAACCCGAAGACATCGTATACTACATTGATTTCACTCACATAACACATTGATTGCCTATGTCCAAGTATCTAATGTGCTAATAAGTAATTAATGTGACTATAAGTCTACAATTGAATAACACATAAAATTATCTATTTGTATGCCCCTATGTTAATTCTCTCTTACTGGATAATTTGAGATGTCATTGTTGAAAATGAAATGTTTGGTACTCCCTCTATCCATCTATATAGGGTATAATGTATTTTTTAGGCTAACTTTCATCACATGTTAGAGTAATAATATATGACATGTAAATTACACAAAGCATACAATCAAATTCATACGTGAAAGGAGCATCTAATGATATTTTCACATTATACATCTTATATACTATTAATCTTATCAATAGTCAAAAGGCAATCTCGAAAAACAAAATAGACCCTATATATATGAATGGAGGGAGCATGTGCCATGAAATACCCCCCGCTTAAAGTTAGGGCGGATATGGGGAAGCTCGAACACTGCCGGGCACGCCCGCCACGTTGGACTGACCACAAGGGCCCACGTGGTCAGATGCAGAGACCAGCGGTCCGACGGGCGCCTCATATGGTTCTTGGCACTGATGCATTCATGGGGCCGCGTTGCTTCGCTCTGGTGTGCTGCCCTAGGGGGCAAGCCCATCTATTTAAGCTAGACAGAGACAATAGAACCCTAGCTCGTCACATTCCTTCACTCTTCCTCCCACCTGTGTCGCCAGCTTCCATCCGCTCCGTAGCCGCTAACCATGGCCCGGCAAAGGATCACCAACTATGCAATGTTGATGTTGGAACGTCGGTTGTAGACCGAGGAGGAGATCCGGGCCAGGCGCACTGCTCGAGTCGCTGTCGGTCTACCTCGAGATTCACCTGAGCCGGAGGAGGAGGAGACGCAACAGCAGCCGAAAGCGGAGCAGGACCTGAAGGAAATATGCCCTAGAGGCAATAATAAAGTTGTTATTTATATTTACTTATATCATGATAAATGTTTTTCATTCAAGCTAGAATTGTATTAACTGAAAACTTAGTACATATGTGAATACATAGACAAACAGAGTGTCACTAGTATGCCTCTACTTGACTAGCTCGTTAATCAAAGATGGTTAAGTTTCCTAGCCATGGAAAAAGAGTTGTCATTTGATGAATGGGATCACATCATTAGAGAATGATGTGATTGACTTGACCCATCCGTTAGCTTAGCACTTTGATTGTTTAGTTTATTGCTATTGCTTTCTCCATAACTTATACATGTTCCTATGACTATGAGATTATGAACTCCCGGATACCGGAGGAACACTTAGTGTGATATCAAACGTCACAAGTAACTGGGTAACTATAAATATGCTCTACAGGTGTCTCTGATGGTGTTTGTTGAGTTGGCATAGATCGAGATTAGGATTTGTCACTCCGTGTATCGGAGAGGTATCTCTGGGCCCTCTCGGTAATGCACATCACTATAAGCCTTGCAAGCAATGTGAATAATGAGTTAGTTACAGGATGTTGCACTATGGAACGAGTAAAGAGACTTGTCAGTAACAAAATTGAACTTGGTATTGAGATACCTACGATCGAATCTCGGGCAATAACATACCGATGACAAAGGGAACAACGTATGTTGTTATGCGGTTTGACTGATAAAGATCTTCGTAGAATATGTAGGATGCAATATGAGCATCCAGGTTCCGCTATTGGTTATGACCGGAGATGAGTCTCGGTCATGTCTACATAGTTCTCGAACCCGTAGGGTCCGCACGCGTAACGTTCGGTGACGATCGATATTGTGAGTTTATGTGTTTTGATATACCGAAGGTTGTTCAGAGTCCCGGATGTGATCATGGTCATGACGAGGAGTCTCAAAATGGTCGAGACATAAAGATTGATATATTCGAAGCCTATGTTTGGACATCGGAATGGTTCCGAGTGAGTTCGGGCATTTACCGGAGTACCGGGGGGTTATCAGAACCCCCCTGGGAGTATATGGGCCTTATTGGGCCTTAGTGGAAAGAGAGAGGGGAAGCCAGGGCAGGCCATGGGCCCCCTCCCCCTTGGGTCCGAATTAGACTAGGGAAGGGGGGAGTGGCGCCCCCTTTCCTTCTCCCTCTTTCCTCCTTCCTTCCTCTCCTACTCCAACTAGGGAAAGGGGGAATCCTACTCCCGGTAGGAGTAGGACTCCCCCTAGGGCACACCATAGATAGGGCCGACCCTCCCCCTCCTCCACTCCTTTATATATTGGGGAGGGGGAACCCCATAGACACAAGTTGATTGTTTAGCCATGTGCGGTGCCCCCTCCACAAATTTCCACCTCGGTCATATCGTTGTAGAGCTTAGGCGAAGCCCTGCATCGGTAACTTCATCATCACCGTCATCACGCCGTCATGATAACAAAGCTCTCCCCCGACACTCAGCTGGATCTAGAGTTTGGGGGACATCACCGAGTTGAACATGTGCAGATCACGGAGGTGTTGTACCTTCGGTGCTAGGATCGGTCGGATCTTGAAGACGTACGACTACATCAACCGCGTTGTCATAACGCTTCCGCTTATGGTCTACGATGGTACATGGAGAACACTCTCCCCTCTCGTTGCTATGCATCACCTAGATGGATCTTGTGTGTGCGTAGGATTTTTTTGAAATTACTGTGTTCCCTACAGTGACATCTGAGCCAGGCTACGCATAGATGTTATATGCACGAGTAGAACACAAAGGAGTTGTGGGTGTGGGTATATACATATTGCTTGCCATCACTAGTTGATTCTTGATTCAATGGTATTGTTGGATGAAGCGGCTCAGACCGACACTACGCGTACGCTTACGCGAGACTGGTTCTACCGACGTGCTTCGCACACAGGTGGCTAGTGGGTGTCAATTTCTCCAACTTTAGTTGAATCAGATTCAATGAACATGGTTCTTTCCGAAGATCAAAAACCAATCACTATACCGTGTTGTGGTTTTTGATGCGTAGGTAAGGACGGTTCTTGCTTAGCCCGTAGCAGCCACGTAAAACTTGCAACAACAAAGTAGAGGACGTCTAACTTATTTTTGCAGGGCATGTTGCAATGTGATATGGTCAAGACATGATGCTAAATTTTATTGTATGAAATGATCATGTTTTGTAATAGAGTTATCGACAACTGGCAGGAGCCATATGGTTGTCGCTTTATTGTATGAAATGCAATCGCCATGTAATTGCTTTACTTTATCACTAAGCGGTAGCGATAGTTGTAGAAGCAATAGTTGGCGAGACGACAACAATGCTTCAATGGAGATCAATGTGTCAAGCCAGTGACGATGGTGATCATGACGGTGCTTTCGAGATGGAGATCGAAGGCACAAGATGATGATGGCCATATCATATCACTTATATTGATTGCATGTGATGTTTATCCTTTATGCATCTTATTTTGCTCAGTTCGGCAGTAGCATTATAAGATGATCTCTCAGTAAATTTCAAGGTATAAGTGTTCTCCCTGAGTATGCACCGTTGCTACAGTTCATCATACCGAGACACCACGTGATGATCGGGTGTGACAAGCTCTACGTTCACATACAACGGGTGCAAGCCAGTTTTGCACACGCAGAATACTCGGGTTAAACTTGACGAGCCTAGCATATGCAGATATGGCCTCGGAACATTCAGACCGAAAGGTCGAGCATGAATCATATAATAGATATGATCAACATAGTGATGTTCACCATTGAAAACTGCTCCATCTCACGTGATGATCAGACATGGTTTAGTTGATATGGATCACATGATCACCTAGATGATTAGAGGGATGTCTATCTAAGTGGGAGTTCTTAAGTAATTTGATTAATTGAACTTTAATTTATCATGAACTTAGTACCTGATAGTATTTTGCATGTCTATGTTGTTGTAGATAGACGGCCCATGTCGTTGTTCCGTTGAATTTTAATGTGTTCCTAGAGAAAGCTAAGTTGAAAGATGATGGTAGAAATTACATGGACTGGGTTCGTAACTTGAGGATTATCCTCATTGCTGCACAGAAGAATTATGTCCTGGAAGCACCGCTAGGTGACAAACCCACTGCAGGAGCAACACCAGATGTTATGAACATTTGGCAGAGCAAAGTTGATGACGACTCGATAGTTCCGTGTGCCATGCTTTACGGCTTAGAACCGGGACTTCAATGATGTTTGAACGTCATGGAGCATATGAGATGTTCCAGGAGTTGAAGTTAATAGTTCAAGCAAATGCCCGGATTGAGAGATATATGAAGTCTCCAATAATTTCCAGAGCTGCAAAATGGAGGAGAATAGTCTGTCAGTGAACATATACTCATAATGTCTGGGTACCACAACCACTTGACTCAGCTGGGAGTTAATCTTCCTAATGATAGTGTCATTGACAGAGTTCTTCAATCACTGCCACCAAGCTACAAGAGCTTCGTGATGAACTATAATATGTAAGGGATGGATAAGACAATTCCCGAGCTCTTCGCAATGCTAAAGGCTGCGGAGGTAGAAATCAAGAAGGAGCATCAAGTGTTGATGGTCAACAAGACCACCAGTATCAAGAAAAAGGGTAAAGGGAAGAAGGGTAACTTCAAGAAGAACGGCAAGAAAGTTGCTGCTCAAGTGAAGAAGACCAAGTCTGGACCTAAGCATAAGACTGAGTGCTTCTACTGCAAAACGACTGGTCACTGGAAGCTGAACTGCCCCAAGTATTTGGCGGAGAAGAAGGATGGCAAAGTGAAAGGTATATTTGATATACATGTTATTGATGTGTACCTTACTAATGCTCGTAGTAGCGCCTGGGTATTTGATATTTGTTATGTTGCTAATATTTGCAACTCGAAACAGGGGCTACGGATTAAGAGAAGATTGGCTAAGGACGAGGTGACGGTGCGCGTGGGAAATGGTTCCAAAGTTGATGTGATCGCCGTCAGCACGCTACCTCTACATCTACCTTCGTGATTAGTTTTAGACCTGAATAATTATTATTTGGTGCCAGCGTTAAGCATGAACATTATATCTGGATCTTCCTTGATGTGAGACGGTTATTCATTTAAATTAGAGAATAATGGTTGTTCCATTTATATGAGTAATATCTTTTATGGTCATGCACCCTTGATGAGTGGTCTATTTTTATTAAATCTTGATAGTAGTGATACACATATTCATAGTATTGAAGCCAAAAGATATAAGTTTAATAATGATAGTGCAACTTATTTGTGGCACTGCAATTTAGGTCATCTTGGTGTAAAGCGCATGAAGATGTTGATGGGCTTTTGGAATCACTTGATTATGAATTACTTGATGCTTGAGAACCATGCCTCATGGGCAAGATGACTAAAACTCCGTTCTCCGAAACAATGCAGCGAGCAAAAAACTTGATGGAAATAATACATACTGATGTATGCGGTCCAATGAGTCTTGATGCTCGCGGCGGGTATCGTTATTTTCTTACCTTCACAGATGATTTAAGCAGATATGGGTATATCTACTTGATGAAACATAAGTCTGAAACATTTAAAAAGTTCAAAGAATTTCAAAGTGATGTGGAAAATCATCGTAACAAGAAAATTAAGTTTCTACGATCTGATAGTGGAGGAGAATATTTGAGTTACGAGTTTGGTCTTCATTTGAAACAATGCAGAATAGTTTCACAACTTACGCCACCTGGAACACCATAGCGTAATGGTGTGTCCGAACATCGTAACTGCACTTTATTAGATATGGTGCGATCTATGATGTCTCTTACCGATTTACCGCTATCGTTTTGGGGTTATGCTTATGTGAAAACGCTTCAACCTGATAAGCTCGAACCCAAATCGGAGAAATGTGTCTTTAGGATACCCAAAGGAGATTGTTCGGTACACCTTCTATCACAGATCCGAAGGCAAGATATTTGTTGCTAAGAATGGATCCTTTCTAGAGAAGGAGTTTCTCTCGAAAGAAGTGGGTGGGAGGAAAATAGAACTTGACGAGGTAATTGTACCTACTCCCTTATTGGAAAGTAGTTCATCACAGAAATCAGTTCCAGTGATCCCTACACCAGTAAGTGAGGAAGCTAATGATGATAATCATGAAACTTCTGATCAAGTTTCTACCGAACCTCGTAGGTCAACCAGAGTAAGATCCGCACCAGAGTGGTACGATAATCCTGTTCTGGAGGTCATGTTACTTCACCATGACGAACCTACGAAATATGTGGAAGCGACGATGAGCCCAGATTCCGCAAAATGGCTTGAGGCCATGAAATCTGAGATGGGATCCATGTATGAGAACAAAGTGAGGACTTTGGTTGACTTGACCGATGAATGGCAGGCCATAGGGAATAAATGGATCTTCAAGAAGAAGACTGACGCTGACGGTAATGTTACTATCTACAAAGCTCGACTTGTTGCAAAAGGTTTTCGACAAGTTCAAGGAGTTGACTGATACGTCTCCAACGTATCTATAATTTTTTATTGTTCCATGCTATTAAATTATCTGTTTTGGATGTTTAATGGGCTTTATTATGCACTTTCATATTATTTTGGGGATTAACCTATTAATCGAAGGCCCAATGCAAATTGCTGTTTTTTTTGCCTATTTCAGTGTTTCGTACAAAAGAAATATCAAACAGAATCCAAATGGAATGAAACGTCCGTGAGGATCTTTTTTGGAACAAACGCAATCCAGGAGACTTGGAGTGGACGTCAAGGAAGCAACAAGGTGTCCACGAGGTAGTGCGGCGCGCCCCCCACCCTCGTGGGCCCCTCGTACATCCACCGACCTACTTCTTTCGCCTCTATATAGTCTTATACCCTGAAAACATCCAGGGGAGCCACGAAACCACTTTTCCACCGCCGCAACCTTCTTTACCCGTGAGATCCCATCTGGGGACCTTTTCCAGCGATCTGCCAGAGGGGGATTCGGTCACGGAGGGCTTCTACATCAACACCATAGCCTCTTCGATGATGTGTGAGTAGTTTACCACAGACCTTCGGGTCCATAGTTATTAGCTAGATGGCTTCTTCTCTCTCTTTGGATCTATTCGATGTAATTCTTTTTGCCATGTGTTTGTCGGCATCCGATGAATTGTGGGTTTATGATCAAGTTTATGTATGAACAATATTTGATTCTTACCTGAATTCTTATATGCATGATTTGATATCTTTGCAAGTCTCTTCGAATTATCAGTTTGGTTTGGCCTACTAGATTGATTTTCTTGCAATGGGAGAAGTGCTTAGCTTTGGGTTCAATCTTGCAGTGCTCAATCCCAGTAACAGAAAGGGAACCGATACGTATTGTATTGTTGCCATCAAGGATAAAAAGATGGGGTTTATATCATATTGCTTGAGTTTATCCCTCTACATCATGTCATCTTACCTAATGCATTACTCTGTTCTTATGAACTTAATACTCTAGATACATGTTGGATAGCAGTCGATGTGTGGAGTAATAGTAGTAGATGCAGAATCGTTTCGGTCTACTTGATACGGATGTGATGCCTATGTTTATGATCATGCCTAGATATTCTCATAACTATGCGCTTTTCTATCAATTGCTCGTCAGTAATTTGTTCACCCACCGTAATATATGATATCTTGAGAGAAGCCACTAGTGAAACCTATGGCCCCCGGGTCTACTTTACATCGTATAAGTTTCCGATCTACAATTCTAGCTTACTATTTATTTTGCAATCTGTATTTTCCAATCTATACAACAAAAATACCAAAAATATTTATCTTATTATCTTTATCAGATCTCATTTGGTAAGTGATCGTGAAGGGATTGACAACCCCTTTATCGTGTTGGTTGCGAGGTTCTTGTTTGTTTGTGCAGGTACTAGGAGACTTACGTGTAGTCTCCTACTGGATTGATACCTTGGTTCTCAAAAACTGAGGGAAATACTTACACTACTTTGCTGCATCACCCTTTCCTCTTCAAGGGAAAACCAACGCATGCTCAAGAGGTAGCAAGAAGGATTTCTGGCGCCGTTGCCGGGGAGATCTACGCCAAGGCAAGACATACCAAGTACCCATCACAAACTCTTATCCCTCGCATTACATTATTTGCCATTTGCCTCTCGTTTTCCTCTCCCCCACTTCACCTTTGCCATTTTATTCGCCCTTTTTCCGTTCGTCTCTTTTCGCTTGCCTCTTGTGTGTCCGTGTGTTAGATCGTTTATTTGCCCTAATGGCCTTGCCTAAAAGCGTTGATCCTCACCTTAGAAGATTGGAGGAAATTGAAAACAATGTTAGAAGCTTTATGTTTCTGCAATTTGAGCATAATAATTTCTTTAGAAACGAGCTTAAAGAAGAGAAAGGCTTTATGGAGTATGTTGGGGCTATTACTACTGGACATAAACCGGCTAGGAGTGGCCGGGTTAACTCTATAAGAATTAGAAGCCCAGAAGGTAAAGGATGATGGCGCTTCATGAAGGCGCAAGGCCCTAAGGCGGGTTAAGGCCTGTAGACATAAACCGACATTGTCATGGAACTTGTATTGCAAGATAGGAGGAATATAGACCGAGTTGGACACAATGATGATCCGGCCTCGGGACTCTATAAACCAGCGGGCGTCGACCTGTGTATATAAAGGGACGACCCAGCGGCAGTTTAGGGACAACACACAACAACTCGAGAGCTAGGCAAAGCGGATTCGCTCCCTGGTCATCGAAACCCTACAATACCATCACAACTTGAGTAGGCATTTACCTTCATCGAAAGGGGCCGAACCAGTATAAACTCTTGCGTCCCTTGTCCGCTTTAACCCCTTTAAGCTAACCCGTAGCAATGGCTCCTTTAAGCTAACCCGTAGCGATGGCTCCACGACTAAGTCCTATCACGAGGACATCTGCCGTGACAAATCCACAACAGTTCGAGCCCACCGTGGGGCTATCGCACGATGGTTTCGAGTTCTTGAAGGGCAGCTTCGAAGGACTCAAGGGATACGTTGTGGGCCAGATGACTAAAAGTCGTCGCGGCAAGCTCTACATCGACGACGCGGGATGGGGTCCCGAGGCCGGTTCAATTAAATACGGGTACCAGGTCCCCTTTAGTGGAATTCACATCTTCAGCGGCAAGATCGGCGAGTCGGGCCCTGAGCCGGACATCTGCACCAACACCATCGAGACGGCTCAGCGTGCAAGCTCTGCCCCGGTCCAGCCCGCTGTAAAGCATGTCTTTGTAGGTGTCATCCACAGAGCGGAATATGAGGATGGATCGGCATCTGGTGGCGAAACCGTTGTCTGCTCCGATGATGAGTCTTCAACCGGAGAGACCGAGTCACTATACCAGCTGCAGGATGGCCGGATTAGTGTAGGTTCCGATGGCAACGGTATTCCGGACCCCCTTGATCTGCCGAACCGGGTCGCGGTTTTCATGGCCGGTACACAGCCAGCACAGCACTCTTCTACTGTTGTGGCAATGATCTCCGGTTCAGCAACAGCAACGCCAGCAGGGGCAGGGGGCTCTGTGTCGTCTCCGGCTCAGGCTTTGTCCGATTTATTCGATGCTTTAGCAACGTTGCTGCCAGCGGAGGTGGATGCAGCAAATTGGGATCAGCACAACATGAAGATTGCAAAGGTGAAGGATCAGATAACTCAGGCTAAGGCAGACCTGGCAGCGGAGAACATTAGGATGGCTACAGAACGGGCCGAGTTAGAGGCTCAGGCCTATCGGCTTAGGCTGGATCAGAGTGCCTCATATGAGGTCATGAGGAGGAGATACTGGTTGCACCTCCCGTCGGGTTATGAACCAAGAAAACTCTTCAACATGCCAAGAGCAGGAACCAGTAACCAGCCAGTGGTAAACCGGACGGAGGCACCGGTAATAGGAGCGCCAGTTCAGCCATGCACGATGGAGCCGCCTCGTCAAAACAACATTTTGTCACAGCGTGTTCCGACGCCCCGGGGGCATTACTCCAACCCGTTGGATAACATTGTGGCCGCAGCTTCGCGATTGGCAGCTCTACCAATGGAAGGCGAGTCACCGGTGGCGGTTGAGACACGACGGGCTAGGGAACTCCTCCAAACGGCTTTAACCCAGCAGCAGGCCTATTCGCATAGTCATGAGAGGATCCATTCCACCCCCCGTCCAAGTTGGAGTTATACCAGGCATATTGATGAACCGACTATGTCAAGCAGTGTGCGGCACCGTAACCCGGCAGGTGGTGGTGCTAATGCACAAGATGTGGTGGATCATGGCCGAGCACGTCGAGAGCCCGAGTTAGCATCTCAGCACGCATATCGTCAGCCTACTCCGGTTCGTCCGACCACCTCAGTAGAGCCAGGTGTGGTATTCAGTTCTTTGGGGGTACCATGCCTCACCCTGGCCTTGCGCAATGTGCGACTGCCCAAGGATTTTAAAGGCCCTCGTAAGGTGCCCAATTACACTGCCGATTTGCCCCCTGAATCATGGGTGGAGAGTTATGCGATGGCAATGGAGATGCTAGATGTGGATGAAGCGGTGTGTGCTAAGTATTTCACCATGATGTTGGAAGGAACAACCCATACCTGGTTAAAGAGTTTACCAGCCAATTCCATTGCATCATGGGCCGAGTTAAAGAGCCGGTTTATCCAAAATTTTAAGGATACATGTAAGCAGCCCATGTCAATTGTGGACCTAGCCGCTTGTGTTCAAGAGGATGGGGAGTCTATGACCCATTGGGTGAAGCGAGTCTCAGCTATTTTGCATTCATCAGACCGCATCAATGCTGATACATCAGTCTTGATGTTGGAGGGCAACAGCCAGTTTATGCCATTAAAACTAAAGTTGGGAAGGCTCAAATGTCATTGTAATGACATGTCAACGCTTATGGCCACTTTGGTTAATATGTCGATTCAGATAGTACCAAGGACCCTGATTCCGAGGAGGACAAACCAGGGAAGGGGAAAAGAACGGCAATGCCAAGGGGCAGCAGCATAACCTGGCAGGCCATGGGAACAATGGTAAGTGCAAGGCGGATAATAGCCTGGACTTTGTTGCTAACACCAACGCCCAAGATAACAGTCAACATCGCAAGGGTAATCCGCCCCAGCGGGGAGGAGGGTCGGGCCCCAATCTGGAGCGCCTGTTAAATCAACCTTGTCCAAAGCACGGATCGAAAGAGAAGCTAGCCTCGCATCTTTGGAAGGATTGCTTCATCATGCGAGAATTCAAAAATTCCAATATGTTTCAATATGACAATGGCCCGCCCAGCAGTTCAGGAGGCGGTTTTCATGGGCCGGGTTATGGTGGTGGCAGCGCTGGTTCAGGATTCCAAGGCAATCAAACCAGACATGGCAATCAAGGTAATCAGGGCAATCAAGGAGGTTATAACCATCAGCGGAATCAACAGCAGAGCAGTCGGGTTATCAGAGCAATCCGAAGTAGTTGAATAGCAGGCAGTATCATGTCTTTACCACTAGCTTGTGTAAGCGCGATCAGAAGCTTCACAAAAGGGCCATGAACTCCATTGAACCGGTGGTGCCTCGGTATTTGCGATGGTCAGAGCAACCCATTTTATGGAGCCGAGAGGATCATCCGCCCCGGGTTGACAATCTGGGTCATCTGGCCTTAGTAGTGGCACCTCAGGTTGGGGGTTACAAGTTCACCAAGGTGCTTATGGATGGAGGGAGCAGTATCAATATCCTTTACTATGACACCTTCCATTGCATGGGGCTGACAGATAAGAATCTTAAACCATCGAACACCGTCTTTCATGGTGTGGTGCCTGCTAAATCGGCATATCTGGTTGGCAAGATAGCTCTAGAGGTGGCTTTCGGGGATGATTATGATTCTAGATCGGAGACATTGACTTTTGAGGTGGTGAAAATCAAGAGTCCATATCATGACCTGTTCGGGAGGCCGGCTTATGCTAAGTTCATGGCGAGTCCGTGTTATGTTTATCTGCAGCTTAAGATGCCGGGTCATCAAGGGGACCATCATGATACATGGGAGCGGGAAGATTGCCTTAGAGTGTGAAGAAGGGGATGCGGCTTATGCTGAGTCAGTTTGTGCCACAAAGGAGCTGAAGTTTTATAAGGACAATGTTGATCCGGCGGATATGACTTCTCTGAAAAAGCCAACTACAGAGCATGATCCGGCACTGAAATTTAAATCGTCTACGGACACTAAAACGGTTGATTTTGTTCCTGGTGATTCATCTCAGCAGTTCAGTATTAGCGCTAACCTGGATCTGAAATAGGAAAGCGCGCTCATCGAGTTCATCCGTGAGAACCGGGACATCTTTGCATGGAAGCCTTCTGACATGCCAGGTGTACCGAGGGAACTCACTGAGCACACCCTTAATATAGATCCTAAGTTTAAACCGGTCAGGCAGTTTCTCCGCCGCTTCAACGAAGAGAGGCGTAAGGCTATTGGTGAGGAGGTAGCTCGGCTTTTGGCAGTAGGGTTTATTGTGGAGGTTTTTCACCCTGAGTGGCTAGCTAATCCGGTGCTAGTACTGAATAAAAACGGCACTTGGCGTATGTGTGTGGATTACACAGACTTGAATAAGGCCTGTCCAACTGATCCCTTTGCTCTCCCGCGTATTGATCAGATTATTGATGCTACGGTGGATTGTGACCGTTTGTGTTTTCTAGATGCTTATTCTGGTTATCATCAGATTAAAATGGCAGTTAAGGACCAGGAGAAGACATCTTTCATAACTCCCTTTGGAGCCTTCTGCTATGTGTCTATACCTTTCGGGCTCAAGAGTGCCCAGGCGACTTATCAGCGCTGTGTTCAGAATTGTCTTCATAAACAGATTGGGCGCAATGTTCATGCTTATGTGGATGATATTGTGGTGAAATTTAGGAAGGAGGAAACATTAATAGAGGACCCGAGGGAGACTTTTGATAACCTCCGGGTCTATAAGATGATGCTTAATCCGGCTAAATGTGTCTTTGGTGTTTCGGCAGGCAAGCTTTTGGGCTTTCTGGCGTCCAACAGAGGCATTGAGGCTAACCCGGAAAAGATTTCAGCTATCATGTCCCTGGCTAAACTGGCATATATCAATGATGTTCAGCGTTTGGCGGGCCGGATTGCAGCGTTAAGCCGGTTTATCAGCCGCCTTGGGGAGAAAGCTATTCCTTTGTATCAGATGCTAAAGAAAATGGATGATTTCGTCTGGAGTGACGCGGCTGATAAAGCGTTTGAGGACTTGAAGAGACAGTTGGCCGAGCCGTCCGTCCTTGTGGCTCTGGTTGATAAAGAGCCCTTATTGCTATATGTGGCTGCTAATGCCCGGGCTATTAGTGTGGCTATTGTGGTGGAGCGCAAGGAGGCCGGAAAGGAGTATCCGGTTCAACGGACGGTTTATTACATCAGTGAGGTGCTTATTGAATCAAAGCAGAGGTACCCGCATTGGCAGAAGTTGGTGTATGGAGTTTTCATGGCAAGCCGGAAGCTCAAGCATTATTTTCAAGGTCATCCCATCACAGTGGTTAGTTCAGCCCCTCTGGGAGATATCATCCAAAACAGAGAGGCGACTAGCCGGATTGCCAAGTGGGCTATTGAGCTTGGACCTCACGGGATAAAATATACGCCTCGCACAACAATCAAATCACAAGCACTTGTGGATTTCATTAATGATTGGACAGAGTTGCAGGCACCGGAGGAGAAGACAGATAACACGTACTGGACTATTCATTTTGATGGGTCCAGACAATTGGAGGGCTTGGGGGCTGGAGACATATTAACTTCCCCATGAGGTGACAAGTTTTGTTATGTTCTCCGCTTAATGTTCCCTCGTACTAACAATGCAGCTGAATATGAGGCCTTGCTCCATGGCCTTCGAATGGCTAAGGGGATGAATTTAAGTCGAGTTAAGTGCTTCGGTGACTCGGACCAGGTGGCTCAACAGGTATCTGGCACTTGGGATTCTAAGGATCCACTCATGGTTGCATATCGACGAGAGGTGGACATAGTGGCTGGTCATTTCAAGGGTTATCAAGTTGACCATATAGACCGGCGAAAGAATGAAGCGGCAAACGCTTTAAGTCGTCTAGGCTCTCAGCGTAAACCGGTGCCACCTAATGTCTTCCTCGACGTACTTCATAATCCGTTGGTCAAGATACCCATAGAGGAGGAGTTGGCTATTCCTGACCCGGAGGCCCAGTTGGTAGCGGTTCTTCATGTTATACCGGATTGGACAGTCCCATACCTGGCCTATATGAACCGGGGTGAGTTACCAGGTGATGAAATCTTGGCCCGATAGATACCGACGATCCAAGTCAATGACCATTATCAATGGGGAGTTACATCGTTACAGCATGACAGGGGCGATTCAGCATTGTGTGTCTCCTCAATAAAGTTGTGAGATTTTGCGAGAAATCCACGAAGGAGATTGTGGTCACCACGCCGGTTCAAAATCATTGGTGGCTAAGGCTTTTCGTCACGGCTTCTATTGGTTGAGGGCTCATGCTGATGCTGAGGATTTATTAAAAAGGTGTGACGGTTGTCAGAAATTTGCACGCCGCACTCATGTTCTGGCTCAGGAGTTGAGAATGATTCCAATCACTTGGCCGTTTTGCAACTTGGGGGCTAGATATGGTTGGACCCTTTAAGAGGTCCAAGGACAAAAAGACCCACCTGTTGGTGGCGGTTGATAAGTTTACCAAGTGGGTAGAGGCAGAGCCAGCCAGTAAGTGTGATGCAACCACAGCGGTCCAATTCATCAAAAAGGGGATATTCTGGTTTGGTTTTCCACACAACATTATAACTGATAATGGTACTAGTCTGTCCAAGGGTGCTATGGAAGAATTTTGTCAATGTGAGCACATCCGTCTTGATGTGTCATCAATGGCTCACCCCCAATCTAATGGTCAAGCAGAGAGGGCAAATCAAGAAATTTTGAGAGGTATTAAACCCCGGCTTATGGTTCCTTTAAAGAGGACGCTGGGTTGTTGGGTGGAGGAGTTACCTTCCGTGTTATGGAGTATCAACACCACACCAAATAGATCTACGGGTTACACGCCTTTCTTCATGGTTTACGGAGCAGAGGCGGTTCTTCATAGTGACATCCATCATGACTCGCCCCGTGTGGCGGCTTACATTGAAGTTGAGAATGAGAAAGCACGTCAGGACTCACTGGACCTGTTAGATGAGGAGCATGATCTAGCAGCGGCGCATTCGGCGATTTATCATTAAGATCTCCGACGTTATCACAGCTGCCGGGTTAAGACTAGAACTTTTCAAGAGGGCGATCTGGTGCTCCGGCTCATCTAGGATCAGACTGATATGCACAAGTTATCCCCACCTTGGGAAGGACCTTTTGTGGTCAGCAAAAACCTACCCAACGGGTCATACTACCTTATCGATGTTCGAGAGCACAAAGACTCACGCAAATCGGAGGAGGAGACCCAGCGGCCATGGAATATAGCTCTTCTTCGGCCTTATTATACTTGAGCCATAGGCTCTTCTTATGTACATATTTATGACAATGTATATATTATAAACCGGAGCCTCAGCTAAAGCGGGGTCTCTTTTGTTTTTACATAATGTGTGGTTACATGGGGGCTTCTACTTATAAAGCGGAGTTCTACTCACCCGACTTATAATACCACACATATATGAAGGAAATCACTAGGGGGCTTGGTCGTATTCGAACCATAGCTACGCATCTTGATTGGCTTAAGGCGGGAAATCACTAGGGGGCTTGGCTGTATTCACACCATGGCTACACCTCTTGATAGGCTAAAGGACCAAAGAGAGTTTGTTGCAAAAGCACAACTCAAACATAGGTATCCATTGAGCACAGCTCAAATTTTGCTTGGGGGCTCCTTGCTTCTCAAAGAACAAAGAGTTTGTAACCTTGCAATAGGCTATCAAGCCAGGCTTGGAAGCTAGGTGTATTCACCTAAAACCCCAGGTTATCCTGCCTCTTCAAGTAAGCCACTCCGTCCAGGTAAACCTGGTATGACCCATCGAACGTTTGACAAGTCAATCTCATAGACCCTAAACTTGTCAAAGTTAAAATGATGATTGGTTAAATATTGAGGTCCATCTTAAAAGGCTTTGAAAATTGGTTTAACTCAGCGGCCTGGCAGCCCATGAAAAGCCTCGATTTAGGGCCTGGCAGCCCATGAAAAGCCTTGCCTATTTTTCTTGTATTTGTTGCAAATGTTTTAACCTTTTTTGATAAGGGATTTATGAATATTTTCTGATAAACCAGTGTTTATTACAACCCGGCATGGCTTTCAACGCTCAGTTGTCAGTACATGATCAGTTCTAAACCGGCAATAATTTGATTCGGTCTGGTTTTGACTGGAAGTTACCAGAATTATATGAGTAAACCGGTGTTTCTCATAACCCGGTACGGTTTTAATATGAACCGGCAAGAATAAAAGGAGTCATCAATACTCCAGATTGGTGTTATCACCCTTATTATCCCAACAGTTGGACAGCCAACGAGATATATCACAGGTATCATCTATTTTATATCTGGTTATTACAGTCTTGGTTATGCACCAAGCTATATATATATATATATATATATATATGAGCATCATGACCCGTCTAGTGGTAAACCACTAGGACACTTTCAAGTTCTTATATGCAGGAACACGTTAAATAAAAGCTGCAATGGACTATGCATATAATAGATCCCAAAGGCATGGCGAGTTATCAGTATCAAGTAAAATAAATATGCTCGATGGCATAACAAGTGAGTGTTTGAACTAGCCTATTACAAGGCGCTTTAAATTCCCACCAAGAATAATTGTTTCAATAACAAGTGGCAGACTGTGACAGCTAAACCGGCCTTCGGTTCAAGATTCATCACCAGGATGACTTGACGATTGCGGATCATCTTGAGTTGGTGTATCCTCCTCCTCTCTACCCAGTGGCTGGAAATCAATTATTGTCCAATCGATTCCAATTAACGCTTGGAATACGGCTTCTTCACTTATAAGAGAGGAGGGATCAATGTCAGGAGCATAAGTGTGCTTACGGATTGGCGGAACAAGATCCTCTACATCATGAATCGGCGCGGGATATCTTTTTTGATCAACATCATAAACCGGTTGATAATGAGATAGATCTGTGTCATCCGCCAATTTGCTTGCTATAGGCCGCATTTCCCTTGTCAGCCTTCGGAGATCATCATTGTTGAATTTTGTGCCATCTTCCTTCACGCTGGGGTAGCCTTGGCTGATATCTGCCGGTTCAAGATCTGGAATCCATGCCTTGGCCCGGATTAGCGCAGTCAATGCGCCTGACCTTGCAGCTGATTTTTTAAGTTCCTCCAGCCGGGCAGGCAAAATGGACAGCTTCTCGATGGTTTCTTTTATCAATGATGGAGGAGGCCTGTTGTACACAACAGTGCAGATAGCCCGTTGGGATCCGGAATACAATTGTTCTATCAAGGTGTAGGCTGCTTTCAGCTTCATCTGCATATCGGAGCCCAGATGGGTAATGCAGGTCCCTGTAGCATTTCGAGCATCAGTAAACCGGTGACTGCTAAGGTAAAGGGGACTTGAAACATACCAGATGGGAGCGCTTACCAAATACGGCAGAGGTCATAGCATTTATTTGCCGCTTTAAACTGGTCAGTTCCTCAACCACCGGTTTAAGAGTTGCTTCTGCATCTTCGGCTTTCTTTGCCAAAGCGGCCTTCTCGGCATCCCAATCTACACGTTCATTCTTAAAATTTTCCTTTAGCTTCTCCATGGCTGTTAAGTCTTTAGTCAGTTCCTCCTTGGCTTTGGAAGCCTCCGCTTGCTGAGATTTGATGTTTTCTTGAAGATCAGCGGTTTGGGAGTCCTTTTTGCTCAGCTCGGCCTGTAAAGGAATGACATATCATCAGTGGGATGTATATATTTGAAGTACCAAGCACATACCAAGTTATGCACTTTGTACTTGGGGGCTAATGCAAGTCCCAAATACAATGCAAACATTATCTTTGGCACTTGGGGGCTAATGTACATTTGTTCAAATAGATGCATTAGTTAAAATCCCGGTTCACCTTGGAAATATAAACCGTCCCTTGGGGACTACAAAGATGAAAACTACAGGAATACAACGATAATGTACCGGTTTATTTCAAAGGATTACCTAACATATGGAAGATAAGTATGCAAGGGTTGAGATATTAGAAAGTCCTGATTTATGATTGCTATCATAAACCGGCCCTTGGGGGCTACTAGAGTTGGTATTTGCAATTGGACTTAAGAAAGGAAAAGTTATGTCATTACCTTGTAGCGCTCCTTCATCCGATTCACCAAACCGGCTTCATAATCACGGTTTGTGTGCAGACGGTTTAGAAAGGCAGAGTGGAGTTCTTGAGCACTGAAGTGGGCATAGCTTGATAAATCGGTGCTCCACTTGCCTTTCTCCATGGCATCATGTTCTTCTTTGGCACTATGTTTCGCCAATACAACAGGATGGCCAGGAGAGGTGTGGCCAATACCGGTAATGATAGCCTCATCTTCTTTATCTCCAGCAGCCTTTTCTGGAGTTGATGGAGTGTCAATAGTCTTCACTAGACTAGAGGGTCCATCATCAGCCCGGATTGGACTTGCCGGTTTATCATCTGGCACAGCAGTATCAATTTCTGCTTGTTCATCAACATTATGATCTTGAGGTGGCGGTTCATCAAATGTGGCCTCAGTATTTGGACCTTCCGGTTCCGTAGTCAGCTCCGGTCCAATCACCACATGATCATCAGACGGGTTATTCACCCGGGCCTTCTTACTTGGTCTAGCCTTGGCTCTAGAAAAGAACAGATGCAAAGGTTAGCATAGCATATAAAGTGTGAAACATCAAAAGATTGGGTTGAAATACTTACCCAGCCACGGTTTTAAGAGGAGTGAGTTGTGTGGCCGTGGATTCGCCGGATGAAGAAGGAGGTGTCACCTGATAATTTGAATCGGACGGATTAAGAGGTTGTCGGAAAAAGCCTGCCTTGGCATAAGAAGTGTCAAAAGTGGGTGAGACCTCGGGTCGGTGTTTTCGAACCGGGGTGTTCGGTAAACCGGTCGAGGTGACCGTTTGGCCGCTGTGCGGGGTTGTGCGGCGAGCCTCGTGCTGCTGCTTCCTCAAAAGAAATTTTGGGTCCAAGTGAGCAAGAGGGTGAGAAAATCTTACTTTCCGGACTACTTGATGGATTTTTTGTGTTGGCGCGGAGTCTGAACCGGAGGATATGATAATTACCTCTGCATCTTCATCTTGGCTGCCCTCAACATCCTCCTGATAAATATCATTGTCAATAAGATGTATGAAAAGTGAACCAAGTGAATCAAGTTCTACCTCTGCTTCCGATTCATCTGGGTCATCATCAAGCTCTAAACCGATGGGTTCAGGTGCCTTCCTTTTTGTGGTTTTCTTGACGGCTTTCGTTTTAGGACGAGAAGGCTTCACCGCTTTCTCCTGGGGTTTCTTTTTCCAGAACGGATCATCACCCGGTTTAAAAATGGGCAGAAGGTATTCAAAGTTGCACAGTCCAAAAACATCAGGTGTAAAGCGGAAGCACAGACAATACTTACAGCGGGCGGTTTGTTTTGCGTGTAAAAGGGGCTTGACCCAGTCTTGCTGCAGACAGCTTCCGGTTCATTCAACATATTCTTGACAGACTCAGTGACTTTATCATCTGTTAGTTGAATATTGATGTAACGTTGGGAGTCTTGTACGTCACCAGTATACTCACACATTAAGCCGGAGCGGCGACTTAACGGAAAAATGCTTCAGGATATCCAGCAACGGACGAAGTCCATGCCTGTTAAACTGTTGGCCATGAAAGCTCTAAGTTTAGCGAGTTGTGGGGCGTATGAGGCTCGTTCCTTGGCGCGTAGTCGTTGCAGAAGCGGATGAGTATTAGCGAGCCGGTGAGCACGATAACCCGGTAGAGGGTTCTCATCTTTAGGAGAGGTGTCTCTGCAATAGAACCAAGTTTGGTTCCACTCCTTTGGGTGACTGTGAAGTTTGGCATGAGGAAACTCAACCTCTTTCCTTTTCTGAATAGAGGTGCCACCAAGTTTAGTATTGGGTCCGTCTATGAATTTAGTGCGATGGTTTAAATGGAAGAAATCTTGGAACGGCTCGACAGTTGGTTCTTCTTTTAGATACACTTCGCAAAAAACTTGAAAGTTGCAGATGTTGGATACGGTGTTGGGTCCAATATCCTGAGGGTGGAGCTAAAAGCTGGCAAGTACATCCCGGAAAAACTTGGATCCAGGCGGTTTAAAACCACATCCTATGTGATCAGCAAACACCACTACTTCATCCTCTCCAAGGGTAGGAGGGTTTTCCGGCCCAGGAACTCGCCACCGGATCTCATTCTTCTTCGGTAAGGTACCAAATTTTGACCATTATGTTCAGTTGCTCTTCAGTAACCCGGGAAGGGACCGAGTTACAGGAATAGAACTGTTTGGCCATTGAAAGTGAAGGGCTGGGAAGAAAATAATGCCAGTTTATGATTCATTAATGGTGATGCATAGGGTACAACAGGTTGAGGGAAAAGGAATTCAAGGATGTGAAATTGTTAAACCAGAGTATAAATGAATCGGCGGTTTAAAAGGCGGCTAATGGTACCTGCCGGATTATCATACTTCAAAAAGTTAAACCGCCTATGTTGGTGTGAGGAGTACAGATCTAAAAATACCTAAGTAAGGGGAAACAGGTTTCACAGATTTATATGAAAATTTGAGATCTGAGGTGTGACAGAAACTAGAATATATTCAGGTTTAAACTTCAGGTGCTTAAACAGTTCAGCAGATCCAGATAAGTTGTTCTCTATATAAGGGGGGAGTCTAATGAGGAAAACAAGATTATGGCTACAGTCGCGCAAGAATACTAGGTCCAAACTAGCCTTTGATGCTACGGAAAAGAAAAGAGAAGAATAGCACCGGAGTTTCGATGAACTCCGACGAACAGTGAAACCCTAAAGACAAGATCTAGGGTGGAAGGAAAGAAGGCTTACCAGTATCACAGGAACGGCGGAGAGATGTCGCGGCTTTTTGGTTCAATCGGGGTGATGCAGCAGCCAACGATGAGGAAGGGGCGAAGTTCGATGACGGCGGCGGCGCTCGGGTGCAGGGATGTCGCGAGGAGGAAGAAGAGACAAAGAGGCAGAGGAGGAAAAAGAAAAGGGGCATCGGCCCTATTTATAAGGTGAAGAGATAAGTAACAAGCACGAGAATTGAGGAGCTCAAAAATGGATAGTTAATAAAGTTGTCGCCTTGATGGTTGGATGCTCATTAATAAAAGGCATCTTCGGCTTCAATGAATAGATGACATCACGGCGATTTACCACAAATCCGAAGGATGACATCAGGGCGGTTTACAAGATCCGTGCGAAAGTGCAAGAGGAGGAACTTTTCTAAGTGTTGAAGATTGACATGAATAAATTCAAATCAATCTAGGGCCTAATGTTGGGTATATTACTACTAGACATAAACCGGCTAGGAGTGGCCGGGTTAACTCTATAAGAATTAGAAGCCCAGAAGGTAAAGGATGATGGCGCTTCATGAAGGCCCAATGCCCTAAGGCGGGTTAAGGCCTGTAGACATAAACCGACATTGTCATGTAACTTGTATTGCAAGATAGGAGGAACAGAGACCGAGTTGGACACTATGATGATCCGGCCTCGGGACTCTATAAACCGGCGGGTGTTGACCTGTGTATATAAAGGGACGACCCGGCGGCAGTTTAGGGACAACACACAACAACTCAAGAGCTTGGAAAAGTGGATTCGCTCCCTGGTCATCGAAACCCTAGCAATACCATCACAACTGGAGTAGGCCTTTACCTTCATCGAAAGGGGCCGAACCAGTATAAACTCTTGCGTCCCTTGTCCGCTTTAACCCCTTTAAGCTAACCCATATCAATGGCTCCACGACTAAGTCCTATCACGAGGACATCTGCCATGACAACTCCACAACAGAGTACATGAATAAAGAGCTTGATGATATGTCTAAGGAATTTTATGGTTTGAAATCTCAGTTTGCCCATCTTGAAATTTTAGTAGGCCAAATTTCGGCACCTTAGTTAATAAGATGGCCGCTAAACCGGAAGATCTAGAGGATAATAAAGATGAATATCTAAAAGTGATTGGCGTGTCTCCTATTAAGTCTTTGTTTGCCAATATGAATCTTGATAAAGATGGGACTGGAGATGAGTCAACTTTAACTAGAAGGCATCCCAATGATTCAGAGTTTTTAGATCTTGATGCAAAAATTGGTAAAAGTGGGATTGAAGAGGTCAAAACTTTACATAGCAATGAACACACTATTTTGGATTTCAAGGAATTTAATTATGATACTTGCTCTTTGATAGATTGTATTTCCTTGTTGCAATCCGTGTTAAATTCTCCTCATGCTTATGATCAAAACAAGGCTTTTACTCAACATATCATTGGTGCTTTAATGCAATCTTATGAAGAAAAACTTGAATTAGAAGTTTCTATCCCTAGAAAACTTTATGATGAGTGGGAACCTACTATTAAAATTAAGATTAAAGATCATGAATGCTATGCTTTATGTGATTTGTGTGCTAGTGTTTCCACGATTCCAAAAACTTTGTGTGATGTGTTAGGTTTCTGTGAATTTGATGATTGTTCTTTAAATTTGCATCTCACGGATTCCACCATTAAGAAACCTATGGGAAGGATTAATGATGTTCTTATTGTTGCAAATAGGAATTATGTGCCCGTAGATTTCATTGTTCTTGATATAGATTGTAATCGTATATGTCCTATTACTCTTGGTAGACCTTTCCTTAGAATGATTGGTGCAATTATTGACATGAAAGAAGGAAATATTAGATTCCAATTTTTGTTAAGGAAAGGCATGGAACACTTTCCTAGAAAGAAAATTAAATTACCTTATGAATCTATTATGAGAGCCACATATGGATTGCATACCAAAGGTGACAATACCTAGATCTATTCTTGTTTTTATGCCTAGCTAGGGGCGTCAAACGATAACGCTTGTTGGGAGGCAACCCAATTTTATCTTTGTTCCTTGATTTTTGTTCCTGTTTAGTAATAAATAAATCATCTATCCTCTGTTATGATTGTGTTTTTTATGTTTTAATTAGTGTTTGTGCCAAGTAAAGCCTTTAGGATCTTCTTGGGTGGTTGTTATTTGATCTTGCTGAAAGAAGACAGAAAGTATGCGCTCACAAGAATAATTTTCATTTGTTACCAGAGAGCGATAAAATACCAATTCCAACTGCAGTAGATCAATATACAAATTATTTAGTACATCCTAATTTCTCAGGAGTTTTGGAGTTACAAAGTATTTGAAACTTCCAGATTACTATAGACTATTCTGTTTTTGACAAATTCTGTTTTTCGTGTGTTGTTTGCTTATTTTGATGAATCTATGGCTAGTATCAGGGGGTATGAACCATAAAGAAGTTGGAATATAGTAGGTTTAACACCAATATAAATAAAGAATGGATTCATTACAGTACATTAAAGTGGTGGTTTGTTTTCTTATACTAACGGAGCTCATGAGATTTTCTGTTGAGTTTTCTGTTGTGAAGTTTTCAAGTTTTTGGGTAAAGATTTGATGGATTTTGGAACAAAGAGTGGCAAGAGCCTAAGCTTGGGGATTCCCAAGGCGCTCCCAAGGTAAAATCCAAGGACAACCGAAAGCCTAAGCTTGGGGATGCACCGGAAGGCATCCCCTCTTTCGTCTTCATCTATCGATAACTTTACTTGAGGCTATATTTTTATTCACCACATGATATGTGTTTTGCTTGGAGCGTCTTGTATGATTTGAGTCTTTGATTTTTAGTTTACCACAATCATCCTTGTTGTACACACCTTTGGGAGAGGCACACATGAATCAGAATTTATTAGAATACTCTATGTGCTTCACTTATATCTTTTGAGCTAGATAAATTTTGCCCTAGTGCTTCACTTATATCTTTTTAGAGCACGGTGGTGGTTTTATTTTATAGAAATTAATGATCTCTCATGCTTCACTTATATTATTTTGAGAGTCTTTTAGAACAGCATGGTAATTTGCTTTGACTATAAAATTAGTCCTAATATGATAGGCATCCAGGATGGGTATAATAAAAACTTTCATATAGAGTGCATTAAATATTATGAGAAATTTGATACTTGATAGTTGTTTTGAGATATAAAGGTGGTAATATTAGTGTCGTGCTAGTTGAGTAATTGTGGAATTGAGAAATACTTGTGTTGAAGTTGGCAAGTCCCGTAGCATGCACGTATGGTAAACATTGTGTGACAAATTTGAAGCATGAGGTGTTGTTTGATTGCTTTCTTTTCCAGTGTCGTGCTAGTTGAGTAATTGTGGAATTGAGAAATATTTGAAGCATGAGTGGCGGTCGGAGACGAGCGATGGTCTTTTCCTACCAATCTATCCCCCAGGAGCATGTGCGTAGTGCTTGGTTTTGATGACTTGTAGATTTTTGCAATAAGTATGTGAGTTCTTTATGACTAATGTTGAGTCCATGGATTATACGCACTCTCACCCTTCCATCATTGGTAGCCTCTTCGGTACCATGCATTGTCCTTTCTCACCTCGAGAGTTGGTGCAAACTTCGCCGGTGCATCCAAACCCCGTGATATAATACACTCTATCACACATAAGCCTCCTTATATCTTCCTCAAAATAGCCACCATACCTACCTATTATGGCATTTCCATAGCCATTCTGAGATATACTGCCATGCTACTTTACACCGCTCCGTTTATTATGACACGCTCCATCATTGTCATATTGCTTTGCATGATCATGTAGTTGACATCGTATTTGTGGCAAAGCCACTTTCATAATTCTTTCATACATGTCACTCTTGATTCATTGCATATCCAGGTACACCGCCGCAGGCATTCACATAGAGTCATATTTTGTTCTAAGTATCGAGTTGTAATTCTTGAGTTGTAAGTAAATAAAAGTGTGATGATTTTCATTATTAGAGCATTGTCCCATGTGAGGAAAGGATGATGGAGGCTATGATTCCCCCACAAGTTGGGATGAGATTCCGGACGAAAAAAGAGGCCATAAAAAGAAGAGAAAATGGCCCAAATAAAAAAATGAGAGAAAAAGAGAGAAGGGGCAATGTTACTATCCTTTTTCCACACTTGTGCTTCAAAGTAGCACCATGATCTTCGTGATAGAGAGTCTCCTATTTTGTCACTTTCATATAGTAGTGGGAATTTTTCATTATAGAACTTGACTTGTATATTCCAATGATGGGCTTCCTCAAAATGCCCTAGGTCTACGTGAGCAAGCAAGTTGGATGCACACCCACTTAGTTTCTTTTGTTGAGCTTTCATATATTTATAGCTCTAGTGCATCCGTTGCATGGCAATCCCTACTCCTTGCATTGACATCAATTGATGGGCATCTCCATAGCCCGTTGATTAGCCGCGTCAATGCGAGATCTTCTCCTTTTTTGTCTTCTCACACAACCTCCATCGTCATATTCTATTCCACCCATAGTGCTATGTCCATGGCTCGCACTCATATATTGTGTAAAAGTTGAAAGAGTTTGAAAAGGCAAAGTATGAAACAATTGTTTGGCTTGTCATCGGGGTTGTGCATCATGAGAGCATTTTGTGTGACGAAAATGAAGCATGGCCAAACTATATGATTTTGTTAGGATAAGCTTTCTTTGGCTATGTTATTTTGATAAGACATAATTTCTTGGTTAGCATGCTTGAAGTATTATTATTTTTATGTCAATATTAAACTAATGTCTAGAATCTTTTGGATCTAAACATTCATGCCGCAATAAAGAGAATTACATTGAAAATTATGTTAGGTAGCATTCCACATCAAAAATTCTGTTTTTATCATTTACCTACTCGAGGACGAGCAGGAATTAAGCTTGGGGATGCTTGATACGTCTCCAACGTATCTATAATTTTTTATTGTTCCATGCTATTATACTATCTGTTTTGGATGTTTAATGGGCTTTATTATGCACTTTTATATTATTTTTGGGACTAACCTATTAACCGAAGGCCCAGTGCAAATTGCTATTTTTTGCTATTTCAGTGTTTCGCAGAAAAGGAATATCAAACGGAAACCAAATGGAATGAAACCTCCGCGAGGATCTTTTTTGGAACAAACGCAATCCAGGAGACTTGGAGTGGAGGTCAAGGAAGCAACGAGGCAGCCACGAGGTAGGGCGGCGCGCCCCCACCCTCGTGGGCCCCTCGTAGCTCCACCGACCTACTTCTTTCGCCTATATATACTCTTATACCCTAAAAAAATCTAAGGGAGCAATGAAACCACTTTCCACCGCCGTAACCTTCTGTACTCGTGAGATCCCATCTGGGGACCTTTTTCGGTGATTTGTCGGAGGGGGATTCGATCACGGAGGGCTTCTACATCAACACCATAGCCTCTCCGATGATGTGTGAGTAGTTTACCACAGACCTTCGGGTCCATAGTTATTAGCTAGATGGCTTCTTCTCTCTCTTTGGATCTATTCGATGTAACTCTTTTTGCGGTGTGTTTGTCGAGATACGATGAATTGTGGGTTTATGATCAAGTTTACCTATGAACAATATTTTATTCTTCTCTGAATTCTTATATGCATGATTTGATATCTTTGCAAGTCTCTTTGAATTATCAGTTTGGTTTGGCCTACTAGATTGATCTTTCTTGCAATGGGAGAAGTGCTTAGCTTTGGGTTCAATCTTGAAGTGCTCGATCCCAGTGACAGAAAGGGAACTAATACATATTGTATTGTTGCCATCGAGGATAAAAAGATGGGATTTATATCATATTGCTTGAGTTTATCCCTCTACATCATGTCATCTTACCTAATGCGTTACTCTGTTCTTATGAACTTAATACTCTAGATGCGTGCTGGATAGCGGTCGATGTGTGGAGTAATAGTAGTAGATGCAGAATCGTTTCGGTCTACTTGACACGGATGTGATGCCAATGTTTATGATCATGCCTAGATATTCTCATAACTATGCGCTTTCTATCAATTGCTCCGCAGTAATTTGTTCACCCACCGTAATATATGCTATCTTGGGAGAAGCCACTAGTGAAACCTATGGCCCCCGGGTCTACTTTACATCATATAAGTTTCCGATCTACAATTCTAGTTTACTATTTATTTTGCAATCTGTATTTTCTAATCTATACAACAAAAATACCAAAAATATTTATCTTATTATCTTTATCAGATCTCACTTTCGTAAGTGACCGTGAAGGGATTGACAACCCCTTTATCGCGTTGGTTGCGAGGTTCTTATTTGTTTGTACAGGTACTAGGCGACTTGCATGTAGTCTCCTACTGGATTGATACCTTGGTTCTCAAAAACTGAGGGAAATCCTTACGCTACTTTGCTGCATCACCATTTCCTCTTCAAGGGAAAACCAACGCATGCTCAAGAGCAAGCATTGAGTACGATGAGACCTTCTCACCCGTAGCGATGCTTAAGTCCGTCTGAATCATGTTAGCAATTGCCGCATTTTATGATTATGAAATTTGGCTAATGGATATCAACACTGCATTCCTTAATGGATATCTTAAAGAAGAGTTGTATATGATGGAACTAGAAGGTTTTGTCGATCCAAAAGGTGCTAACAAAGTGTGCAAGCTCCAGCGATCCATTTATGAACTGGTGCAAGCCTCTCGGAGTTGGAATATACGCTTTGATAGTGTGATCAAAGTATATGGTTTTATACAGACTTTTGGAGAAGGCTGTATTTACAAGAAAGTGAGTGGGAGCTCTGTAGCATTTCTAATATTATATGTAGATGACATATTGATGATCGAAAATGATTCTGAATTTCTGAGTGGCATAAAAGGATACTTGAATAAGAATTTTTCAAAGAAAGACCCCGGCGAAGCTGCTTATATATTGGGCATCAAGATCTATAGAGATAGATCAAGACGCTTAATTGGAATTTCACAAAGCACATACCTTGATAAAATTTTGAAGAAGTTCAAAATGGATCAAGCAAAGAAAGGGTTCTTGCCTGTGTTACAAGGTGTGAAGTTGAGTTAGACTCAATGCCCGACCACTGCAGAAGATAGAGAGAAAATGAAAGTCATCCATATGCTTTAGCCATAGGTTCTATCATCTATGCAATGTTGTGTACCAGACCTGATGTGTGCCTTGCTATTAGTTTAGCACGGAGGTACCAAAGTAATCCAGGAGTGGATCACTTGACAACGGTCAAGAACATCTTGAAATACCTGAAAAGGATTAAGGATATGTTTCTTGTTTATGGAGGTGACAAAGAGCTCGTCGTAAATGGTTACGTTGATGCAAGCTTTGACACTGATCCGGATGACTCTAAGTCACAAACCGGATATGTATTTTTATTGAATGGTGGAGCTGTCAATTGGTGCAGTTCCAAGCAGAGCGTCGTGGCGGGATCTACGTGTGAAGTGGAGTACATAGCTGCTTCGAAAGCAGCAAATGAAGGAGTCTGGATGAAGGAGTTCATATCCGATCTAGGTGTCATACCTAGTGCATCGAGTCCAATGAAAATCTTTTGTGACAATATTGGTGCAATTGCCTTAGCAAAGGAATCCAGATTTGACAAGAGAACCAAGCACATCAAGACGCTTCAATTCCATCCGCGATCAAGTCAAGGAGGGAGACATAGAGATTTGAAAGATACATACGGATCTGAATGTTGCAGACCCGTTGACTAAGCCTCTCTCACGAGCAAAACATGATCAGCACCAAGACTCCATGGGTGTTAGAATCATTACAATGAAATATAGATTATTGACTCTAGTGCAAGTGGGAGACTGAAGGAAATATGCCCCAGAGGCAATAATAAAGTTGTTATTTATATCATGATAAATGTTTATTATTCATGCTAGAATTGTATTAACCGAAAACTTAGTACATGTGTGAATACATGGACAAACAGAGTGTCACTAGTATGCCGCTACTTGACTAGCTCATTAATAAAAGATGGTTAAGTTTCCTATCTAGGGACAAAGAGTTGTCATTTGATGAATGGGATCACCTCATTAGAGAATGATGTGATTGACTTGACCCATCCGTTAGCTTAGCACTTTGATCGTTTAGTTTATTGCTATTGCTTTCGCCATAACTTATACATGTTCCTATGACTATGAGATTATGCAACTCTCGAATACCGGAGAAACACTTAGTGTGCTATCAAACGTCACAACGTAACTGGGTGACTGTAAACATGCTCTATAGGTGTCTCCGATGGTGTTTGCTCAGTCAGCATAGATCGAGATTAGGAGTTGTCGCTCCGTGTATCGGAGAGGTATCTCTGGGCCCTCTCGGTAGTGCACATAACTATAATTCTTGCAAGCAATGTGACTAATGAGTTAGTTACAGGATATTGCATTACAGAACGAGTAAAGAGACTTGCTGGTAACGAGATTGAACTAGGTATTAAGATACCGATGATCGAATCTCGGGCAAGTAACATACCGATGACAAAGGGAACAACGTATGTTGTTATGCGGTTTGACCGATAAAGATCTTTGTAAAATATGTAGGAACCAATATGAGCATCCAGGTTCCGCTATTGGTTATTGACCGGAGATGAGTCTCGGTCATGTCTACATAGTTCTCGAACCCGTAGGGTCCGCACGCTTAAGGTTCGGTGACGATTTGTATTATGAGTTTATGTGTTTTGATGTACCAAAGGTTGTTCAGAGTCCCGGATATGATCACGGGCATGATGAGGAGTCTCGAAATGGTCGAGACATAAAGATCGATATATTGGAAGCCTATGTTTGGATATCAGAATGGTTCCGAGTGAGTTC
>NC_041392.1:297489296-297490078 GCF_002162155.2 Triticum dicoccoides | reverse complement strand
GGTTACCTGTGACGCCCGGATAATTAAGCTACAGAGAACCTCTGCTAATGATGCCATGTCATTCGGTTACTATTGTTAATCTCGCGTTAGTTCTAACCCGATTCAAATTCTAATTTAAAATAAAGTCAAATTATTATTTCTTCAAACGGTAAAACAAACATGTTCGGTGGGTTGCAAATATTCACTAACAATTTTTCATGAAAGAATTAACGTTTTTAGGAATATTAAATTTCCCTTGGATATTAAAACAGTGGACCAACAACACCTTTTTATCCCATTTAAATATAAACTCAAACTTAATAAATTATTTTGAACCCAATTTTTTGTGTGTGGCAGTGCAAAATAATGCATAGTAATTATGTGTCAAGGTTCTACATTTTACAAAAGTATTTTGACGCAAAAAGACAGTACAAAACATTGGCTAAATAATTAAACAGATGAGAAAATGGAAAAATAGTAGTAAATAGAAAAAGGGACCTAAGCTACTGGACCCCTGGCCCATTTAGCAAAAATAGGCCCAGCCCAACCCGACTTGTCCTCTTCCTCTCGCTACAGGAGACGGGGAGCTGTGGCGGCCATCCGCCGACCGTGGTCGTGCGTGGCGACCATCCCGCATCCCCCCCCGGCACCTACAAGGTATCCCCTCGCCTCTCCGGAACCCTAGCCCCCGTCTTGATCGCCCCCCCCCCCTCGATCCCCATCGTTCCCCTTCCTCTTTAGACTGAATCGAGCTCGTGAGATCCCATAGTGACCGCTGCCCCGTCGTCGTTGTCACAGCCACA